>NC_065449.1:22507893-22820797 GCF_917563875.1 Diabrotica virgifera virgifera | reverse complement strand
TCTGGACCGTCTTTTTAGTCAAAGAAAGCTCCGTAAAAAATATAATCAGCTTCAAGCCAGTAACTGCCCGCGTGTGCTGTCTAAGAGAAAAAAAACACACCCTGCAACTGCTCATTTATTTCAGGAGGATAAGGATGACACTGATAACAGATTTTCTACGATGAGTTGGAGAAACTCCTAGATCAAACACCAAAACAGGTTAATAATTGGCGAAGACTTTAATTCACAATTATGATAAGTAGGAGAGTGCATATAGATTTTCACTTCGGAAAAAATCAAATAAGATAGAACTTTTTGTAATTTCATTAAGAAATGTTTAATAAACAACATATCAAAAAGTTCTACTCGAGAAGTGGGTGCTTCAATTTTTATTAAACGAATGAACTACGAAATTAGATATTTTTTTAATTAACTCCGAAAATATAAATTTTAGAGAAAAACTTTGACCATTGAAAAATTCAGAAAATTTTCCAAAAAAATCTTATATAAAGAATTTTCTAAAATTAAATCTGTATCTTCTATAATTTTTTATTTATAAGGCTAAAGTCACCCTTCTCACAAACATTGAGAGTAATTCTTTAACTAATGGATCAAATGAAACTTTTCAAATTGAACATGAAAGAACAATAATTAAACTATATTATGGTTATAATAAAAAGAAACAAAATGTATAAGCATAAGTACGGTGTGGGCGGAAGTTGAGTCTTACATGAATTTTGTTTAAAAATGATTTAAAAATGTGTAACTAATACAATTTGTCTTATAAAAACCTCAATTTTGCACAACTTACCTTTCAAGCATCTTACTAAATGATGCCTCATTCAATAAAAATCTCAAAAATTTAATTCAAATGATATGACGTCTCAAAAAATGTAATTTTTGAATTCTTCGTAGTTTTATAGAATTACCACAATTTTAAGACGGTATTACTCAAGTTTAAACAAATCTATTACAATTTTATAAGCGCTTCTTTAAAGTTTAGGATGTAGTCTTTAAAATGCCATGAATTATTTTACTTTAGAGATGAAATAAACTATTCCTTTTTGAGAAAATTAAGAAAGATAACAAAAATGTAATACCAAAACCGAAAATTACCTGCTAAAAAATGTTTATACAAAGTGATCAAAACTTTTTTCTGTAAAACTTGCCTAAAATACATTTAATAATAAGCTTCAACAATAATAACTGTTCAGCAAAAAAAAATTTTTTAGCTGTTATACAGTATATCTGCGTAACTTGGAACCTATTGATAACTTTTTTATTATCAGTTTAACGAAAAAAAGTTATTCTTTATAAAATACTCTGCATCGTATATAATCTAAGATGCAATCATCAAATACCAAATTTAATTAATTTTATACGAGGTATGTCAAAAAATATGAATTTCACTCAAGAGTAAAGTACCGTTACATTTCACAATATCGAAAATTGTTATTAAAAAAAATTGTTTTTAATTAAAAAAATTGTTTTAGTGTTCAATTACATCCTTCTAATTAAAATATTGTGAATAATAAAGGCACTTAACTCTTAAGAAAAATTCATATTTTTACATACCTCGTATAAAATTAACAAAGTTTGATATCTGATGATTGTATCTTACATTTTGGAACAGGGAGAGCATTTTATGAAAACTAACTTTTTTTCGTAAAACTGATAAAATAGTTATCATAATTGTAATAAAATGATAATGAGTATCCGTAATTTGAGAAAAAATTTTGAAATGATTTTTTTTCGATTAGAATGATGTAATTGTATATTTAAACATAGTTTTTAATTTCAAACAACTTTTCATAATAGCATTTTTTGATATTCTGGAATATAAAGGTACTTTACTTTTTAACGAAATTCATATTTTTGTCATAACTCGTATAAAATTGATAAAATTTGATATCTGATGGTTGAGTTTTAGATTTTTGACTATCCAGAGCATTTAATGAAGAATAATTTTTTTTTCGTAAAATTGATAATAAAAAGTTTTCCATGTGGTTCCTAGCTACGCAGACATACTGTATAAGAGCTTATGTATAAGAATTTTCAAATTGTAATGCCATATTCGGATTCAGCATAATCAAAAACAAAATAGAAACATATTTGATCAAAGTAAAATGATGAATTTAACGGTATTTTTAAAATTATTTATACAAAACAATTGTTATTGTTTAAACAATTAATAAACAATTAGCGGCCAAATCTGCGAGTAGAACTTTTTACTTTAACATGTATATAAAGTAGCAAAAAAAGTTTTAGAAAAATATAAGCTTGTTTGAATTTTTTCGAAACAATGCATATTTTTGTTCTAATTGCACTCCCCTAAAAAATAAATATACACACCTACAAGTACTTAGGAATATGGATAACACCAACTCAGATCAAACCAAAGAAATTAAGACACGTTTTGCAATAGCATCATTCATTAAACTTGAGAAGTTTCTTTATTGTAGGAATATAAGCTTCGAACTACGAAAAGGATATTTCCGTGACGTGTTCTTTACTATTATGTATGGCTTTAAAGCGTGGATACTAAATTAAGTGCATCTTAATAAGTTGCAGCCTTTGAATTTTGGTGTTACAGAAGAATCATACGAATATCATGGATTCAAAGCATATCAAACGTGGAAGTAACTAGAAGGGTAGGAAATCAAGCGGAAATGATATTAACTATCAAAAGTTTCAAACTTGAATATTTACTTGGAGCGTATGATGAGAGGGCAAAAATATTAGAACTTATTAGGCAAGGCAAAATTCGAGGAAAGCGTAATGTGGAGAGACGAGGAACATCCTGGCTTAAGAACTTAGGGGAATGGTTTGAATTCAGAAGTGCAGAACTATTTACATAGAGCAGCAGTCAATAGGATCCGTATAGCCATGATGATTTACAACCTTCGATAGAAGATGGAACTTGAAAAAGAATAAGAACCGAATAAGATAAAACCAATAGTATTGTACGGATGCAAAATCTGAATTATACTAATAAAAGCCACAGAAGACCATTTTAATGCTTCGAAAGGAAAGTGTCCTGAATATATGGCCTAATAATAATTACTTGCATCAATAATTATTGATGAAGGCACACAAAGACGTAGAATAAAAACACATATAAAGGACATTAAATAACATTTAATACTAGCATGGTAATCTAACCCAAAAGGAAGAAGACTACCAAGACAACCACGCATATCAGATGGAGACACAACATCGGTAAATGTATTAATAATATGGAATTGGACATGGATCGGAAGAAATGGAGGTCCATAGTACGGTCATCAAGACCCTCAAAGTAAGTAAGTAGTACCTATTCGAAAGAATAGGCGATACCTTAAGAAGAGGAAGTGGCCTAAGGAATGCCTTTCTAGTTGCTTGGAAGGTGATTCCACTAGAAGTCAAGAATCACTTCCAAAGTATGCCAGGCAGATTTAAAGAATTTATTTACTAATAATCTAAGAGAATCTAATAATTTTTAACAGAAGAAGGGAATTTCTTTCAATATTTAAACATTTCAAATCTTGGTTTGACGAAAAGTGTCAGTCGATAGCAAAGGAAAAGAAGAGGGCCGGACAATAATTATTATCAGATAATAGAAATAAGAATAGAGAGAAACTTAAAGCTCTTTGTAGAAAGAAAAAGAGATACCATAATGAGCTAAAATTAATAGAGTCAGAAGAAAAGTTCAAAAACAAATAGGTAAATTATTCGTTTTATCAAGAAGTTAAGAAGAGGGGTAAAGGTAGATATATGAAAGGCAAAGACGGAAATTTAATTAGTGATCCGGTAGAGGTAATGACGAAGTGGAAAAATTTCTTCGAAGAGTTATTACATGGTGAGGTGGAGTCAGAAGCAATAGTCAACTGGCTAGTTGGAGAAGATAAGATAGTTGAAAGACAGTCTTTCGAGGAGTAACATATGCCTGTGAGGCATGGACATTAAATAAGAAAGAAGAAGATACTCTGGAAATATGGGAAAGGAAACTATTGAAACGCATATTCGGATCAAGAAACACAGAAGACGCATGGGAGAGAAGAACCAACGACGAATTAATGGCTTTTTACAAAGAACCTACCATCGCCAGGTTCGTCAAGTCGCGAAGTATCAGATGGTTGGGACATGTAGAAAGAATGGCAGTGAATGCCCAAACTAGTTATTACCAGAAAACTAATCGGTCCCAGAAGAAAAGCTAATCCAGAACGAGGTTGCTTAATAAAGCGAAAGAAGGCCTTAAATACGTAAAGGTAAGGGACTGGAAAGTAAAGCCAAAACAGAAGAAACTGGAGAAAAATTTCTTATCAAGTCCTTCAGAGTAGTCATCATCATCATACAACCTCTTCCGTCCACATAGGTCTCTCCCATTCTTCGCCACTCTTCACGGTTTTGTGCTTCTTGTTGCCATTTCTTGGATATTCGGTTAATGTCGTCCATCCAGCGTGTTGGTGGTCGTCCTCTGCTGCGTTTGTCTTCTCTTGGGCGCTAGTCAATTAGTTTTTTGGTCCATCTTGAGTCTTTCATTCGCGCTATGTGACCTGCCCAATTCCATTTCAGCTTGGCTATACGTTCAACGACATCAGTGATACCTGTTCTTTTCACCAGTTCAAAAAAAAGACCAGTTCGAGAAAAAGAAGTTGTTTTCATATAACGACTTGAATTTTATAATATGTAAGTATTAAAAAATAATCTTACGAATATCAGACGACAGTAAGAATAAATAAGAAAATATTGCTTCATTTTTTCTCAAATTTGTTGTCATTGGGCATTGCCAGACAACAAATTTTCGAAAAACTGTCGCATTATTGTCCATTTATTCTCACTCTCTTGTGATGTTATACCCGATTATTGCATTCATAGGAGATTCTGACCAACAGAAAGGTACAGAAATAAAAATTAAAGTGATAATTTTTGATAATATCCCGTCGTCAAGTATATTACGTCAGATGCCCTTCGTTGCTACGAAAAAATACATTCAGTGACATTAATGACAATTAATGTAAAACTGTCAAAGTGTCACTCGGGAAAAATTCGATAATTTTAGAGCTCTTGTGCAATTACTACTGATTATTTCATTCATAGGAGATTCTGACCAATAGAAAGCTACATTAATCTAAATTAAATCGATAATTTTTGATAATTTCCCGTCAAGTATATTACATCAGATGCCCTTCGTTGCTACGAAAAAATACATTCAGTGACATTAATGACAATTAATGTTTTAAAAATGATAAAAGTGATGACTTTCAACCGTAAAATAAATATTTATAACAACTGTGTATTTAATTGTACTAATTTGTAGTTACATAAATAAATTACAATAAAATTTTGGTGTTGAACAGATTTATTCATGAAATAATCGCAAAAATTGCACTCGATCTCTAAAATTAATATAGAATTTTTGCCCTCGTGACATTTTAATATAGTTTCACTTGCCTTCGGCTCGTGAAATTAAAACTGTCAAAGTGTCACTCGGGAAAAATTCAATAATTTTAGAGCTCTTGTGCAATTACTGCTGATAATAATTTTTGATAATATCCCGTCGTTAAGCATTACGTCAGATGCCCTTCGTTACTATCCAACTTGTCACAGAGAACACCGAGAAAAAGGTTTAGCAAATATTCAGGTGAATATATCAATAAAATATTAGTTAAAATTGTTTAAACATCCAGTTTTATTCCTGAAATAATCTCAGCGAATTACCACCGATCTCTAAAATTATTATCGACTTGTTACCCACGTGCCACTTTGACAGTCTCGCTTGGGAAACAGATCGGTAATTTTAGAGCTCTCGTGCAATTAGTACTGAAAATTTTACTTTTATCTAGCAGATCTATGATAAATAGACCATTTCGTTAATTATAATAGGAGGCTAGTCATCTGATTATTTCAGTTTGGTGTAGAGATAGTAACATGTGAATTATCTGAGGAAAAACTAACGAGATTTGAAACGGTTCGGTGAGGGTGCTTGTTGCTCTCTCTAAACGAACTAAATATTTGACGGCTTTGGCTTCGTATCGCAATAAGATGAAAATGGTTATTCATTTTTATTTGTATTAGTATTACTCCTACCTGAGTACGTAAGGTTCCATTTTCGTTGGCATTTTTCCGCACTGGACAGATGGGACGTGAATTGCAAATATAGAGTTCCCTCATCTTCCTAGTTCCAGCATCCGATTGGCTTGCATTTTTAGAAGCTGCGGAGGTGTAACCAGAAAATGGTCCCAATAAAGTTTTTAATTTAATATTATTTTATATTTTATTAGGTTGAAAACTTTCACTTTTATCTAGCAGATGTCGCTATGATACCTAGACCATTTCGTTAGTTGCGATACGAGGGTAGTCGTCTGATTATTTCAGTTTGGTTTAGAGATAGTAACACATGCATTCTCTGAGGAAAAACTAACGAGTTTTGAAACCGTTTTGAAACCGTTCGGTAAGGGTGCTTGTTGCGCTCTCTAAACGAACTAAATATAAGACGGCTTTGGCTTCGTATTGCAATGAGATGAATGTGGTTATTTATTTTTATTTAATTGTAATTAGTTAATCTTCTGATTTTATGTCATAAAAATATCCTAGGTCTTAATGGCCTGTTTTTATTTAGAAATATTATAATAATCTATTTTGATATCTAGTGAGAGTTTAATTTTTATTCATTTTTCATGTCTTCTGTAATAATTCTCTTTACTCTCTCGCTTCACTGTTCCCAAATATTTTCATTTATTATTCTTTGTACCTATGGCAATGTTATTAACAATATCAAAACTTTCCCTGTCATTTTCCACTTCTCCTAATCAAAGCTAACTTGCACCCAAACAAACTTAACTCCTGCCTTGGTCGTAAGACATTCCCGAAAGGGCTACACCACTCCTGAATAAGTAAAACCACAATAAACCATACAAGTGGGAATACGTTAATTTCTTAATTTACTACTTAAGTTGTGCTTCAGTCATGAATTCCAGATGAGAAAAGAAATATGGCCTCAAGAATTGCTAGCTGAACGTGTTTTTAAAATTTGATTAAATTTTTAATGGAGGCCACTTTTTTCTCTGCAATTTAATTGTTGCAGCTGCTTTATCAAAAGTTTTAGATGAGAATTTATGAATACAGAACGATTTTTTGTTCCTTTTATTATACAATGGGGAAATTTATTTGAATTCTTTATTTCTCTTATTACCAAATAACTACCTTAAGTTTTCTAATTGGTTGTGTTCTCTTTTTTAATTTGGCTTATAAGCTAATTTTTGTTGATTAAAACAATTATAGTATACTTAATTTCAGAATCTCAAAATCATAACGTCGATAAAATGTACAAGATCAGTAGCGTACTGATAGATCAGTTCCAGTTGAATGTGGGCCCCCTCCCAATAAAGACACACATTGTATATCAAAAGTTTTGAATAAATATTAAATATAAATCAACATATAAAAACTCAAGCTAATTTAAAACAGTAAAATAATATTAATCTTATCGTTTTTCATACTGACATGACTGATCACTTTACTCCAGCCGTTTTTCGTACCAAAAAAAGTTTATTAACAGCAAGCTGAAAATTTGTTAATAGCTTAACGGTATCTATTCGGACAAATTTTGATATATGGGAACACTGGAACAGGGGAAGTTTTAATTGTGGAACGTGATTTTAATTGTGGAACTTGTCATCCTGACACGTTTATGATTGTGAAAACTAGCAGGTTGTTTTTAAGTTCATTCAATAGAAAACTTTATACAATAATGAAAAAATGTTTGTCCGACAAATATTTTGGGCATTTTAACGACATTTAACCGACAAGTAGAACATGTCAAATGGCAGGAATTATGTTGGTGATAGATAGCAAGATAACAGTCTGATTTTTGCATGAGAGTTTAATGAAAGGGTAACAAATCAATTGGAAGTTCTGCCCGACAAAATACATGGGACATTTTCGTAGTATGACGTTCGAAACCTGTGACCTGTTCCACAATTAAAACTTCCTCTGTTTCAGTGTTCCCGTACATTAAAGTTTGTCCGACTAGACATCGTTAAGCTATTAACAAATTTTCAGCTTGCTATTTAAACTTTTCCTGGTTCGCAGGATCCAGGCCTGTCCAGTCATAATTAAAAACCTCATTATCGGAAAACAGCTTTTAAAAAATTAATATTAGATGCAATCTATATCAACAAAATAGATTCTCAAATTGCACATAATATATTATATTATGTATATTAATATATTATATTATGTATGATAGTATGATATATTTATAAACAAGTTAAATAATTACAAACAAACCTATAGGAGTGGGGAGATAAAACGCATAAAAAAATTAGCAAAAATAAAACCTTGGATAACGATGGGGTAGATATCTTTAATCAAACGACGAGATTTTCTTAAAAAGAAATTAATAAAGCAATTTTCGCCAACACTTGGCGCAAATTTCGACTCCAATGTATTTTAAATGCATTCATCTTTTTCGAATCCTGAGAAAACTAATAGGTATTTTTTTAAAATTTATTCGCAGAATGAAAGATTACGTTATTACCGAGGGCTGAAAGTCCCTCAAAACTTCTATAATGTTTATTTTAATAAGTTAAAAGGGTGAAAATAAAAAGAGAAAATCGAGTGTAATTTTTAATTTCAAATATCTCATTCAAAAGAAACTTTTTATTTATTCTAAGGGACTTTCGGCCCTCGGTAATAATCTGGCGGTAATAAGATAGGCGGTGGTATCCAATAGACGCCGTATAGCGCATATTGCAGACCACAGCCTTAGATCACGGTCTTAGCTCTTAGATATTTCAAACTGTAACTGTACTGATTAAACTTACTAAATGCAGTGACTGCTTCCAAACATTAATGGCCAAAGTTCTAATACGTAGCTGTAAGTTTCTTGTCCTCATTTTTGTCTATATTTAGAATTTAATTCCAGTTATTTTATAAGAATTACCTAAAAGTAGGCAAAAACTGAAGAATGAAGGTGCTACAAATACGAACAAAAGGAGCATCGAGCGACTAATTTATTGTCTTGGGATTTTTTTGATAACCCCCATATAAAGCTTAGACTGAATATCTAAATTTAAAAATTATACAACTTTGTAGTTTACAACAAATATTCATGGATCGTGCTGATATAAACACAAGTGTTTGGGTTAGTAGGTATAGGCGGTAATTCTTTACCCAGTGTTGAAATCAGGGCTTCGGCTTAAGCAGGTAAAAAGAGTACAGAACCTGACAAAAACGTTCCCTATGTTTCTTAATAAATTTTGTTTTCAAATTCTTTAATAAATAGGTAACATTATTCGTTTTTATTTATGTATAATTACCTACACAAAAAAATGATTAGGCAGTTACATTTCCTAATGTGTACTTGTGTAGTTAAAAATGTCCCCATCAAATTATAAAAAAAGAAACAAACAGCGCATTAGAGCGGGCCCCTGTGGGGCCCGGGCCCTAGTTCCACGGAATTCGCGGAACCATGCTCAGTACGCCACTGTACAAGATGTCTTAAATTGGTGATGTTTTGCAGAGTATACCTAAAACTTTCAGTTTCGCCTTTCTTCTGGTGCCTTATCAACAACACTTTTTAATCTATCTTTACAACTGTTGTTAGAAAATTGGATATGAACGGCTGTATTATTACAAAATCTATGCAAATATGCGCATATACGGATGATGTCACCATAATAAGCCACAACACAAGGGTATTAAGCGAAAAAGCTATAGAGTTAAAATGGGAAACTGCTACGTTTGGTCCATACATAAATGAAATTAAAACAACATACGGAGTGCACAAAGTCGAATCAACATGAGAATCTGAAGGTAGACAGCCATATTTATGAATATGCCTACAATTTTACCTACCTAGGCTCAATAATAAATGACAACAACAACACCAGTTAAGAAACACAAGCACATATTCTTAGCGGTAATAAGTGTTTTATACATACAAAGACTTAATACTAAGTTACTGAATACGTAAGTTACTGAATCGTGAGTCTAAGCTTAGAATCTACAAAACAGTGATTAGACCAGTGGTCACATACGGACGTGAAACGTGAACTTTCTCAACAATTGATAAAAATCAAATGAAAATATTTGAGCGCAAAACACTAAGGAAGATATTTGGACCAACACATTGCAGCGATGGTTCTTGGAGAATTAAAATAAACCACGAGCTGGATGAACTAATGCAGGGCGCAGATATTGTTAGATTTGTAACGTCTCAAAGACTAAACTGGCTTGGTCACTTAAAAAGAATGCCAGATAATCGAGCTGTGAAAGTAATCCAGATATAGAAGCCCCATAGGAAATATAACAAGAGGAACGCCCCGTAAAACATGGATAGACGATGTAGAGGGAGATCTTAAAACCATGAACATCAGGCAGTGGTGAAGGAAAGTATCCGACAGTGCAGAATGGAAGAACATTGTTAAGCAGGCCAAGACTCACAAAGGGTTGTAGCGCCATCAGAAGAAGAAGACTACTTAAGTTGTGCTTCAGTCATGAAGTCGAGATGAGAAAAGAAATATGGCTTCAAGAATTGCTAGCTGAACGAGTTTTTAAAATTTGATTAAATTTTTAATAAAGGCCACGTTTTTCTCTGTAATTTAATTGTTGCAGCTGCTTTGTCAAAAGTTTTAGATGAGAATTTATGAATACAGAACGATTTTTTTGTTCTTTTTATTATACAATGGGGAAATTTATTCGAATTCTTTACTTCTCTTATTACCAAATAACTACCTTAAGTTTTCTAATTTGTTAAGGTTTCTTTTTTAATTTGGCTTATAAGCTCATTTTTTTCGATTAAAACAGTTCTCGAACATTTAATTTCATAGTCTCTTAAGTTATAACGTTGATAAAATATATAGGATATCTCAAATTGATATGTTTTGCAAAGTATACCGAAAACTTTCTGTTTCGCCTGTCTTTGTCCTGGTGTAATCCTCCACCATTCCAGATATTTGTGAGCTGCCCACTTTCTTGTTACTGCTTTTGCAACACCGCAAAACGATTCCGATCCAACGAAAGGCCTTGATGAGCCTTATTGGACCATCTTATTTACTTTTTCCTTTTTAAAGGAAAAAATTCACGAAAAGAAATTAAAATAAACTGGGCACATATTTGTAATGAACGACGGCAGACAGGTTAAAATTACATGGGAAGCGAGGCCGATAGGGAAAAACAGGAGAGGCCGACCAAGGAAAACGTTGAATACCAGTGTGATGGAAATATAACAGAAAAGAGGAAAATCGTGGCAGGAAGCCAAAGAATTAGCTAGGGACCGAAAAAAGTGGCGTAAGTTCGTAGAGAATAACGAGTAAAGAAGACACCTCGACACCTTACATTATAAGAGGATCATCGATTATGTTATGTTATGTTATGTCATTTACTTTTTCATTGTCCTTATGACCTTCGTGTCCCGGTACCCAGGCTACGGTAAACTTGCTACGGTCTCCTATATAGGATACACACGCCATCCCATATACATCCCTATATGCCCCGAATGGGAGCATGTGAGAAGAGGAATACACAAAAAATGAACTGGAAATAAAAAGAGAAAAGACCAAATATTTAACAACAGAACAAAAACCAGTGCGAAACTTGGACGATGGACCAGTAGGAAATGAACGATGATAAGAAAAATAACGGCACTGAAAAATTATAATACTTAGGATTCATACTTTCAAAGAATGGAACCACCGAGCAAGAGATAACCAGCAGATTAGCACAGATCAGAACATGTATTAAACAAATGAACGGGGAGCTGTGGAATAGATAGATTATCAGAAGTACAAAGAAGAGAATATATAACACCTTGTTACGTAGTGTAATGACTTATAGTGCAGAGAATTGGGTAATAAACAAAAGAAACAGGTCCAAAATTACAGCAAATGAAATGGAGTTCATGAATAGAAGCTGCAGAGTGACAAGAATAAAATAAATTCAGGAGATAAAATAAATAATGGCAGTAGAACAAGACATACTCAGCTTCTTCTTCTTCTTCTTCTTCTTCTTCTTCTTCTTCTTCTTCTTATAAAACCCACTACGGGATGCTCGCGATCACGTTTGACCATTTTTCTCTATCCCTTGCAGTATGTATTAGGTCTCCTATGTTTTTTAGTCCTGTCCATTGTTTGACATTACGGTGCCATAACATTTTCTTCCTGCCCACTCCCCTTCTTCCTTCGATCTTTCCCCCAATTAAGGTTTGCAGAAACTGGTATCTTTCATTTCTAATTAGGTGCCCAAGGTATGCCGTTTTTCTCTGTTTAATTGTGCATAGCAGTTGTCGTTCTGTACCAATTCTTCTCAGGATTTCTTCATTTGTTAACTACTTCGTCATACTCAGCTACATTGAAGAAAAACGTTTAATTGCAAAGATTTCGGATTGGAGCCCAAAAGGAAAGAGTAGAAGAGGTAGACCCCGAAGATCATAGAGGGATGAAGTGGACAAGGTCATAGAAAGACGAGACCTTAGAGACGTAAAATTGCAGAACTGGAGACGTTGGCTGAAAGAGGGAAGGAAGCAAAATGCCATTATACCCAGAATTAAACTTTTTTAGGTGTTATTAAAAAATAAGATTCAGCGAAACTTTAACCCAACACCCTCTTCCCCACTATTGAAAACGTCATTTTTTTTGTTTTAATTATTTTTAGGTGAGATGCAATCTCAATAAAAATTATTTAATTTATAAATAATAAACAAGTATCCCATGACCGTTTTTTTTTGTTTCAAATAATTACAATACAAGTGCACCCTTCGGCTACGGTGATTTCATCATCCCTTTCTATACAATTCATCTGTTTACTTGCACTTGCACCGTGGCGTCAATATACAGGGAGATTAAGTTAACAGCGGTATGATAAATATAATATGTAAGTACAAGTAGCCTTACAACTTTGCTAATTTATATATTATACTTGAGTTAAAGGAATTTTTAAATACCCAATGTCAAACTTTTAACCATAATAAATTCAAAAATCGTAACTGACACATACTTTATTTTTTTGTAATAAGTATGAACAATATTCCATTTACTACTTTTGGTTTTTGCTGTAAATTTTAAAGAACCGCTTCGATTGACATGAAATTCGGCATAGGTACATATAGCTAACATGTCAAAGACAAAAAGTGATATTGTGCCGATGCGTGTGCTTTTGCCATGGGGGTGACTTTCACCCCTTCTCGGGGGTGAAAAAATAAACGTTCAAAATAAGTCCGGAATTAGATAAACTGACTAATCCTAAGCAACTTTTATTCTATAGCTGTTAAACTAACAATTTTCAGAAAAATTTCTTTTGTATTCAAAATAACTTAAAAACTATTAGTGATCCCGAGAACCCCAAAAAGTGAAATGAGAGTTTTGCCTTTCTGAATGTTTTAGATTTTTTTTGTCTTCCTGTAAGGCAAAAATTGGTTAAGATATGGCTGTTCAAAATTTGCACACGTTCGTGATTAGTAACTCGTTCAAGAGCTTTTAACTACAGCCTTTTCAACAATAAACACTTTGAACTGATGACACTTACAGATCATATAAACAATACATAAATAAAGTAACTTGTGAAGCGGTAACGGTTAATTTTATTTGGGATGCTAATTAGGGGATGATTTTCACGATTTTTTTTACCAAAAAAAGGACCAACATTATTTTGAGCGTAACTTACTTAGTTTTGATTGTGGAAATTTTTCAGAAAAGAAAAGAAAAGAACTTTTATCTACTCTATCTAGTATTATGTATAAGTTTTTAGTTTGTGAAATCTGTCATTATAGATAACAGTGCGTGAAGGATTTAAAGTGTGCGTGAAGTAACAATGTATTTTATATGGGGTTTACTTTTTCGCACACTTTCATAACGAGCGATCCACAATTATTGGGATCGAAGCTAGCCGTGCAAAAAATTACTTATGTCTTGTTTTAATCTGAATTTATATCATTGGTTTATCAATTAATTTTGATTAACATTATAAAACATATAAATTCAGTCAAAACCTTTAACACAGAACTTTAATCAAAAATAAAAAGAATTAACAAAACAATAATAAATAAAATAAAACAATATGCTGTATATTTATGTCCACCACCAACATCTCTACATAACCTAACTTTTCTTGTTAAGTTGACGTTCACTGCAAAGGTGAGGTAAACTGGAAAGTATATTTGAATTAAGAATAGACATGCACTGTATAGCTATCTCTGTCGTTATAATCAAATATCCTTAACTCGCGTTGTCATGGTGATGACGACATTGGAGCAATAAATTACAACAAAAGTTTTGACAGTTTTGTGGTTTGAAAGAAGTTAGAATTTTTAAATGTCAAAGTTCTAAAAATTGTAGAATAGAAATGAATTGCAGTGACGAAGAGTTACAGTTTTTTTATTTGTTTATCGTAGAGTAGATAAAATATTGTATGAAACTGTGCGTGAAGTACTTTTTGCGAACTTACGCGATGCTTAGTACTCGCTCAGCTGTCGCTCGTGCTCTAAATATCGCGTGCGTTCGCAAAAAGCATACTTCACGAACTGTTTCATAAATAACTATTTTTAAACACTTTAAAAAGTTGCAATGAGTTTTTCCCTAAAACTGCTTAATTTTTTTGGTATTTCACGTTGAAATATTCGATTTCTAATTTGACGAATAAGAACCTACCTTTCATTAGCTGCAACTCTGCTTCTACTGGGTCTAGGGACCTTACATATATACCATTTTGTTCACTTTTGACTAAGCTAAATGAATCTTAAATCGTAAAGATTCACCCTGTATATTAGAATCTCCCACCGTCAATACGGTAGTATTGTGTATGTGTACAGTATCATGTGTACGGACTGTGCAGGGTTGCAGGGGTTCATTGAAAACAGATTAACAGAATCGCAGGGGCGGGTGGTGGTAATTTGATAATGCACCGGCGGCCCTCCCGAGAGGACGGACCGTCTCCCGCGGGACCCCACCGACTGTGCCCTTTGATTTACACTAATTTTAAACATAACATCTGATCTAACCCCATTAAATATTAATCTCCAAATAGTGTCCGATTGACAAAGATGAGAATGAGGGGGTGTGCTCGTTTTTGATGGTTTTAATGTACGATGTCGCTTTATTGACAAACTTTGTTCTTTATGATTGCATTTAATTTAAAACTAAAGGGTTGTGTTGATAGCTTTGCCAAGAATATGATGTACAATGATAAAAATACTTTAAATTCTATAAAAGTAGAAAAAATAACATTTTTTATAATTTTTTGCGATTTCCTTTTTGTCATATCTTGGAAATATATTCGAAAACGATATTATAATAACCACTAGATGAAAGAGATTTAAGACTAATAACACACTTCTATTACAACCAGCGAGCAATAGTAAGAATTGGAAAAGAAATATCTGAAGAAATAGAAATAAAGTGAGGAGTCAGGCAAGGCTGCATACTATCACCTCTATTATTTAACGCTTATTCTGAAGAGGTAATGCGAGAAACTCTGAAAGATGAAACAGTCGAGATAAGAATAAATGGAGTCTTAGTTAACACCATCAGATATGTAGATGATACAGTGATAATATCCGATAGTTTACAAGACTTGCAAAAACTCATGAGTAAAATAGTAAGGTGTAATAGGGAGTCTCTCTCAATATCGAAAAGACGAAGTTTATGAAAATTAGTAAAAACAACCATACTACTAACGAAATCTTGACAGTAGAGGGCCAGCAGATCGAAAGAGTAAAAAGTACACTTACCTAGGAACACTTATAACAGAAAATAATGACTACACTGCAGAAATCAAAGTCAGAATCGAAAAAGCACGTTCTAATTTTATGAAAATGAAAAGGGCCCTATGTAGCAAAGATTTAACATTAGCTCTTAAAGTACGCCTAACAAAATGTTACGTATAGATACAGTATACTATACTATGGAGTGGAATGATGGACGTTAAATGTACATACAATGAGACGACTTAACGCTTTTGAAATATGGACCTATAGAAGAATTATGAGGGTTTCCTGGGTAGATAGAATTACGAACAATGAAGTTCTGAGAAGAATAGGTAAAGAGAAGGAAGTTAAACTTACAAGTAAAGAAATAAAACTACAATATCTCGAACATGTGATGCGGGGCGAGAAGTATGGCAGCCATCGACTCATAATGCAAGGAAATATAGATGGCAGAAGAAGCATTGGAAGAAGACGAATTTCATGGCTGAATAACCTGAGAGAATGGTTTGGATGCAGCTCAAAACAACTATTTAGAGCTACTGCCTCAAAAATTAAAATAGCTATGATGATTGCCAACCTCCGTAGCGGAGATGGCACATGAAGAAGAATACCCACTACTTGGTTTAAACTACACACGAGAAGACTTTATAAGCCTTATATAAGCCTTCTGTTGACACTATTAAGTGGTTCAAAAATAGTGTAAGTAGAATCACGGCATATCTTAGTGCACATATCGGTTTAGACCACAGTCCTCAGATCAAGCTCAGACAAACTTCAAAAAGTTACGAAACACCAAAAATAATATAACAGAGGGCAACAAAAAATAAATAGAAGAAGATGTAAATACCTAACATGTAAAAGTAAAGGTCGCGAAAGAAAAGTGTAAAAGTGCATGGAGAATTAATAATATATTGAAATGGAAGAGTTATAATACAAACATAACACATTCAATACGAAAACGTTTCATACAATTATAATTGTAAACACGATAAGGAAAATGATAATAGATGAAGAAGAAATGTGGACAAGAGACAACAAGGAAATAGAAATAGGCAGAATTGCCTAATAAGAAAGTAATAGTAGTTGTAGAAGAAAATATTATAATTTTAGTCGTCATAGCCTATGGAAAGGAGACCACGACACAGATCGGCTAATACATCAAGAACAAATACAAAAAAGGCATAAAGCGCCGGGAATAGTTAAAATACCAGCATAACTACTCAAGCAATGAGGAAAAAATTTGACACAACAGATGTACGAACTCGTGTTGAGCTGCTCCCCCCCCCCCACTTGCAAAAATTAAAAAACAAATAGCCCTGAATTATGAGCTATTTATTAGCTTTCATATTCCGCAAATTAAAAATTTTGAGCTCGTTCCACTGAGCAGGAATTTAATATTTTAGTGGGGGGGCTGAGTCAGTGCGGCAGAATTACGAGCTATTTATGAGCTCATGAAATGATATAGTTTCGATTTTTGAGCTCATCCCCTTCACCCCCAAACAACCCTTTAATTGATTTTACTTAAGAGAAACATGCTGAAAAAAATTAAAATATATCGTATCACGGATATTATTCCAATAGCTTATATATTCTAAGAATAAACTCTTCAATTCAATTCATTTCAATTATTGAGCTACAACCCCTTCGCAAGAAAACCACCCCATTTTCCAGGCTTAAGAGAAAGTTGTACTTAAAATGCATTAAATTAATTATTTGGCGACTAAATATCGTTTAATAATTTATGAGCTTCCAAAATAAGCGCCATTAGGTCATTAAATTGAAATTTCTTTTGTATAGTGCAGTCACTGAAAGTAAAAAGCAACTATTACCTTCAATTTCAGTGAACCTTCATCGATTTTCACGAAAATTGGTGAGTGGTTAGAGGATACCCCAACATACAAAGGTGACATGGTGCCACCTTGCGCCTTTATCCTGGGGGTGGATACCACCCCTTCTCGGGGGTGAAAATTATTTTATTAAAAATAACTCCACACATCGATAGAAGGACAAATATAAGCAGAATTTGTTATATAAAGTTATTAAAATAAATCAATACTTTTTGAGTTATTAAAGATCAAACATTTTAATTTTTCATGAAAAAATGTTTCAAAGCGGTTTTTGCAAATCACTTAAAAACTGTAAGTTTTTACTAAAATTAAAGCTTTGAAAAACCATTTATTATTAATTCATAGTGACTTACAGGTACCTATCTAATTAAATGTATTTTTGTTTCGGTGAGTACTCAAATCTAATAATCTATATACCATCGACCAACTATTTACAGTTAAACAAAAACTATCCAAAGCACTGGCATATGACATGGACGTTTACAATCTCTTTGAAGATTTTAAACAAACCTATGATTCAATAGATAATTTTACCTATATAGGGCTTTTCATCGATTGTCATTTGTTTCGAGCTCCTGTCAAAGGAGCATTATACAACATATGACAGAAGCTCGAATCACATGACTGGGAATGAAAAGCCCTATTGCAAGAATTTGACATATTATCAAAATTTAACGACTAGTGCAAATGACAATGACAGAAACAGAAGCACATGTACACATTTATTCAAGGACAGGTCACTGATGCCTTTATGAGAACGCAAGGACTGAAACAACGCGACGCGCGACGGACTGGCTCCACCGGTTTGTAATTTTGTTCTTGAATATGTAATTAGATGGTTGACGGTGAGCGGAAATAACATACCTACTTACAAACAAATCTGCCCAATTAGCAGCATGCGCAGATGATATAAACATAATGAGCAAAACAATGTAATGTAATGTTAATTTAGACGTTAATAACGCTCATTTCCACCTCCACTAATTTTATCTCTTTTTGTATCGCAATGTATTATGTTTTCCATCTTTTGCGTTATTTTGCCGGTTATTACATAGCGCGCTCATCACTGTATAATTTTAAATTCGACATTATAAACGTCAGTAGAAAATACAGTTATGTGACGTCACAAGTGTTTTTGATCGTTTGAACTATTCATAGAAAACTGGTACTTTTACAAAATGGTTTTATTTTCCATAGTAAACCTTCTTTCCTATCCTTCAAAAACTATATCAAACTCAAATCTCAACAAACTGGTATATATTATTACAATAACATACGATAAATGTCATTAGAATATAAACATTTTTCTCTTATTCCGTGACGATGAGCTGGCCAAATACCCAAGTAGGTGGAGGCCAATAAACTAAAGAAGGAGAAGAAGAATAGACCTAAATATAACCATAATGATAACTATATAATAAAACCATATGACGTCACAGGTCGTTTGAACTATTTTATACCGCAGAAGACTCTAAATTTGTATTTCTAAGTTATTACGAGTTTTTGAAGCGTGCAATTTTGGGAATCTCATTTTTAAACAAAACTAAAAACTTACATTATTATGTAATAAAAAAATGTGCAAGCTCCCTATTGTCTCTTGTACCTGTTTTATGGCTCATTTAGTTAAAAAAATTAAATAGAAAATACCTTCATTCCTTAATTTAAGGTACAATAAAATGAAAAACTATTATCACTCTTTTTTATTTTCGAAATACGAAATTTCGAAACTTTATCGAATACCTTGGCGCTCATACAAAAAAGTTCCATGAAAGAACTGCACTAAGGGCGAGCCTTAACATCTTTGAGAACAAAACGCAAAGTTTGCATAACAAAACAAACAAGTTTGGTTCCCTCGTCATTCGCCATACTTTCGTAACCAACTTCAACTTTGAAGAAATCGAGGGCAATAAAAGAGCCGAATATGGAAAACTAGCAAGGGTTGTACTCAGAACGAGCTTTTAGACGTTGTGACTTGACTGTAAACGGAATAAGTAAGACGTAAAATGGGAAAGGGGTGACATCATAAGCGGCATATTTTTGATGATAAACTGAAGGGTAAATTTTTCTTTATCTGTTTTCTAACAATAAAACACTGAAAACGTTTGTTTTTTTATACTTCCACAAAATTTATTACAACTACTTATGTGACTACAGCTGTTTCGGCAGAGTGCCTTTCTCAAGTGATATAGTTTACAATGTGTTTGCCTTTTTAAGTCTTTAACTGAAGAGGTTGAGGAGTGGGGAGCTGTTTGTCTCGAGTTGGTCATTCAGAATTATATCTGTATTTTTCAATTTATTAATTTCCATAGATTCTAAAAAAGATGGCTTAAGGAATTTATTTTGGATATGCAGAATTTGAAACTCTTCATTGAAAGAATGATTATGATCTAGAAGGTGAAGTGCGTATGTAGAAGTGTCTGTTTTTCTATTGTTGAAAGCCCTTTTGTGTTCTGCTATCCGTTTGTCAAAGGTTCTGCCAGTTTGACCGATGTAAGTTTTCGGACAGTCACCACAAGTTAGTTTGTACACACCACTTTGTAGTTGCTTTCTCTTTCGGCTTTTATGGTTCTTAATATATTTACTTAAGTTGTTGTTAGTTCTGAAGGCTGGTGTTATTCCTTTCTTTTTTATGTATCTGGCTATTTTTGTTGTTATCTTGCCAGTATATGTGAGAGAGCAGAAGGTACTGGGTTCTTTCTGTGGTGGTGGATACACTAATTTCAAGGCTTTCTTATGGAGTTTTTGGTTTAAAATTTTGTTAACTGTTTGTTCGTTATAGCCATTGTTTACTGCTATTTGTTTAATGATGTTTAGTTCTATCTCGAAGTTATTTTTTGTCATGGGAATTTCTGTCAGTCTATGTATCATGCTATGGTAGGCTGATAATTTGTGTTGTGTAGGATGGGATGATGAATTGTGTATGGTTGTGTCAGTATGGGTAGGTTTATGATATACTATAGACTGACAGAAATTTCCATGACAAAAAATAATTTCGAGATAGAACTAAACATCATTAAACAAATAGCAGTAAACAATGGCTATAACGAACAAACAGTTAACAAAATTTTAAACCAAAAACTCCATAAGAAAGCCCTGAAATTAGTGTATCCACCACCACAGAAAGAACCCAGTACCTTCTGCTCTTTCACATATACTGTCAAGATAACAACAAAAATAGCCAGATACATAAAAAAGAAAGGAATAACACCAGCCTTCAGAACTAACAACAACTTAAGTAAATATATTAAGAGCAATAAAAGCCGAAAGAGAAAGCAACCACAGAGTGGTGTGTACAAACTAACTTGTGGTGACTGTCCGAAAACTTACATCGGTCAAACTGGCAGAACCTTTGGCAAACGGATAGCAGAACACAAAAGGGCTTTTAACAATAGAAAAACAGACACTTCTACATATGCACTTCACCTCCTAGATCATAATCATTCTTTCAATGAAGAGTTTCAAATTCTGCATATCCAAAATAAAGGCTTTAAGCTATTTAGAATCTATGGAGATTAATAAATTGAAAAATACAGATATAATTCTGAATGACCAACTCGAGACAAACAGCTCCCCACTCCTCAACCTCTTCAGTTAAAGACTTAAAAAGGCAAACACTTTGTAAACTCTATCACTTGAGAAAGGCACTCTGCCGAAACAGCTGTAGTCGCTAAGTTGTAATAAATTTTTTGGAAGTATAGAAAACAAACGTTTTCAGTGTTTTATTGTTAGATAAAATGAACTTCCATCAAGTAACGGTCGAATCCATCAATTATTATTTGTTTTCGGTAATTGGTTAAATAGGTTGATTATATATTGGTGTTATTATTGTTTATTTACAACATCTCAATTATTTTAATCTTGAGAATGTGAAGAATTGAACAAAAAATAAGAACATTTCATATGATTTAATAATAATTTAATAAGTTTTAATATAAATTGTTTTTTAATGTTTATGGTTTTTTGGTGCAAGGTTCTATCTAATTCAAATCATTGGCGAACTGTGCACATCTCTGTAGGAGGAGTAGGCATCATAATACAAAAGAAACTCTCCAAAAATGTGGTGTTAGTAAAAGCAATATCTGATCTGAGAGATTAATTTATATAAATATACAGTTAAAAAAAATGTACTGTTAAGTTCATACAAGTCTATGCACCAACATCAACCCATCGTGACGAAGAGGTAGAACAATTTTACGAAGATATATTAGAAGCCATAAGAGAGAATAATGCCCACTACACTGTCATAGGTGGTGATTTCAACGCAAAAATGGGAACAGAGTTAGATGCATCGGAAATATCTCTGGGAAATTTCGGAAGTCCGGGTAGAACTGAGAGAGGTGAAATGCTTTTGTCATTTCTACTAGAGAATAATCTTTATCAAATGAATAGCTTTTTCTACAAAAAGCTACACAGACGCTGGACATGGAGGAACCCAGACGGAAATACCCGCAACGAAATAGATTACTTTATTACAGATAAAAAATATATATTTAAAGATGTGACCGTTCTTAATAGATTCTCGATAAACACTGACCATAGGATGGTTAGAGCTACCATTGAGATACCAACTCATTTAGATAGAAGCCATATATTAAAAAAGAAATACTTTCACTGGACACGCCCACAAGACGAAACCGCATTTGGAGACTACATTAATAACACTCTTGATCACACCATAATATCAAACGATGTCGATGAGTTGAACAAACAAATAGTTGATACACTTAAACTGGCACAAGCACGTTTTTGCCCAAAGACCAAACCAGATGAAAAGATCACTTTAGAAACACAACACAAAATAACAGAAAGAAGACAGTTAAAAAGTGAAAGGGACATTGATCCACAAACCATTAGGGTACTCAATAAAGAAATATCGAAAGCTGTGAGAAGAGATATTAGGAAATTTAAACATGAAAAATAGTACAGACTATAGAGCAAAACCGGAGCATGAAGGTAATGAGACGAAAAATGACGACAAGTAGAAAAGAAATTTTCCAGCTTAGGGATAAAAATGGTGAGATAACAACAGACAGACAGAAAATACTAGGAATAGTCGAAGAGTTCTACACTATATTATACACAAACCAATAATAATAATAATAATAATAATAGAGTTTATTTGTAGCAAATAATAACATTATAAATAAACCCAGTTTCTCACTGAAGTTGTTTGTCACATGGACTACAACTTGTGCGTGAGGGTTAAATTTTGATTATATTAAACTACATTAATTTAGCTTCAAGTTTACAAAAAGGAATCAAATATTTTCGCTCATCTGTCTTCAAATTTGGGCTCCTCTTCTCACTAATTCATTTACTGTTAAATTTTGTTTATGGGACCTTCGAAACTCTTATAAAATTCAAGAAAGGATTCCGAAAAATTTCTGATGGGATTCTTCGGGCGTACTTCGTTTTCTATGATAATTGTCATGACTTTTTGAAGGTGTTTTTTCCATTTTTACTATAATTTTTACAATTTAAACATTTATAAGTGACATTCGAAATAAATCATTTTGACATTATATGTTAAATGACATTATAACCAAGTTAACAATGTCATAAATACAGAAAATAGACACAAGGTAAAAACCAGGGATCTGAGGATATTACAGAAATTACTCAAGATGAGATACAATATGCACTCCAAAAAATGAAAAACAACAAGGCTCCGGGAGATGATGGAATAGTTACAGGAACTATAAAACTTAACGGAACTTCTCTTCTGAAAAAAATACAAGACCTCTTCAATCTCTGCCTCTATAGTCAAAAAATTCCTATAGCTTGGAATAACTCAATTACAATTCTTATGCATAAAAAGGGTGACAACATGAACCTAGAGAATTACAGGCCAATTTATCTACTCAACCATTTAGACAGACTGTACACCAGAATAATAACCAATCGATTGGAAGCAACATTTGAGCTGTACCAACCAAAAGAACAGGCTGGTTTTCGCCCCAACTACGGTACAAATGACCACCTACAATGCATCAAAGTCTTGATTGAAAAATCAATTGAATACAATAGACCTCTAGTTCTAACTTTTATAGACTTCCATAAAGCGTTTGATACTATCGAATTACAGGCACTACTTAAGGCATTGGAAGAGTGTCGAATTGATCATAGGTACACCAATATTATAGAAAATATACAGAAATGCTACAGAAATGTATACAGAAATGCTACAACAACTATAAATCTGCACGGTCCTACCAATAAGATTATATCAGGAGAGGTATTCGACAGGGAGATACTATGTTGCCTAAGTTGTTCATTACTGTACTTGAACATGCTTTGAAATCACTGGAATTGGAAAATAAAGGAATAAATATCGATGGTGAGATGCTCAGTCATCTACGATTCGCAGATGATATTGTTCTGATTTCAGATGACCTAAAAACTGCCAATGATATGTTGAATGAACTCCGCGATGCAGCACGTAAAGTAGATCTAAATATTAATTACCAAAAGACCAAAATGATGACGAATTTAGTTCCGAGCCATCCTTTAAAGGTAGAAGACGTCGAAATTGAAGTTGTTGACAGCTACATATACCTTGGACATACGGTAAAAATTAGCAGAGACAATCAAACTGCTGAGCTGCTAAGAAGAATAACTCTGGGATGGGCAGCATATGGAAGACTACGTGATATTTTTAAAGGTGATATACCTATCAGCTTAAAAAGAAGAGCCTTTAATCAATGTGTCCTGCCTGTTCTTACATATGGCGCAGAGACACTTACCCTAACAAGGACATCTGCACGAAAACTACAAGTGATGCATAGGGTAAGAAACGAAGAAATTCGTAGAAGAAGTGGTGTAGAAGACATAATAAAATACATAGCCAAAATTAAATGGAAGTGGGCAGGACACGTCGCTAGAATAAGAGATGATAGGTGGACCAAAAAAATCTTGGAATGAAGACCGAGAGCGGATAGACGAAACCCGGGAAGACCACCCACAAGATGGACTGACGACATAAAGAGGATTTGTACCGACTGGATTGCAGCAGCGCAGGATAGATCTGAATGGAAGTTTTTCGAGGAGGCCTATGTTCAGCGGTTGACGACTATGGGCTGATGATGATGATGATGATGACACAATCAATATTATGTAAAATGGGGTAACTTACTGTCAAAGGCTATCTACACTACTAAAGGGTTTGAACAGGTATGCAGTCTCTATCTACTATAATTTCATGTTTACGTGGAAATAGCCCTGAGAAACTGGAAACAGTCCTGGTAAGGAACGGGTATACCCATCAATAATTCACATCTCTTCACCTTGAGTTTTGCAGAGCACCAGGAAATGCTGGACCAGGACTCTTTTCATATGATTTTGATATTTAAAAAAGAACTTCAATAAGAACTAGCAAAATTTTAAAACCACCCACATTCGATGGCCAAACAGCAAGAGAAACTTATGGTTTTTATCCCCTTAACCAACAATATTAATCCTACAATAATATTAACTTTACAATATTAATCGCCTTAACCAACATGTCCTGCCTAATCGTCTCCCCCCAGGTCTTCTTTGGTCTTCCTCTCCTACCCCTTCCAGGAATATGCACTTCAGCAATTCTTCGTATTGGGTGATTAACGTCTCGACGTTGAACATGACCAAACCATCTTACCCTATGCCTCGATTGGTGCCACACCTAGACTTCCCCTAATATACTTATTTTTAATTTTATCCTTTTTTGTCACTCCACTCATCCATCTAAGCATTCTCATTTCCACCACATGCATTCGTTGTTCCTCTTTCTTTTTCACTGCTCAAAATTCCGTTCCGTACATGATAGCCGGTCTTATGGCTGTTTTATAGAATGTTCTCTTCAGCTTCATTGGAATTTTTCTGTCACACAACACACCACTCGCTTTCTTCCACTTTATCCATCCATCTATTTCTCCATTACTCTGTTCCATACCGATCCTAGATACTATTGCTTTTTACAATCATTTCGCCATCCAAATATACCATTTTATTTAATATAAACTCCTTCTTTAAATGAAGATTGCAAATACTCTGTTCTTGTTCTACTAAGTTTTAAATCTTTTTCTTCCAGAGCTTGTCTCCACTGTTCCAGTTTTTGTTCTAAGTCTCTTTCACGATTTCCAACTAACACTACATCATCGGCATACATTAAACACCATGAAATGTTACCCTGTAATTTCGCTGTTATCTGGTCCAAAATTAATGAGAATAAATGCGTACTAAGCACCAAACCTTGGTGCAATCTTACTTTTACATGAAATTTATCAGTCTCTCCCACACCTGTCCTAAGACTAGTCGTTACTCCCTCATACATATCTCTCACAATCTTTACATTTTCACCAGGGACTCCTTTCTTATTGAGTGCCTACCACAGAATCTCTCGAGGAACTCTATCATATGTTTTCTCAAGATCAATGAATACCATATGAGCGTTTGTTTCTTTATTCCTGTATTTTTTCATTAATTGCCTTGTAATGAAACAAATGGGTATTTGAATGAGGTGATTTTAAAGCATGCCCGGACAACTACAGAGGAATAACTCTTTTAAATACGACAATGAAGTTATTCACAGGCATACTCAAGGATAAATTGGAATCACAGATAAAGAACAGAGAAGAAAACAGCAAGGATTCAGAAAAGACAGGTCGACGACGGACGTAATATTTGTCATGAAACAAGTGAAAGAGAAGTCGATAGAATATAACAAACCTGCATATATTTGCTTCGTAGACCTAACGAAAGCATTTGACAGAGTCAGACTTAGTGATATAATAAAGAAAATTAAGCAAAAAAGGATACCGGCAAACATTGTTGAAGTCATAAAACAAATGAACAATAACAACACGACAAAAATTAAAACAAACGACAGCACTACGGCCAACATACCAACACCAGGAGGAATCAGGCAGGGAGACAGCCTCAGTCCATTTCTATTCAATATGCTAATGGATGAAATAATAGAAGATGTGGAATAGCTACAACTAGGATACAGACTCGGCCACAGTAGAATCAGTATAGTGTGCTATACGGATGATGCAGCCCTGATTGCAGAGGACGAGGATGACCTACAAAGACAACTTTATCGAAAAGCATGCTACGGACAGCCGAAATGAAGACACTAAGAGCAATAGCAGGGAAGACAAGAAGAGATAGAATACGAAACAACATCATCAGGGAACAATGTGGCATGCAAAATGTAGTCAGATGGGGCAGACAGAGATGAAGAGAATGATTCAGTCATATACAAAGAATGGAGGAGCACAGACTACCAAGAATTGCGCTAGAAGAAAAACCAGCTGGCAAGGGGAGACCACCAAAAAGATGGAGAGATAGCTGGCAGTCTACCTCTCAAGAAATACTTCAACGTCGGAATTAACAGATCGACAGATCTACAACAAGTATAAGAAGAAGAAGATTTTAAAGCAGTGTAACAATATGATACACCTTGTATTCATTAAATTTGATAAATGACTGATTGTGAGAATAAGTATGTTCTACATTATGTGTTCATCATAAATGATGATATGCATACAGAAACTTTTTTTTAGTTGTACTTATAATAAAAGATATTTTCCTGTGTTCTCAGAAGCGCTCTATTTTACATAAAAAACAGTAGCTTATAGTTACATTGATCTAGTCATGGGAAAATTTTTTATACGCTTAATAAAAAAACGAAATCAATGCCGATGCGTTATTCCGTTATTTTATTGCGTAACAACAAAACGTTTTATCGTCCTCGATAGTGAAATGATGTTGACATTGTTCTTTGATGTTTTTCGATGGATTCCTGTCCTGTAGCACGTCGCATAGGGCGAAGGGCTCTATAGGGCTCTATACGGCAGCTCCGGCGCTGAATGGAGCGGAACTCGCGGAATGTAAAGATAAGTGACCCTTTTAAAAGTATCCATGCGTACGATATACATATGGTTGTATAAACACACAGAGACCGGAGCTCGCAGTGCCCCCATTACGGGTCCGGAGTCCCATAGGGCCGTCTGTCACATTGAAAGCGATACATGAGGGACCCCTTTTATATGGACAAATTATATACAAATATGGACTGCTGATTAGACTTCGCTTGTGTGTGTTGGATGAAAAGGGGGTCGTCGTCGAACATTATGCTCGCGCTATAGCTTAGCTATACCTATTATAGCTGTATAGGTATAACTGGCTCATTGTATTCCGGAGGATGTGTGTACTTACTTGCCTCCTGCTCGACTGCATCGGGAATATGCTTCTTATTGTTCGGATAATATATATCAAGATTTGTATTAAGATGCTCGACTGATGGGAGAATTGTCAGGCTTAATTAATTTTATTTCTTGGAAAATGTACTCTGTTTTATTTTTTTATGAAGCATTTTATCTAAACGAAAATGATAGGGAGGTCAAAATAATTTTAATGTTCGTTATTTCCTGGAAAATATATTACACATCCAACTAAACTTGTCGTTGTTATTTTTTATTACATTTAGTTGAGGGAAATAAACAAAAAAAGTACCCCATTTGTGACAGTGACCCGGTCAGGTAAACGTCAGTTGTTTGAGTACATTGAGTAGTATGGGTCTCTATAACAAAAATCTATGAACTTATTTGGTTCAGAATAGTTATTTATGAAACAGTTCGTGAAGTATGCTTTTTGCGAACGCACGCAATGTTTAGAGCACGAGCGACAATGGAGCGAGTGCTATACATCGCGTAAGTTCGCAAAAAGTACTTCACGCACATTTTCATACAATATTTTATCTATGATGAACAAATAAAAAAACTGTAACTCTTAACTCTTCGTCACTGGAATTTATTTCTATTCTACCATTTTTAAAACTTTGACGTTTAAAAATTCTAACTTCTTTCAAACCACAAAACTGTCAAAACTTTTTTCGTAATTTATTGCTCATTATGTCATCACCATGACAACGTGAATGTTAAGGATATTTGATTATATGAAAGTGTGTCATAAACAGTGCGAAAAACTAAGTCCCATTTAAAATACATTGTTACTTCACGCCCACTTTAAACACTTCACGCACTGCTATCTATAATGACAGTTTTCACAAACTAAAAACTCATACATAATATGGCATAGAGTAGATAAAAGAAATTTGCAAAATAAATCGGAAATGTCGGTATTTTTATAAATATTAGTAACAATAACTATTTTAAAATGAACACAGAACCTTCATATTACACGGAATATTGGGTATAATGGTGCTTAAAATATGCTCAAAATTTCAAAGCAATCAGTCTAACCGTTTAAAAGTTGTCTTGATTTTTTTTCCAAATTACATTTTATATAATTTTTTTTATTTTTATAATATATGAAATATATTACATATAAATTTTAGAAAAAAACTGACTTGACCATTGAAAAATTCAGAAAATTTTACAAAAAAACCTTATATAAAGAATTATCTAAAATTAAATCTGTATCTTCTATAATTTTTTATTTATAACGCTAAAGTCACCCTTCTCACAAACATTGGCGCACTGTAAACTAGCGTACGGCGAAGTGCACGGTTGAGTTATTTTAATGTGATTATTTAACTAATGGATCAAATAAAATTTTACAAATTGAATATGAAAGGAGAATAATTAAACTATCTTATGGTTATAATAAAAAGAAATTAAATGTATGGGCATAAGTACGGTGTGGGCGGAAAGTGAGGCTTACATGAATTTTGTTTAGAAATGATTTAAAGATGTGTAACTAATACAATTTTTCTTATAAAACCCCCAATTTTGCACAACTTACCTTTAAAGCATATTACTAAATGATGTTTCATTCAAAAAAAATCTCAAAAATTTAATTTAAATGACATGATTTCTCAAAAAATGTAATTTTTGAAATCTTCGTAGTTTTATAGAGTTACCACCAATTTAAGACGGTATTACTCAAGTTTGAACAGATCTATTACAGTTTTATATGTGCTTTTTTAAAGTTTAGGATGTAATCTTTAAAATGCACTTATTTATTTTACTTTAGAAATGAAATAAACTATTTCTTTTTGAGAAAATTTAGAAAGATAACAAAAATGTAATACAAAAACCGAAAATTACCAGCTAAAAAATGTTTATACAAAGTGATCAAAACTTTTTTCTGTAAAACTTACCTAAAATACATTTAATAATAAGCTTCAACAATAATAAATGTTCAGCAAAAAAATTTTTTTAGCTCTTATACAGTATGTCTGCTTAATTTGGAACCTATTGATAACATTTTTATTATCAGTTTTACGAAAAAAAGTTATTCTTCATAAAATATTTTGCGTCGTATATAATCTAAGAAGCAATCATCAAATATCAAATTTAATTAATTTTATACGAGGTATGTCAAAAAATATGAATTTCACTCAAGAGTAAAGTACCGTTACATTTCACAATATCGAAAATTGTTATTAAGAAAAGTTGTTTGGAATTAAAAAATTTGTTTTAGTGTCCAATTACATCTTTCTAATTAAAATATTGTGAATAATAAAGGCACTTAACTCTTAAGAAAAATTCATTTTTTACATACCTCGTATAAAATTAAAAAAGTTTGATATCTGATGGTTGTATCTTAGATTTTAGACCAGGGAAAGCATTTTATGAAGAATAACTTTTTTCGTAAAAGTGATAATCAAATAGTTATCATAATTGTAATAAAATGATAATGAGTATCCGTAATTAGAGAAAAAATTGAAAAATTTAAAAACTCGTATAAAATTGATAAAATTTGATATTTGATGGTTGAGTTTTAGATTTTTTACTATCCAGAGCATTTTATGAAGAATAACTTTTTTTCGTAAAATTGATAATAAAAAAGTTTTCCATGTGGTTCCTAGCTACGCAGACATACTGTATAAGAGCTTCTGTATAAGAATTTTCAAATTGCAATGCCATACTCGGATTCAGCATAATCAAAAACACAATAGAAACATATTTGATCAAAGTAAAATGATGAATTTAACGATATTTTTAAAATTATTTATACAAAATATTGTTATTTTTTAAACAATTATCAAACAATTAGCGGTCAAATCTGCGAGTAAAACTTTTTATTTTCACATGTATATAAACTAACCAAAAAAGTGTCAGAAAAGTTTAAGGTTTTTTGAATTTTTCCGAAACAATGCATGTTTTCGTTCTAATTGCACTCCCCTAAAAATGGAATTAGTAGATTTTTTTATCAAAAATGTTTTATTCCAGGACTGATAAAATGTATAGAAGTATGCCTTCATTATTAATCAGCTAATCATTGCCGATAAAGAAAATTTGCGAAGTTCAAGTACACGCCGTGTCGACTGTCAAAAAATAATTGGGTTATTCTCTTTTCTGACAAACGAAACGTTATTTTACCTATGGGTCGGCTCATGATAAATTTATCGGAGCCAAAATGTGGCGAGTGATACACTTAAAGTGTGCGACAGTTTGACTGACCTAACAAAAGCACAGAAAGTGTCTCATGCCTCGGTACAGGCTCGGTCACTCTTCTCTCGGCCTCGTCGCCATTTATTATTTATTGGCCAGACCGGGACGCTATCGCAGCCGGCCACGTTGATGGATTTCTACCGATAGATCGGGATCCGGGATTTCTGATGCCGCTACAAATGGAAATCCTTTGGTATATTAATCTAAAAAAAATCCCATTACCTGAACTTCACTTATCATAATAACAGGAAAAAAGCGAAGAATCAGTTTTCCCAATATTTGTTGAACTATAGTTCTTAAAATCTATACTGAATTAAGATATAACATTGGTGTTGTATCAGGAGAGAATTGTTAACATCTGGACTAAACTATTAATATACAGTATAAAGTGTCTTAAAGTATAAGATAATATGTGGTTTTTAGGTAAATCGATGTTGTTATTAATGTTGTTTGTTTTTGTTTTTGACCTAAAAGACAAAATAGGATTCATACAATTATATGGACCAACTAAAGGCAGAGATGAAGAAACAATGACAGAATTCTACAATGAACTCCAAAGAGCACTAGACAAATTAAGAGAATCGAGAGAGAAAATCATAATTTTAGGAGATTGCAATTCAAGAGTGGGCAAGGAGGTCAACAAAGGATAAGGATTCATTGGAAAATACGGAGAGGAATGCTTGAACAGCAATGGCGTCAAAATGCTAGACTTCTGCCAGGCAACTGACCTACTAATAGGAAACACATTTACAAACCAAAACATGGAAGGCAAATATACGTTCATGCCGGAAGAGAGAAGAGCGAAAAGTTTGATAGATTACATAGTTTATACGAGAAACCTAGAAGATAAAATACATAACGTCTTAACTGAAAAGGGACCTACAGAGCACAGGATGGTTACTGCAAAACTCGAGGATGAAAAAATAAAGGAGGTGGAAAGAAAAGATTACCAAAGAGTAAAAGTAAATAAGCTAAAATTAGAACAGGTGCGAGAATATTACAAAGAAGAAACAAAATAGAAGATTAAGACAATCAGAAAACCAAAAAGAGGCATGGACACTGGAGGAAAGATGGAACGCCTTCAAAGTAGTCATAAAGTCTACAGCAACAGAAATATGTGGAATCAGAAAACATAACAAACACCACAAAAGAACGAGATGGTGGAACAATGAAGTTAAAACAGCAGTGAAGAAGAAGAACATAGCATGGAAAAAATACATTGAAACCGAGCTGGAAGAAGATAAAGAAGAATACAAAAGGCTGAGACGATTAGCGAAAAACACCATAAGACAAGCAAAAACAAAGACTTGGAAAGAGTTTGGAGAAGAATTACAGGAAAATTATGTAACAAACAATGGAAGCTTCTGGACAACAATCAGACATATGAAGAAAGGAAAACATAAAGAAATAACAGCCGTAAAGGATACAACAAACCAAATCCAAATAAATCCAGAACAAATAGCTAAATTATGGCAAGAATACTTCTTCTTAACGTGCCCTATCAAGTCGTCTTGATGTTGTCGATTAACATGGCGAAACTGTCTCTGTCTTGAGCTATTCTAAATAGGTGTTCTGCTTTCTTTATTCCTCTCCACTCCCGGATATTCTTCAACCAAGAGGCCTGCTTTCTACCAATTCCTCTGCGTCCTTCGATTATACCCATCATAATAAGTTGAAGCATAATATACCGGTCTCCCCTTACTACGTGTCCAAAATAGGACATCTTTCTATATTTGATGTTATCAAGCAGCTCGCGGGTATCATTTGCTCTCTTAAGGACTGCCACATTTGTCAGCATAGCCGTCCATGGTATTTTCAGTATACGTCTGTGCACCCACATTTCAAAGGCCTCCAAACGGTTAAGGGTGGATATTTTTAATATCCATGCTTCGACACCATACAAGAGGACTGACCAAATGTAGCATGAAAGAATGTAGCATGTTGAAACAATACTATGAAAACAAATTTAGAAATGAAACAATAGATGATAGAAAGGAAACCTATAAAGATAACGAGAACAAAGAATTAGAGCAAATAAGTAGAGAAGAAGTAATACAGGAAGTATCAAACGTAAAAATAGGTAAAGCTGGAGGGGATGATGACATAGACCCGGAAATGCTCAAGTACATGGGAGAAGAAGGGATAAACTGGTTATTGAAAATATACAAAGAGGCATGGGCAAAGCAGCAAATCCCAAAAGACTGGCAAATTAACCTTATAGTGCCAATATACAAAAAGGGAGAACACGTCAACTGCGAAAATTATAGAGCAATATGTTTATCATCGGCATGTTTTAAAATATACACGAAAATAGTAGAGAAGAGAGGTCCGTAAAGTTGGCTTGTCCACTTTTATATAACAATAAAATTTTCATGCCATAATTTAGTGCTCATTTAGTGCTAATTTTGTACCGCAGTCCCGAATTTTGTGCTCTTTATTTATTTAAAAAAGCAGGTGGACAAGCCAGCTTAACGTTAAGCTGGGTTGTCCACTCTTAGTACACAATGAAAAAATAAAATTATTCAGATTCTAAATAGGCTATAATTTAGTGCTCATTTAGTGCTAATTTTGTACCCTAAATATTATAATGAAATATTTGTTTAAACAATTTGTTATAAACAAAATTTAAAAAAATTAAAAAATCGAAAATGTTTTATGCTAGAATTTAGTGCTCATTTAGTGCTAACAAAATATCCATATCCTGAATTTTGTGCTCTTTATTTATTTAAAAAAGCAGGTGGACAAGCCAGCTTAACGTTAAGCTGGCTTGTCCACTCTTAGTACACAATGAAAAAATAAAATTATTCAGATTCTAAATAGGCTATAATTTAGTGCTCATTTAGTGCTAATTTTGTACCCTAAACATTCTAATGAAATATTTGTTTAAACAATTTGTTATAAACAAAATTTAAAAAAATTAAAAAATCGAAAATTTTTTTATGCTAGAATTTAGTGCTCATTTAGTGCTAACAAAATATCCATATCCTGAATTTTGTGCTCTTTATTTATTTAAAAAAGCAGGTGGACAAGCCAGCTTAACGTTAAGCTGGCTTGTCCACTCTTAGTACACAATGAAAAAATAAAATTATTCAGATTCTAGATAGGCTGTAATTTAGTGCTCATTTAGTGCTAATTTTGTACCATAAACATTATAATGAAATATTTGTTTAAACAATTTGTTATAAACAAAATTTTAAAAAATTAAAAAATCGAAATTTTTTGTATACCATAATTTAGTGCTCATTTAGTGCTAACAGAATATCCATATCCTGAACTTTGTGCTCTTTATTTATTTAAAAAATCAGGTGGACAAGCTAGCTTAACGTTAAGCTGACTTGTCCACTCTTAAAAATTAAAATATCGAAAATTTTGTTATGCAGGAATTTAGTGCTCATTTGGTGCTAATAAAATATCCATATCCCGAATTTTGTGCTCTTTATTTATTTAAAAAATCAGGTTGACAAACTAGCTTAACGTTAATCTGGCTTGTCTACTCTTAGTATAAACAATGAAAACATAAAATTATTCAGATTCTAAGTAGGCTATAATTTAGTGCTCAGATAGTTATAAACATTATAATAACATATTTGTTTAAACAATTTGTTATAAATAACATTTTTAAAAATTTGAAAATAGTAAAATAAATTCTTTTTTAATAATTTGTTATAAACAAAACTTTAAAAAGGTATAAAAAATGTAAATATTTTTATTCTGCAACTACAGTAAAACCCAGATATATTATTATCCGTCCTTTACTCTAATAATGACTAATAACTTACTTTTTGCTAACAAAATATATATTCCTTGAATGTTGTGTCCTTTGTTTATTTTAATCGAGCCAATAGACCATTCTGAAGTCGAAAATGCATTAAAAACATTACAAAAGGATTGTCCATTTATTGCACTTGCACTATATATAAAAAAGATGGGAGTTGCACAATCTTATGTAAAACGAGGCAGAATTTTACTGGAGTTTCATGAAAGTGCTATACAGAAGACACTAAACAAAACAAATAATGAACTTCAAAAAGTAATACACGTAGACTGCAACACAAATGCTTTTGACATGATGTTAAAATTAATTGAAAAATTACCAATTAACAGAATAGTCATAAACTGTAATAATGGTTGCCCTCAAAGAACCCGAGAAACGAATTATTATTTTTTGGATAACTTACTCTATAAGGAAGCTTTAAGCGAAGTGGAAATGCAAGAAGCATTAACAGCTGACAGAGATTGTAGCAGAAGAGGATGCTTAGGACAATCAGAAGTGCAATATGATTCAAGTGGTACGTTTTAAATGATTAAAATCAACAAAAGTATTTTATTTTTCACGTGTACACATAAATTAAAGAAAATCCATATACTTAAAATAATTTCTTTACAGGTCCAATTATCTTAATTCAATTAACGGACATTAGGACATTAACTCATCTGGATAACATCTCGATAAAATCTCCCGATGTACTTGGGACCTCTGATTATTATTTACTGGTAGGAATAATCCGTTACATTAACAATGACCTTACGTCGACTCATGGATTAGGAAAACTGTCCATGGGACACTATACAACAATCTGTCGCAGAAATAATCTGTGGACCGAGTTGATCTCAATGCAGGAACACAAAGAACTCTAACCAAAGATGTGGACAAAAAAGTCAACATAGAATTTCTAATATACATTAAAGTTGAAAAAACGTATAAATAAAATCAATTAAAACTGTATCACCATGCCTTTATATTTAGACTGTAATTCTTTTCTACATTAATAAAGAGCACCAAATTTGATCTCACGATGTCTTATTTAGTTATTTGCACACAATTTGCGCTAAATTGGATCACTAAAAATTTTCGTTTTTATTACTGTTTAAAATTTTAATGTTTTATAATAATCTTTATGGTACAAAATTAGCACCAAATGAGCACTAAATTATTGCATAAAAAATTTTTCGATATTTTAATTTTTAAAAGTTTTGTTTATAACAAATTGTTTAAACAAATATTTTATTATAATGTTTATGGTACAAAATTAGCACTAAATGAGCACTAAATTATGGCCTATTTAGAATCTGAATAATTTTATTTTTTCATTGTGTACTAAGAGTGGACAAGCCAGCTTAACGTTAAGCTGGCTTGTCCACCTGCTGTTTTAAATAAATAAAGAGCACAAAATTCAGGATATGGATATTTTGTTAGCACTAAATGAGCACTAAATTCTAGCATAAAAAATTTTTCTATTTTTTAATTTTTTAAAATTTTGTTTATAACAAATTGTTTAAACAAATATTTCATTATAATGTTTATGGTACAAAATTAGCACTAAATGAGCACTAAATTATAGCCTATTTAGAATCTGAATAATTTTATTTTTTCATTGTGTACTAAGAGTGGACAAGCCAGCTTAACGTTAAGCTGGCTTGTCCACCTGCTTTTTTAAATAAATAAAGAGCACAAAATTCGGGACTGCGGTAAAAAATTAGCACTAAATGAGCACTAAATTATGGCATGAAAATTTTATTGTTATATAAAAGTGGACAAGTCAACTTTACGGACCTAGAGAAGAGGCTAAGACAAGAGGTAGAAAAAGAACTGGGAGAAGAACAAGCAGCGTTTAGACCAGAAAGACAGACAAACGATAACATTTACATCATTAGAAATATAATAGAAATAAGTATTGATTCGGGGGGAAAGCTCATTCTAGCATTCATAGATCTAAGGGCAGCATTCGACTCGATAGAAAGAAAGATTATATGGAAATGCTTGCAGAACATGAAAGTACAAACTACACTGATAAAAATAATTGAAAGTATATACAGAGTAGTAAAAGGACGTGTACAGATAGCAGGAGAAAGATCTGAAGAACTCAATTGGGAAAGAGGTATCAAACAAGGAGACAGTCTTAGTCCGCTACTATTCATAATAGTCATGAATGAATTGACTAGAAATACTGGAGAAAGAACGAACCAAATACAAACAACAATAGGATACCAAAGATTACAGCTAATAAAAATAGAAGCCTTATTGTATGCGGATGACATAGTCCTTATAGCAGATTCCGTGACAAAAATGCAAAAACTTATAAACATATGGAAAGAAGAAATAGAGAAATTAAAAATGGAAATAAACATCGAGAAAAGTAAAATAATGGTCATCGGCGAAAAGAAAGAAAATGAAGTAAATGTAAAATGCAAAAATACTCAACTGGAAATAGTTACCGCGTATGATTATCTTGGAAGTATAATTACCAATGATGGGAAAATAGACCTCGAAATAACAAACAGAACTAAAAAATCAAACAAACTGTACTACGCACTAGCTCCAGTCCTGAGGAAAAAAAGAATTGTCCCACGAAACAAAAATTAAAATATATAATACGATTGTGATACCGACGATACTGTATACGAGCGAAAATTGGACTTTACAAAAAAAGCATAATAGTAGGATAAATGCAATTGAGATGAGACATCTACGAGCTATAGCCGGAAAAACTAAATGGGATAGAATAAGAAATGAGGTAATAAGATGGATGATAACTAATCAGGAACCAATAATGAATAAAATAACAAAGAGACAATTAAACTGGTATGGACATCTGATGAGAATGAAACCTATAGACTAACAAGGAAAATTCACGAGACAAGGAATATTACAAAAAAGAAAAAAGGCAGACCGAGGAAAAAATGGATACAGCAAATAGTAGAAGCAGGGAAAATTAAACAGAAAACGCTAGAAGAATGAAACTAATAGCACAAGACAGAAAAGAATGGAAGAGATGGGTGAATATGTAGCTAAACTAAACCCAAATCCGACACCTGAAAGGGTATAAGGAAGGGGAGAAAGAAAGAAAGAGTTTTTGTTTTTTAGAGTATTGACTTTTTTACGATTGTGGTTGGTAGGTAGAAACATAGTACAAATATTCGCTACATCGAAAATCAAAAAATATGTCCTCAACTTTGCCCTAATAATTGGCAGAATAATGCACTTAATCGCTCGGAATGCTAGGAGATCACTAGAAGAGCAAGGCTGGCAGAGGCAGGATTTGGAGAAATGATTTGGATATTTAAGAACCGCAAAATACCTCAATATTTGGGAAACAAAGTGTTAAACCAGTGCATCATTCCTATCATGACATATGTATGCCAAACCCGGACCATAACCAAAGCAAATATGGATAAATTAGCCAAAACAGAAGGAGCAAAGTGTTCAACCGGTGTATCCTTCCTATCATGACATATGGATGTCAAACCTGGAGCCAAACTAAGGCAAATGTGGATAAACTAGCCCCGATAGAAAGGGCAATGGAACGGACTCTGTTTGGTCTGTGGCGACAGGCTTCAATTACTATATTGCTAATTTTAATTTTTAATTTTTAATAACTTTTTCAAAATAAAATAATACGTCCCATATAAAATTCACATTCTTTCGGCTCATAATATCTATACGGAACCAGATGTTAATAGCCTGTTTAGTTATGTATGGGAAACCAAAATTCCACATTTAATAAATTACCTTATCACACCTTATGTCAATGAATCACTTTTTAAATGCATTCTAAGACGGTTCTTAAAACCATATAATGACAAACTGATGTTTGTAGTTCAGTAGAGTCACAGGAGGCACCCTGTGCGGTCACATCCTGGCTAGAATAACAAACACTCTTTCGAGACCATTTCACGTTCTTTTTATCTGTTCTTTTTATCGATTAAAATAAATATATTATTGACAGGCAGTTTGTTGTTTTTACATTTATTTTAATTTGATTTAATCGTTTCCGTGGACAATAAGATCACACAACCACCACTACGGAACAGGTCTACGATTGTCAGATAGAAAGAAGATCGACTGAATAAGATCAAAAACAAAAGTATTTAAAAACAAAAATTGTCAAACTTAAATGGAACTGCGTAGTCACTGCTAGACAAAAAACCAACATTGGAACGCCACAATACAACATTGGAGACCTTACAAAGATCAAGAGAAAGACCACAGATGAAATGGGTAGATGACATCAAAAAAATAGCCGGAACAAATTGAAAGTATGTTGCTCAGAGATGATAAAATTTCTGATGTTTAGTGTATGCTGATGATATAGTCTACAATATGATTTTTTATCGACTTTCGAATGAATAACCACGATACTTAAAATAATTCCTTTTTTAACAAAGATATCCTTACGATTTCTAGAAGAATTATTATGGCTAGCTACTAAATTGACTAAGTATATACGTAAAACAGATATTTAAAAACGCTTATTGTACTCTCTAAATAGAAAATCATAAAAACTTTTGTAAATCCCCTTTTTTATTATTTATCGACGTAAAAATAATACCTAGTATTTACAAAACATCATAAACCGCTAATTAACAACCTATTTATTACTAAAATTTCACCACGAACATGTTATTAAGTAAGCAGGAACATATTGCCCGTTACAGCAGGGTATTATAATAATAATCTCTCATCCTTATCCAACCCTACTTTACCTACTCGAAATTCGAAAATGTACTTATAAAATAACATTAGAGATTTCCCCATTACGCATGTGGCTATCATTGACGTAGAACTCGGGATAAATAGGGTAAATATCCACAATTATTTTTATCAAAACTATCCGAGCAAAAACTTACGTCTTGTCTTGTTTAAATTTGAACTTTTATCATTGGTTCCACACAAAAACCTTTACCACAGAACTTTAATCAAAAGTCAAAAAAATTAACAAAATATAAGTAACACTTATAAATATAATCAAAAAAGATGCTGTGATACCTATATGTCCACCACCAATATCTCTACATAACGTAACTCTGCTTCTGATTGAGCCTATAACATTTTTTAAGACCCACGGAGTATTACTTACTAGGGCAGTCCGGCAAGTACTTAGCCTCTCCGCCAGTTGGCGCCACTATCGCAAATGAAGTGTACTGTCATTTAATGCGCTCTCGTAGACGGCTAATGTCAAAATTTCAGTCAAATCGAAATTATAATATTCTTGTGATTGCGTGTGAAAGTCAGTGTGTCTGCGGATTTTATAAAATGAAAAAAGAGCAATATCGGTCGGTGATTCGATTCTTGTTTCTGGAAGGGAAATGACGCAGTGAAATCAAAGAGCGCTTGGGTGCTGTGTACGGTGACTCTTCTCCTTCGATGGCAACTGTTAAAAATTGGTTTAATGAGTTTCAACGTGGACGAACGTCGGTTTTTGATGAGCCACGAGTAGGTGCCCCGAAAATGGCTACCACGAATTGGCAGACCGCCGACTGAAGGTGCGCGAGATGGCTGACACAATAGGCATCTCAAAAGACCGCGTAGATCATATCCTGCATGAAATTTTGGGCATGAGAAAGCTGTCGGCGCGATGGGTGCTGCATTTGCTCACTTCAGACAATTAGCGCAACCGTGAGACCACTTCAGAGCAGTGTTTGACGCTATTTAAGTGTGATCCAAAGGAGTTTTTACGTCGTTTCATAACCGTCGATGAAACATGGATTCACTGGTATACACCAGAAACCAAGGAACAGTCGAAAGAGTGGACAGCACCCGGTGAACCTGCTCCGAAGAAGGCGAAGACTGTCCAATCGGCCGGAAAGGTGATGGCCAGTATTTTCTCGGATTCATAAGGTGTCATCTACATCGACTACTTGGAGAAGGGCAAAACGATCACAGCGCCCTATTATGCCGAATTATTGAGCCGATTCGACGCCGAATTGAAGAAAAAATGACCCCACTTAGCAAAGAAAAAGTGATCTTCCACCATGACAACGCACCGGCTCACACCCCCGCCGTCGCCATGGTCAAATTGGTCTAATTGGGCTACGAACTGTGGCCCCATCCACCATATTCTCCATATTTGGCCCCGTGCGACTACTATTGGTTTCCAAACTTACAAAAGACACTCGCTGGGCAGAAATTTAAGTCGAATGAGGAGGTCAATGTCGCCACGGAAGCCTATTTTGCAGACCTCGAGAAAAGGTATTTTTCAAACGGGTTAAAGAAGTAGGAGCATCGCTGGGTCAAGTGTATCGAACTAAAAGGAGTCTTTCTAGAGAAATAAATTTCCACTTTTCCAAAATTTTCCTTTTTCTTTTGTAGGCTAACCTAATTCTTCAATATGACTCTCTATCCTTTATCTAAGATCTTCCAAATCCGCTAGAGGTGTTTTAAAAATCGAGTTTTTAATACACCTGTAACACCTGAAAGAAATCACAGGGAGTCAAATCACATTATCGAGGGGGAAATATAATACACGTATTTAAATTTATAGCCCTATTGTTGAAAAAAATCTATAATACAATCAAATTTTGCAGCGTTTTAAAATATGCTTATATTAATTCAGCATCCATAAATTAATTTATAAATAGAGTTAAACTTTCTTGATGGTATCTTTTATTATTTATAGAGTCCCTTCGAAAATATGGGTCCTACAATACGTTGAGATTGTTCAGAAACCAATTACAGAAGGCTAGCCTTTGGGACAGTCGTTTAGGGTGATTTCATGGAGTACTTGGAAACGATATTGATGAAAATGTTAATCTTATTTAAGAAGACGCAGGCAAGTTCCATATGAAAGATGTTGATATATTTACCGAATTGATGTATGTGGTTGATATACAATAACTTTTCTAATCAGTTCGACGTTTTCTTCAGTTCGCACTTTAAGCCTGCCTGCCCCTGGCTTGTTACGCTTCTAGTCACTCTATAAACAACTACAACGCGACGAATAGTTTCTGCAAAGGACGTCATAATGAACCGAAAAATTGGAAAATTCTTGGAACAAAATCTCCAAAAGCATCTCAGTTGGAGTATGTAAACCGATTCTCCGTTAATTCTTTGGCGATTCTTAAAATATATTTCGAGCATAGACCGCTTTTGTTCATCTGTGAAAACTCTTTTTAATAATAATATTGTTTACTAAGAAAAGTCAAAGTTAACGTAAACTAACAAGTAAATCTAAATTAATGATAGACATGCGCTGTAAGGTGACATCTGGGTCCTTTAGAGCCCACTATGGTGACAATAATTTTGGACCAGTGAATATTTAAAGAAAATTTTGTATCGCACAAAAATGTCATAACCTTTCATAACTTTTCAATATTTAAGTAAAGGGTAAACATGTTAATTTTTAACATCTCAAGGATTAAGGATCCTAAATCAATAAAATATGAATCAATAATCATGAAACAAACAGACATAAAAAAGAGAAAAATCAAAGAACTGCCCCATTCCTCTCAATGAAGAAGAATGTGTAACAAACCCATTAGCAGAACGTAGTATATTTTGGTTGCCAATATTAAAAGAAGAAGGCAACAACAAGAATATACCAACACTAGCGGACAAGAAGATCTGAAACACATCGTCTACAATCATACAAAATACGTAAAAATAATAAAAAATAAACCATATGTTGTTATTCGATTTTAAATTGTTTCCGAGATACAGGGAGTTGAAATTTTTATTACAAACTGACGATTTAAATATTGCTCTAAAACCGGTTGAAGTCTGCAAATGAAATTTGGTAGATTTTAAGATATAGTTATGGCGCATGTTTTGACACACAATTAATGCCTGGTTGCACCAACAGCTCTTAAGCTCCAGCTTAGCTAAGCTCTACTTATAGATACGGCCTCCTTGAGTATCACTTTCGTTGCATCATAATTCTAGATTCTTACCTTATTATCAATTATATCTATTATTATATTATGGTATTCTTATTGTAATATATTATAATTATATTATATTAATTCTTATGATATTCTCGACTTAAGCTTAAGATCTGTTGGTGCAACCGGGCATTAGAAATTTATATTCACCATTGGCGCGCGTACGGGTAATAGTCTGAAATGTTTTAAAGATAAAAATGGTACGCCACTGAAATATTTCAAATTAAAAATCTTTCTTGAATTCCTCGTTTAATTTATGACAAAAAATCTATCTTCCCTTTTTTATGCGACGCTTAGTTTTCAAGCAAAAAATAAAACATCTTAACGCTTACAAAGTTTTCGACGAAGTTTCTATATGAATGTGTAGAAACTTATTTCGAATACTTTGTAAGCGTTAAGATATTTTATTTATTGCATGAAAACGAAGCGTCGTATGAACAAACATGAAGATAGATGGTTTGAAATTGAACAGGGAATTCAAAAATAATTTTTAATTTGAAATATCTCAGTAGCGTACTATTTTTTTTCTTTAAAAAATTTCAGACCCTTATCCGTACGCGCGTCAATGGTGAATATAAAATTCTCAATTGTATGTCAAAATATGCGCCATGACTATATCTTAAAACCCACCAAATTTTATTTGCACACCTCAACCTGTTTTAGAGCAATAGATAAATCATCAATTTGTAAAAAAAATTTAACACCTCATATCTCGGAAACAAATAAAAATCGAATAACAACATATGAGTTATTTTTGATTATTTTTACGTATATTATACAGCCTTAAAGTTTGGCGCGTTCCTTCTCACTTGTTCTCATTCAACCTGTATATGCAACACACAATACACGAACACAGAATTTGATATCCCATAGAGCAAAAAATCCAGCCTCACTTGCATCACTGCGGGTAATAAGCCAACTTCAATTTTTGAAAAGCTATAACCTTTTCAACCACTTTTTAGCACAACTCTTAACACATTCGCATACGCGTCTTCATGTACAGACAGTAGTTTCGCTTTGTAAGTGTCTGCATATTCAGTCGTGTCCGTGAATGGGTAAAACAATCTTTTTTTCAATCAATTTGTTGGAAATCAAACTATTTCCGTAGTGGAAATCGGAACGTCAATTTTTTTAGGTGAAAGTGTAATTATCATCACAATCAATTGTGGCTTAATTCCATACAAACACAATATTTAACGATAGACCACAAGAAAATTGTTTATAATATTATGGCCAAAAGATTAATTTATTCCTAAAATAATGTGACAATAACCCCGTCGCTGCTGGCCCTGCGTGAATTGTAGTTGAAGAAAGGGCCCAAAACGTAAGCAGAATGTACGTATAAGGGCTGAAAATGTTAAGGGCTGAAATGTCGTGTTTACTTAAAGGGGACACCTGTGCTTCCGGCCTGCAGGAAGTAATGCCCGGAAAATCCGGCGTAGCCAGTTTACCGGAGGAAATGACTAACTGTACCTTGACCATGGAAGAGAGCTAGCAGTAAATAAAAAATCAATAAAAGTAGGAAATGTATGAAGAGAGGAGTTATTATTCCAAATTATGTTTATTTGCAGATGTATTAATGATAGTAAATTATACCAGACAAATACAGTAGTAAAGTTAAAAAAAAAGGAATAAACTTTTATATAATTAACCTTGCAGTAGTTCGCCCTATTTTTGTTAGAGCATTAGTACGTGGGGCTTAACAGACCCCAAATTTCAAATTTTATATTTTGTACTTTTTTAAATATCATGTGGTCATGTAGTATACAGAGAGAGAGAGTCTGTAATTTGGAATAAATTCAATAGTTCAAATACTAATTGTTTTTTTTTTTGAAAAATACTCTGACTTGTTGATTAGTATTTCAAATCGGCATTTTTTACGTACAATAATAATGTATACAGGGTGTTCAAATTTAGAGATATGACGTCATCGTAGATTTTCTTAAATGTCATTTTGATACTCTCATTTTGATAGCTATTTTGCTGGGGTATGTAAAGTTATACATAACTGCAAAATATCAAATTTTTATTCCCTATCATTTACATGATAATCAAAAATAACAAAGTTGTGTCTGTAATTTGGAATAAATTCAATAGTTCAAATACTTATTGTTTTTTTGAAAAATTTTCAGAACAGTCGATTAGTATTTCAAATCTTAATTTTTTACAATTTTTTACAAAAACGCTTAGACCTGTCGATTAGTATTTCAAAGCGAAATTTTTTACGTACAATAATAATGTATACAGGGTGTCCCAATTTAGAGATATGACGTCATTGTTGATAAATGGCAACACTATCATTTTTATAGCTATTTTGATAGGGTGTGTAAAGTTATACATAACTACAAAATATCAAATTTTTATTCCCTACCATTTACAAGATAATAAGAAATAACAAAGTTATACATTTGGAATAAATTCAATGGTTCAATGTTCAACCACTAATTACTTTTTTGAAAAATGCTCAGATCTGCCGATTAGTATTTTAAATCTAAATTTTTTACATACAATAATAATGTATACAGGGTGTCCCCATTTAGAGATATGTCGTCATCAATATATTTAATAAAAACACTAATATATTCTTTCCACATCTTTTTTGGACTATAATACATACATGACTAACATCTAGCAACGAACTCCATACTGTCTGTGTGCGCATGCGAGCAGAATAATAAAAATTAACTTATAATCGCACCTAAAAGAGTATAACTTCAAAAATCGTGCTTTTGTTGCAGTTCTTCTATTTAGACGTATTTTGTTTCCAGCCATATTTCTTTTGTCTCGGTTATTTTTTTCAAATTATTCTATTTATCCTTTTTTATTCTCCGTCCTTGTCATCTTCTCCTTTTGATTCTTTTCATTTGTCTATTAATTGTAAAATCTCTTCTATTTTCCATTTCTGTTTATTTCTTGGTGTTGCTTTTGGGTGTTTTTCTACTACGTTGTTAATTTTCTCTTCGGTAGTTTTCCACAGAACTCTCCAGAAACTCTCCAAATAAAATTTAACGGAACAATAGAGGAAGTTACTACAGATCAGGAATGGAGACTATTAAAGCAATAATGGAATCTCAGAGGAAACTGTCGAAAAAGCCAACAGACAAATAAATTCGGCATGGTATGATGATAAATGCAGAACTGCGCTAGAGAAAAAAAGGCAAACTAGACTTAATCAACTTCAAAAATCAGAAAGAAACACCGGCAATAGCAGTGAAATTTATAACGAGAAGAGAATACAAGTGACTAGAATATGCAGAAGAAAAAGAGGGGCTATGTAAATTACATATTACATTCACCAAATTTAAGAAACAGCTGTAGAAGGGTAAGAAAGAGAACGTGCAACTCTGGTTTAAAACATTAAGACTTACTCATTTGTATTTTATGTTGTATAGTATTTTGTGTATCTGGGTGATCGTATTATATTTTTAAAGATTCTTGTACAAAGATGAGATAACAAAAAGGACAATAAATATCGAAAGGATGAAAGGATTTGATTTCAGTTCAGTGTCTCTACCCAGGTGCTCCGATGAGGAAACAGTTATTCCGAAATACGTAGAAGCACATAGTAGAGGCTCTGTACTGTAATCAAATCTGAACCATATTGTCTTTCCTTCTAATTATCCTACTGTTTGAACAGTCCCGTATACAAACCGCACTAATCTTCGGCCATAAAAACTGTACTACCATGCATTTCCAAATCAAGTATAGTATTTTAATTCTTTAAACCATATTTTATGTTTAGTAATTTTATAATAGTTTTATTGTATGATAACCTTAAGCTATCAAACTTCACTACCTGTCTAGCTAAGTTATAAGAAAATAATTTTATTATATATATGAATAAACAAAAATCAACTTTTTTCTCAAGAAATCGTCTGAAAACTTATACACCTAGCACAGTCTAGTATGTATAATAAATGAAAATTTAGCTGTTTAACAAGAGGTAATAATTTATTAAGGCTATTTATAAACGTTAACTGTTAGTTAGCTCCTTAACCAGATCGTATACATATTTAAGAGAATTCGTCACATATAGGGAAAAGCTCGTCACCCGGCGCAAAATACTACATCGTGAAAAATTAATGAGGAGGACTTGAATGTTGTGATCAGTGACAGGAGACAGGACAGGGCCTGTCACTGAGGTCAAACAATTACGACGAGAGCATCGAAAAAGCATTTCCAGGCCCTTGTCTACCCCATTTAGCCCTATCAATCGTCCCCTGCAACTGCGCTTCTAATCTTGAATATTTTATACGAACCTTATTCTCACTCAAGACTACAAGAGATGGGTAATTATCTCTCCTTTATAATATTCGGAAGTTAATGCTGGAAGTGGAGTTTCTAGTTTTTGTTTGGGGGATGACTGTTCAGAGAAAAAAGGCTCCGATTTTTAATTTTACTAAATATAGTTTTGGAAAAATAAAAATAAATTTTAAAGCACTGCTGTAATTATTGTATTTTTAAGACGAAGTTTTCAATCATCCACACCTTTGACGGTGTAGTTGTTATTGTGATACGTGTTATTGTGTTGACGGTCATGTATACTTCGTCTAATTTACTAACCGTTGCACGTCATCCGCGTCATAGCCTGTGACCTCGCATGATACCAACACGAAATATTTAGGCGGTAGGTGTGTTCTTTTTTAGAATCACTTTGCCGAGTCCACTGGAATTACATCCACTATACATATTTTAATATATACGCGTAGAAATAATATTTGAAGATTTCTATTAATGTTAACCTAAAGAAATACACAATAATATGTTGCATTTAATTTGTATAAATGGATTATAAAGCGTTTTTATGAAGCACATTTGTTCGGAACACACTGTACCTGTAATCTAACCAAGGTGACATTTTAGAATAAATTGGTAACATTTATTTGACAGTTGCGGTGATGACACTTCATATTTGTTTATATTCTTTACTATAAGTATCTGTTTTATTATATCTATCTACTGTTTTTATTATTTACTTTACTATAAAAAGATCCTCTACTATAAAATATAAACTTCACCTAATTTTATCACGACTTGGAATAATCGAGGTATCTGACAACTTTTTTAGTTGTTATTGTAGACATATACAAAGAAACCTACCGGCTTCTGCCAAGAGTTGGGAGCCGTTTTTTAATTATTAACAATGCAGTTCAAAAACGCTTGCACTGCAAATCTTAAAAGATTATAACTTAATTCTTGTTCTCTATTTCTTAAGTTTTTACTTATTTACATTGAATATTAATTAGTTTTGTTGTATAATCCACGTTTACAATAATTATGTGATCTATTTGATTTAAAATGGATTCAGGATTTTTTTTATACTTTGGCAACTATGTCAACTTAGATCTGTGGCGTAGATAATGACGTACAACGGTAAGTCAATTAGATGGACTGTACTTGATTTTTGTTTAGCTTATTTTAGGCCTTTTTATTTTTAGCTTTTTTGTGTTTCAAAATTAATTTCTTTGAACGCTTCCATTAGTCGTCACTTGCTCCTACTAATATTTTCTGCGTGTGCAGTACAACTTCTGCATGTAGGTACAGTAATTTTACTTATATGCTATTTATACAGGGTAGCGAGAGAGTATGAAAACACGGTAAATTCTCGGAAACCGCTGGAACGATTTTTATAGATTTTGATGGGTAAAGGTTTTCTAATACGGTCGATATTATAGTGCTAATTACATTGTTGTCAAATCTTCCGTTTTTCTTGAAACCTAATGAAATTTCTTATTTCAAATGGAACACCCTCTATATTTTTTGCGTTTTGACATCCTTAAGAACTACTAATAATTATTTTTATGTAATAGTCCCTATATCTAAATGCCATAATTTCGGAGTTATTGCTACATATATTAAATAAAAAAAATTTAAACAAATTATAAAAATCACTTTTTTCTGCCCGGATAAAAATTATTTTAGTTTCTTTGGATCATTCGAAACAAACAAGGTCTTTTGTAATTTTTCTTTAAAGTTAATCGTTTCCGAGTTATAAACAATTTAAAATTGAAAAAAATCGAGAAATTACGATTTTCTAAGTTCAAAAACAAAAGTAAAAAATATTACTTTTGAAACTACGAAGGGCCTATATTCAAGTTCAAACCTTATTTTATCAGAAACCGATAAGTAATTTGGGCTTATTTCATTTTAAGACACTGTTTTCTAGTCATTAATGCAGCCCGATCGCCCGTCCTCTCATATGCGCTTCATTAACAATTTAAAAAAAGAATAATGTTTTAGAATAAAACATGCCAAAAATTATTATAGGGAGCTGATAAAAGAAGGTTTGAGCTTAAATTTAAGTACTTTTTAAGTTCAAAAATTATTTTTTTTACGTGAAAATTGTAATTTTCCGATTTTTTTCAGTTTTACATTGTTCATAACTCAGAAACTATTAAGTTTAAAGAAAAAATACAAAAGATCTTTTTTGTTCCGAATGTCCAAAGAAACTAAAATAATGTCTATTCGGGCAGAAAAATTCGAATTTTATAATTTGTTTAAAATATGTATATTTTTTTAATAAATGTAGCAATAACTCCGAAATTATGGCATTTAATATCATGTAGCAATGTAGCAATAATCAGTATTTCTTAAGGACTTCAAAACGCAAAAAATATACAGGGTGTTCCATTTGAAATAAGTAAGTTCATTAGATTTCCAGAAAATGGAGGCTTTGACAACAATGTAATTACCACTATAATATCGGCCGCATGAGAACACCCTTACACACCAAAATCTATAAAAACCGTTCCAGAGGTTTCCGTGAAATTACCGTGTTTCCATACTTTCTCGCTATCCTGTATGACTGGTTACATTGGTTTTTCTGATGGCTGCCTTAAGAACTAGATTATGGCCAGTAAATGAAGAGATTGCTTATACATGCAACCACTCAGACGCTTAGAGCCTAGTTTGTTATCTGGTAGGATAAACAGAATGGTCAGGATCAAGCTCATCATATGGGCAGATGACGTGTAACGTTTGGATGAGATAGGTTACAAATTGTGCATCACTATCCCTTGGATCCCAGAATAGAAATAGATAAAAATATCTAGAAAAAGCACTGGATTTTTTGTTATATTTTCAATTCTTTCTTTTTTAATTGCCATCTTCGCGACGGAAGTTGGCAATCTTCATGTCCATTCTGAACTTAGACGCTGCTGCTCTGAATGGTTTGATTGATGTGCATTCGTACCATTCCCTCAAGTTACACAACCATGAGATCCTTTTTCTTCTTACACTTTTTTTGCCATGGATTTTCCCTTGTATAATTAATTTAAGTATTTTGTATCTAAAATTGAAGAAAAATCTTCTGCGTAAAAGGTATATTTATTTTAAAATTATTTTATCTAACCGTGCCTACATATTTATTCTATTTTACTTTTATATATTTTTTACCTGTTCGTTTATGAACAGTCAATATTTTAAAATAAGTATCCTAGCATATAATAAGGATCAAATTTCAAGTCTGTATGTAGGCTTTCAACTTCAACTCACGCCTTTCATTTTTGGAGTTACGTCACTAATTTTCCCACTAGACGACACACTCTATTATACCATGACACGAGTTTTTTAACTATTTTTTTACAACTAATATTCAAATATTTGCGTATAGGTTACAGCAGTGTTCTTAATGAGTTGTTTGGAAAGGTTACTAATGAACGGTAATTCGTACTTGACAGATCTAAACGTATGATTATTGGCCACGAAAGCGGCAATACACTCACGTAAACGCCGTCGGCGGAAGGCCTAATTAACGTGGTTCAAGAACTCGTGCACGTGTACAACCAACACTTAGCAGTTGACAGGTTGTTACATGCTTTTTTTGTTTGGAAAATAGGGTTACTCTTTTATCTTATTAGTACGAAAATGTAGCGAATGACACTCCGCTTATAAATTAAAATTTAATTTACTCAAACAATTTTAGACTTCTAGCTTTGTTTTCTTGATTTGATAATAAATAATATAAATAAATAAGGAATTTAGAACAAAATATTGCACATTGGATGTTTCGTAGTTGAAGAACTTCATAGCTTATTCCATCTTGAATAAAGCAGGCTTAGATAATAGTGACTGGAGAATCATAATAGGTTTGTTCTAGCAAACAGTCAAACTAGTCAGAAACCGTCAGCAAACAGTTGGTTAGTGAGAGAACATGATACAGTCACCCTCTACTCGCGCTGGTCCGCTATTCGCTGATGGTTTCAAACCGTTTGAAACTGATGCTAGAACAAACCTAATATTATACAATTTATATTGTAAGCAAATTTCCGTGAACAGCCGTAGTGCAGCGGCATGATACTAGCCTCATAAACCAGAGCCTCCGGGTTCGAGCCCCGGCACAGAACCCCTTTTAACACATTTGCATGTTGCCAGGTTAAAAAGTGGGTCAAAACTTTTTTAACGTTTTTTTTTGTTTTTTTCGAAAAAATTACTTTTTTGCATCGAACAAAGTTTTTTTTGATTTTTTGGATCATTCCAAATAGAAAAGGTTTTTAGTGACATTTCTCTAAGTTGACACTTTTTGACACATAAGCGATTAAAAATTTTAAAATTGCGAAATCGGCCATTTTTAACCCTTAAAAACTATGTGAAAAACTGAAAAAATCGGAGAAAATTTTAAGTTTAAAAAAATTGTTCTATGTTTACAAATTTGCATGTTGCCAGGATCAAAAAGCAGTAAAAAATTTTTTTAAACGTTTTTTTTTCCTAAACTAATTTTTTGCATCGGAAATTTTTTTTAACGTTTTTTAGATCATTCAAATAGAAAAGATCTTAAGTCACTTTTTTTAGATGTGATAGTTTTCGAGATATAAGCGACTTAAATTTTAAAAATTGCAAAATCAGCCATTTTTAACCCTCAAAACTTTGTGGAAAACAGAAAATTTCAATGTTAACAAGGTACGTAAATACTCTATGAACATCGATTGATAAAATCCTTAATAGGGGAGTGCAATTAGAACGAGAAGGTGCAATGTTTCGGAAAAAATCAAACAAGGTTATATTTTTCTAAAACTTTTTTTGTTAGTTTATAAATATGTTAAAGTAAAAAGTTCTACTCACAAATTTCGCCGATAATTGTTTATTAATTGTTTAAACAATAACAATTATTTTGTATAAATAATGTTAAGAATATGGGTGAATTCAACATTTTATTTTGATAAAAAATGTTTTTATTTTAGTTTTGATTATGCTGAACCCGAATCTGACATTACAATTTGCAAATTCAAAATGGCGGATTCAAAATGGCGGATTTTTTCCTAAAATTCCTTAAAAAGCAGTTGTAAAATCCGAATTTTTTTATAAAACGTGTTTGTTTACATATATGTGGATATTTTTGAGAGGTTGCTGAACCTGAATCAAATTTTGATAATTTAAATTATAAAATGGCAGATCCAAAATGGCGGATAACTTAAAAAATAGTTGTAAAATCATAATTTCTTTACAAAATGTATTTATTTCTACATATATTTATTTTTGAGAGCTTTGATAAACCTAACTTAAATGTTAACATTATAACTATAAAATGACGGATCCAAAATGCGGGTTTTCTAAAAAGAACATAAAAAGAACATTTTTCTAAAACATTTATTGTCTTTATTTTTAACAGGTTGTTGAATCTGAATTAAAGATTAAAACTTTTAATTTCAAAATGGCAAAAACAAGTAGAATCCAATCAAACAAATATGGAATTTCATTCTTAAAAAAAAAGATAAACAAATAATTTTCACAAAAATATTAAAAATTAAAATGTGTTAGAAAGAAAGAACCAATTATTCAAAATCTATCTCTTCAATATTCAAAAAATTGTTGCAATGGAATCATAAATAAAAAGTTATTCTTAGTAAAAAGCTCTGCATGTTCTAAAACTTTAAATGCAATCATAAAATATCAATTTTTATTAATTTTGTACAAGATATGTCAATAAATAAAAATTTCAGTTAGGAGTAAAATACCTATATTTTTCATAATACTGAAAATTGTTATTATGGAAAGTTGTTCAGAATTAAAAACGATGTGTCAATATGCAATTACACTTTTATGCAATTTTTTACATAATACCTCGTAAAATATTGATAAAATATAATATTTTATATTTGCATATTAAGTGTTAGACCATGCACAGCTATTTATGATGAATAACTTTCTTCATAAAATCAGTTATCATAAATAATAAGTGAAAATTTAATGATGTTTGGTATAATTAATTTGAAACAATATTAAAAAAAAACAAATTTTCGATTAGAAGGATATCATCACATATTGGAACATAGTTTTTAATTCCAAACAACTTTCCTTTATAAAAATTTTCGATATTGTGGAATATAAAGGTACTTTACTCTTGAGTGAAATTCATATTTTTTGACATACCTCGTACAAAATTAACAAAATTTAATATTTGATGGTTGCATATTATGTTATATACGATGCAGGGTATTTTATAAAGAATAACTTTTTTTCGTAAAACTGATATTAAAAAAGTTATCAATAGGTTCCAAGTTACGCAGACATACTGTATAAGAGCTAAAAAAAAATTTTTTTGTTGAACATTTATTATTTTTTAAGGTTATTATTAAATTAATTTTAGGTAAGTTTTACAGAAAAAAGTTTTGATCACTCTGTATATACATTTTTTCAGCTGGTAACTTTCGGTTTTTGTATTACATTTTTGTTATCTTTCTTAATTTTCTCAAAAAGAAATTGTTTATTTCATTTTCAATCTAAAATAATTAAGTGTTTTTTAAAGACTACATCCTAGGCTTTAAAACAATATTAAAAAAATTGTATTAGATTTATTCAAACTTGAGTAATACCGTCTTAAAGTGGTGGGAATTCTGTAGAACTACGAAGTTTTCAAAAATTACATTTTTTGAGACAGCGTATTATTTGAATTAAATTTTTGAGATTTTTTTTAAATGAAACATCGTTTAGTAAGATGATTGAGAGGTAAGTTGTGCAAATTTGAGAGCTTTGTAAGTAAAATTGTATTAGTTACACATTTTTAAATCATTTTTAAACAGAATTCATGTAAGTCTCATTTTCCGCCCACACCGTACTTATGTCCATACATTTTATTTCTTTTTGTTACAACCATAAGATAGCTTATTTTATCTTCTTTCATGTCCAATTTGTAAAATTTCTTTTGATCCATTAGTTAAAGAATTACATTAAAAAAACTCAACCGTGCACATCTTCCAACGCTAGTTTACATTGCGCCAATGTGTGTGAGAAGAGTGACTTTAGCGTTATAAATAAAAAATCACAGAAGCTAGAGATTTAATTTTAGAAAAATCTTTATATAAGGTTTTTCTTGTAAAATTTTCTGAATTTTTCAATGGTCAAGTCAGTTTTTTTCTAAAAATTATATTTTCGGAGTTATTTAAAAAACATCTAACTTCGCTGTTCATTTGTTTAATAAAAAATGAAGCACCCACTTCTCGAGTAGAACTTTTTGATATGTTTTTTATTAATCATTTCTTAATGAAATTACAAAAAGTTTTATCTTGTTTGATTTTTTCCGAAGTGAAAATCTAAATGCACTCCCCTATAAGAGCTTTTTGCAATACAATATCGAAAACCCCTTTGTTTTTTAATTGCGAATCAATCGGTAGGGATCTATGGAGGAGTATCACCAAGCGGCAAGCCCTTATCCCTTGCCGTACCGCTCCTCCATAGGCTGATCAGACACCAGTTTATTCCAGACCAAGTCGTAGGTTCTATTGAATTTTATACTACCGACGTTGGCCTTTTAATAATTTAATGACCTGGCTGAGGCTCGAACTGTCGCGTCGCGTCGATCGCAAATCCACTAAACTTGTCGATCGACTGCGCCTCTGCCAACTGAGCCGTCGTGACCGGCTAAACATTTTTAAAAATGTCTAAATGTTTTCGCCGGCGCTGGAATTTTGCGTGGAAGTCAGATATCGTGCCGCCTGAGCTATCTAGCCCTTGTTTTTGTGCAAGTAGGAATAGTAGATAAGTCAGATTGCAAAATAATTCTGTACAGATAAGTAAGAAGATCTTAAGTCAAAAATATCGATTTTTAGTAAGTTAAAAATCAATAAAAAAAATAGAAATCGACCGATTTTCATCTTTATTTTACTACTTCAAAAAATGCCTTAAAAAGTGTTAAAATTCAATCGCCGTTCATTTTTTTTATCGATTTTTTAACGTACCTACTAAAAACTTAGTAGGTATATTTTCGATATTTTTTTACTTAAGACCTTGTTACTGATCAATACAGAATTGTTAGGAGATAATTAATAGGGGTTAAGAATTACCTTAATCAATATGTTTTTAAGGACATTGTTATTTTACTTGTTTTCTCTGTTTCCAACGAAAAGAAATCTTAAAATTACATACGTTTAATTAGTTAATCTGCCTCTATGTATCGTAACAGCTGGGTTGATACTTTCGATAAATTAGGAATTTGAGCGACTTATTAAATAATCTATTGTAAAAAAAAAGAATGAAAATCAATTTCCACTTTATTCTGATTTTTTCGTCATCTGCTAGCATTCTGATTCATATATCAATATTGTCACTGCAATTATTGTTCTGGAGTTTGTCAACTTTGTATTAATGAAAATTCAATTTGACAACAGTAAAGAATTCATAACACAAATATTATACTCTTTTGTCCTTGTTGAACGTCAGCGATCACACTCAGATACATCTTTGTCAGATTCAATACTCCCTAATTATTTTTAGTCTTCGCTTGTTTTATTTGTCTTAATTGCCGCTCTGGATCTTCGTTCTTCCTCTATTCGTAATTATTATGTTGTGATTATTTTCGTTTTCATTCAGGTTTCTCCATTTCTTTATTGCCTCATGAATATAAATTTTAAATAAAGTAGGGGATACGCAATAAGACTATTTGTGGCTTGAAATGGTTCTGAAAAGGAATTTTTTCGTTTTAACAACACTCAATGGATATTTATAGATGTTCTTCCTCTATTCGTAATTTATTATGTTTTGATTATATTCGTTTTCATTCAGGTTTCTCCATTTCTTTAATGCCTCATGAATATAAATTTTAAATAAAGTAGGGGATAGGCAATAAGACTATTTGTGGCTTGAGATGGTTCTGAAGAGGAATTTTTTCGTCTTAACAACACTCAATGGATATTTATAGATGTTCTTTCTCTATTCGTAATTTATTATGTTTTGATTATATTCGTTTTCATTCAGGTTTCTCCATTTCTTTAATGCCTCACGAATATAAATTTTAAATAAAGTAGGGGATAGGCAATAAGACTATTTGTGGCTTGAGATGGTTCTGAAGAGGAATTTTTTCGTCTTAACAACACTCAATGGATATTTATAGATGTTCTTCCTCTATTCGTAATTTATTATGTTTTGATTATATTAGTTTTCATTCAGGTTTCTCCAATTCTTTATTGCCTCATGAATATAAATTTTAAATAAAGTAGGGGATACGCAATAAGACTATTTGTGGCTTGAAATGGTTCTGAAGAGGAATTTTTTCGTCTTAACAACACTCAATGGATATTTATAGATGTTCTTCCTCTATTCGTAATTTGTTATGTTTTGATTATATTAGTTTTCATTCAGGTTTCTCCATTTCTTTAATGCCTCATGAATATAAATTTTAAATAAAGTAGGGGATAGGCAATAAGACTATTTGTGGCTTGAGATGGTTCTGAAGAGGAATTTTTTCAAAAGACTAAGTTTTCACTCTAATGGCACATAACATATCCCACCAGAATGAAAACAATGGGAACCTTCTCTGGTTACACCTCCGAGGCTTCTACAATTTGCAAGCCATACGGATGCTGAGACTAAGGAAGATGAGGGAATTCTACAATTTACAATTCACGTCACATCTGCTCAGCGCGGTAAAGTTCCAACGAGACTGGTTCCCTTCATACTCCACACAGAGTAAATGTAAATCAAAAATGAATAACCATTTTCAATTTCGTTGCAAAACGAAAATACAGCCGAACCATATTCCAGTCCAATCAGAGAGTGCTGCAAGCACCTCTACCGGTTTCGAAACTTATTAGTCTCTCATCAGGAGGCACATATGCTGCTCTCCCCGATCCAACCAAAACAAACCCCAGCGTGCAGTCCCGAATTGCAACGAACGAAATGGCATAGATGCCCTAGCGGCAACTGCTAGCAAAAGACTAAGTTTTCACTCTAATGGCACATAACATATCCCACCAGAATGAAAACAATGGGAACCTTCTCTGGTTACACCTCCGAGGCTTCTACAATTTGCAAGCCATACGGATGCTGAGACTAAGGAAGATGAGGGAATTCTACAATTTACAATTCACGTCACATCTGCTCAGCGCGGTAAAGTTCCAACGAGACTGGTTCCCTTCATACTCCACACAGAGTAAATGTAAATCAAAAATGAATAACCATTTTCAATTTCGTTGCAAAACGAAAATACAGCCGAACCATATTCCAGTCCAATCAGAGAGTGCTGCAAGCACCTCTACCGGTTTCGAAACTTATTAGTCTCTCATCAGGAGGCACATATGCTGCTCTCCCCGATCCAACCAAAACAAACCCCAGCGTGCAGTCCCGAATTGCAACGAACGAAATGGCATAGATGCCCTAGCGGCAACTGCTAGCAAAAGACTAAGTTTTCACTCTAATGGCACATAACATATCCCACCAGAATGAAAACAATGGGAACCTTCTCTGGTTACACCTCCGAGGCTTCTACAATTTGCAAGCCATACGGATGCTGAGACTAAGGAAGATGAGGGAATTCTACAATTTACAATTCACGTCACATCTGCTCAGCGCGGTAAAGTTCCAACGAGACTGGTTCCCTTCATACTCCACACAGAGTAAATGTAAATCAAAAATGAATAACCATTTTCAATTTCGTTGCAAAACGAAAATACAGCCGAACCATATTCCAGTCCAATCAGAGAGTGCTGCAAGCACCTCTACCGGTTTCGAAACTTATTAGTCTCTCATCAGGAGGCACATATGCTGCTCTCCCCGATCCAACCAAAACAAACCCCAGCGTGCAGTCCCGAATTGCAACGAACGAAATGGCATAGATGCCCTAGCGGCAACTGCTAGCAAAAGACTAAGTTTTCACTCTAATGGCACATAACATATCCCACCAGAATGAAAACAATGGGAACCTTCTCTGGTTACACCTCCGAGGCTTCTACAATTTGCAAGCCATACGGATGCTGAGACTAAGGAAGATGAGGGAATTCTACAATTTACAATTCACGTCACATCTGCTCAGCGCGGTAAAGTTCCAACGAGACTGGTTCCCTTCATACTCCACACAGAGTAAATGTAAATCAAAAATGAATAACCATTTTCAATTTCGTTGCAAAACGAAAATACAGCCGAACCATATTCCAGTCCAATCAGAGAGTGCTGCAAGCACCTCTACCGGTTTCGAAACTTATTAGTCTCTCATCAGGAGGCACATATGCTGCTCTCCCCGATCCAACCAAAACAAACCCCAGCGTGCAGTCCCGAATTGCAACGAACGAAATGGCATAGATGCCCTAGCGGCAACTGCTAGCAAAAGACTAAGTTTTCACTCTAATGGCACATAACATATCCCACCAGAATGAAAACAATGGGAACCTTCTCTGGTTACACCTCCGAGGCTTCTACAATTTGCAAGCCATACGGATGCTGAGACTAAGGAAGATGAGGGAATTCTACAATTTACAATTCACGTCACATCTGCTCAGCGCGGTAAAGTTCCAACGAGACTGGTTCCCTTCATACTCCACACAGAGTAAATGTAAATCAAAAATGAATAACCATTTTCAATTTCGTTGCAAAACGAAAATACAGCCGAACCATATTCCAGTCCAATCAGAGAGTGCTGCAAGCACCTCTACCGGTTTCGAAACTTATTAGTCTCTCATCAGGAGGCACATATGCTGCTCTCCCCGATCCAACCAAAACAAACCCCAGCGTGCAGTCCCGAATTGCAACGAACGAAATGGCATAGATGCCCTAGCGGCAACTGCTAGCAAAAGACTAAGTTTTCACTCTAATGGCACATAACATATCCCACCAGAATGAAAACAATGGGAACCTTCTCTGGTTACACCTCCGAGGCTTCTACAATTTGCAAGCCATACGGATGCTGAGACTAAGGAAGATGAGGGAATTCTACAATTTACAATTCACGTCACATCTGCTCAGCGCGGTAAAGTTCCAACGAGACTGGTTCCCTTCATACTCCACACAGAGTAAATGTAAATCAAAAATGAATAACCATTTTCAATTTCGTTGCAAAACGAAAATACAGCCGAACCATATTCCAGTCCAATCAGAGAGTGCTGCAAGCACCTCTACCGGTTTCGAAACTTATTAGTCTCTCATCAGGAGGCACATATGCTGCTCTCCCTTTTGCTAGCAGTTGCCGCTAGGGCATCTATGCCATTTCGTTCGTTGCAATTCGGGACTGCACGCTGGGGTTTGTTTTGGTTGGATCGGGGAGAGCAGCATATGTGCCTCCTGATGAGAGACTAATAAGTTTCGAAACCGGTAGAGGTGCTTGCAGCACTCTCTGATTGGACTGGAATATGGTTCGGCTGTATTTTCGTTTTGCAACGAAATTGAAAATGGTTATTCATTTTTGATTTACATTTACTCTGTGTGGAGTATGAAGGGAACCAGTCTCGTTGGAACTTTACCGCGCTGAGCAGATGTGACGTGAATTGTAAATTGTAGAATTCCCTCATCTTCCTTAGTCTCAGCATCCGTATGGCTTGCAAATTGTAGAAGCCTCGGAGGTGTAACCAGAGAAGGTTCCCATTGTTTTCATTCTGGTGGGATATGTTATGTGCCATTAGAGTGAAAACTTAGTCTTTTGCTAGCAGTTGCCGCTAGGGCATCTATGCCATTTCGTTCGTTGCAATTCGGGACTGCACGCTGGGGTTTGTTTTGGTTGGATCGGGGAGAGCAGCATATGTGCCTCCTGATGAGAGACTAATAAGTTTCGAAACCGGTAGAGGTGCTTGCAGCACTCTCTGATTGGACTGGAATATGGTTCGGCTGTATTTTCGTTTTGCAACGAAATTGAAAATGGTTATTCATTTTTGATTTACATTTACTCTGTGTGGAGTATGAAGGGAACCAGTCTCGTTGGAACTTTACCGCGCTGAGCAGATGTGACGTGAATTGTAAATTGTAGAATTCCCTCATCTTCCTTAGTCTCAGCATCCGTATGGCTTGCAAATTGTAGAAGCCTCGGAGGTGTAACCAGAGAAGGTTCCCATTGTTTTCATTCTGGTGGGATATGTTATGTGCCATTAGAGTGAAAACTTAGTCTTTTGCTAGCAGTTGCCGCTAGGGCATCTATGCCATTTCGTTCGTTGCAATTCGGGACTGCACGCTGGGGTTTGTTTTGGTTGGATCGGGGAGAGCAGCATATGTGCCTCCTGATGAGAGACTAATAAGTTTCGAAACCGGTAGAGGTGCTTGCAGCACTCTCTGATTGGACTGGAATATGGTTCGGCTGTATTTTCGTTTTGCAACGAAATTGAAAATGGTTATTCATTTTTGATTTACATTTACTCTGTGTGGAGTATGAAGGGAACCAGTCTCGTTGGAACTTTACCGCGCTGAGCAGATGTGACGTGAATTGTAAATTGTAGAATTCCCTCATCTTCCTTAGTCTCAGCATCCGTATGGCTTGCAAATTGTAGAAGCCTCGGAGGTGTAACCAGAGAAGGTTCCCATTGTTTTCATTCTGGTGGGATATGTTATGTGCCATTAGAGTGAAAACTTAGTCTTTTGCTAGCAGTTGCCGCTAGGGCATCTATGCCATTTCGTTCGTTGCAATTCGGGACTGCACGCTGGGGTTTGTTTTGGTTGGATCGGGGAGAGCAGCATATGTGCCTCCTGATGAGAGACTAATAAGTTTCGAAACCGGTAGAGGTGCTTGCAGCACTCTCTGATTGGACTGGAATATGGTTCGGCTGTATTTTCGTTTTGCAACGAAATTGAAAATGGTTATTCATTTTTGATTTACATTTACTCTGTGTGGAGTATGAAGGGAACCAGTCTCGTTGGAACTTTACCGCGCTGAGCAGATGTGACGTGAATTGTAAATTGTAGAATTCCCTCATCTTCCTTAGTCTCAGCATCCGTATGGCTTGCAAATTGTAGAAGCCTCGGAGGTGTAACCAGAGAAGGTTCCCATTGTTTTCATTCTGGTGGGATATGTTATGTGCCATTAGAGTGAAAACTTAGTCTTTTGCTAGCAGTTGCCGCTAGGGCATCTATGCCATTTCGTTCGTTGCAATTCGGGACTGCACGCTGGGGTTTGTTTTGGTTGGATCGGGGAGAGCAGCATATGTGCCTCCTGATGAGAGACTAATAAGTTTCGAAACCGGTAGAGGTGCTTGCAGCACTCTCTGATTGGACTGGAATATGGTTCGGCTGTATTTTCGTTTTGCAACGAAATTGAAAATGGTTATTCATTTTTGATTTACATTTACTCTGTGTGGAGTATGAAGGGAACCAGTCTCGTTGGAACTTTACCGCGCTGAGCAGATGTGACGTGAATTGTAAATTGTAGAATTCCCTCATCTTCCTTAGTCTCAGCATCCGTATGGCTTGCAAATTGTAGAAGCCTCGGAGGTGTAACCAGAGAAGGTTCCCATTGTTTTCATTCTGGTGGGATATGTTATGTGCCATTAGAGTGAAAACTTAGTCTTTTGCTAGCAGTTGCCGCTAGGGCATCTATGCCATTTCGTTCGTTGCAATTCGGGACTGCACGCTGGGGTTTGTTTTGGTTGGATCGGGGAGAGCAGCATATGTGCCTCCTGATGAGAGACTAATAAGTTTCGAAACCGGTAGAGGTGCTTGCAGCACTCTCTGATTGGACTGGAATATGGTTCGGCTGTATTTTCGTTTTGCAACGAAATTGAAAATGGTTATTCATTTTTGATTTACATTTACTCTGTGTGGAGTATGAAGGGAACCAGTCTCGTTGGAACTTTACCGCGCTGAGCAGATGTGACGTGAATTGTAAATTGTAGAATTCCCTCATCTTCCTTAGTCTCAGCATCCGTATGGCTTGCAAATTGTAGAAGCCTCGGAGGTGTAACCAGAGAAGGTTCCCATTGTTTTCATTCTGGTGGGATATGTTATGTGCCATTAGAGTGAAAACTTAGTCTTTTGCTAGCAGTTGCCGCTAGGGCATCTATGCCATTTCGTTCGTTGCAATTCGGGACTGCACGCTGGGGTTTGTTTTGGTTGGATCGGGGAGAGCAGCATATGTGCCTCCTGATGAGAGACTAATAAGTTTCGAAACCGGTAGAGGTGCTTGCAGCACTCTCTGATTGGACTGGAATATGGTTCGGCTGTATTTTCGTTTTGCAACGAAATTGAAAATGGTTATTCATTTTTGATTTACATTTACTCTGTGTGGAGTATGAAGGGAACCAGTCTCGTTGGAACTTTACCGCGCTGAGCAGATGTGACGTGAATTGTAAATTGTAGAATTCCCTCATCTTCCTTAGTCTCAGCATCCGTATGGCTTGCAAATTGTAGAAGCCTCGGAGGTGTAACCAGAGAAGGTTCCCATTGTTTTCATTCTGGTGGGATATGTTATGTGCCATTAGAGTGAAAACTTAGTCTTTTGCTAGCAGTTGCCGCTAGGGCATCTATGCCATTTCGTTCGTTGCAATTCGGGACTGCACGCTGGGGTTTGTTTTGGTTGGATCGGGGAGAGCAGCATATGTGCCTCCTGATGAGAGACTAATAAGTTTCGAAACCGGTAGAGGTGCTTGCAGCACTCTCTGATTGGACTGGAATATGGTTCGGCTGTATTTTCGTTTTGCAACGAAATTGAAAATGGTTATTCATTTTTGATTTACATTTACTCTGTGTGGAGTATGAAGGGAACCAGTCTCGTTGGAACTTTACCGCGCTGAGCAGATGTGACGTGAATTGTAAATTGTAGAATTCCCTCATCTTCCTTAGTCTCAGCATCCGTATGGCTTGCAAATTGTAGAAGCCTCGGAGGTGTAACCAGAGAAGGTTCCCATTGTTTTCATTCTGGTGGGATATGTTATGTGCCATTAGAGTGAAAACTTAGTCTTTTGCTAGCAGTTGCCGCTAGGGCATCTATGCCATTTCGTTCGTTGCAATTCGGGACTGCACGCTGGGGTTTGTTTTGGTTGGATCGGGGAGAGCAGCATATGTGCCTCCTGATGAGAGACTAATAAGTTTCGAAACCGGTAGAGGTGCTTGCAGCACTCTCTGATTGGACTGGAATATGGTTCGGCTGTATTTTCGTTTTGCAACGAAATTGAAAATGGTTATTCATTTTTGAGGAATTTTTTCGTCTAAAAAACACTCAATGGATATTTATAGATGTTCTTTCTCTATTCGTAATTTATTATGCTTGGATTATATTCGTTTTCATTCAGGTTTCTCCATTTCTTTAATGCCTCATGAATATAAATTTTAAATAAAGTAGGGGATAGGCAATAAGACTATTTGTGGCTTGAGATGGTTCTGAAGAGGAATTTTTTCGTCTTAACAACACTCAATGGATATTTATAGATGTTCTTTCTCTATTCGTAATTTATTATGTTTTGATTATATTCGTTTTCATTCAGGTTTCTCCATTTCTTTATTGCCTCATGAATATAAATTTTAAATAAAGTAGGGGATACGCAATAAGACTATTTGTGGCTTGAAATGGTTCTGAAGAGGAATTTTTTCGTCTTAACAACACTCAATGGATATTTATAGATGTTTTTCATCTATTCGTAATTTATTATGTTTTGATTATATTCGTTTTCATTTAGGTTTCTCCATTTCTTTAATGCCTCATGAATATAAATTTTAAATAAAGTAGGGGATAGGCAATAAGACTATTTGTGGCTTGAGATGGTTCTGAAGAGGAATTTTTTCGTCTTAACAACACTCAATGGATATTTATAGATGTTCTTTCTCTATTCGTAATTTATTATGTTTTGATTATATTCGTTTTCATTCAGGTTTCTCCATTTCTTTAATGCCTCATGAATATAAATTTTAAATAAAGTAGGGGATAGGCAATAAGACTATTTGTGGCTTGAGATGGTTCTGAAGAGGAATTTTTTCGTCTTAACAACACTCAATGGATATTTATAGATGTTCTTCCTCTATTCGTAATTTATTATGTTTTGATTATATTCGTTTTCATTCAGGTTTCTCCATTTCTTTAATGCCTCATGAATATAAATCTTAAATAAAGTAGGGGATACGTAATAAGACTATTTGTGGCTTGAAATGGTTCTGAAGAGGAATTTTTTCGTCTTAACAACACTCAATGGATATTTATAGATGTTCTTCCTCTATTCGTAATTTATTATGTTTTGATTATATTAGTTTTCATTCAGGTTTCTCCATTTCTTTATTGCCTCATGAATATAAATTTTAAATAAAGTAGGGGATAGGCAATAAGACTATTTGTGGCTTGAGATGGTTCTGAAGAGGAATTTTTCGTCTTAACAACACTCAGTGGATATTTATAGATGTTCTTTCTCTATTCGTAATTTATTATGTTTTGATTATATTCGTTTTCATTCAGGTTTCTCCATTTCTTTAATGCCTCACGAATATAAATTTTAAATAAAGTAGGGGATAGGCAATAAGAGTATTTGTGGCTTGAGATGGTTCTGAAGAGGAATTTTTTCGTCTTAACAACACTCAATGGATATTTATAGATGTTCTTCCTCTATTCGTAATTTATTATGTTTTGATTATATTCGTTTTCATTCAGGTTTCTCCATTTCTTTAATGCCTCATGAATATAAATCTTAAATAAAGTAGGGGATACGTAATAAGACTATTTGTGGCTTGAAATGGTTCTGAAGAGGAATTTTTTCGTCTTAACAACACTCAATGGATATTTATAGATGTTCTTTCTCTATTCGTAATTTATTATGTTTTGATTATATTAGTTTTCATTCAGGTTTCTCCATTTCTTTATTGCCTCATGAATATAAATTTTAAATAAAGTAGGGGATAGGCAATAAGACTATTTGTGGCTTGAGATGGTTCTGAAGAGGAATTTTTCGTCTTAACAACACTCAGTGGATATTTATAGATGTTGTGTAGAGCTCTGATATAGACTTTCTTTAGGTCCGTTCTTGTCAAAATTCAAATAGAGATTTGAACGTACTCTATTTGAAATAGTCGTAAGCCTTTTCGAGATCTATGAAGACAATATGAGTAGCAAGATTTCTATATACGCGATTTTCTATTACTTGTAGAGCAAAAATATTGTCTAAATGTTACATTTGGTCAGTCCTCTTGTATGGCTGGAAGCATGGACATTAAAAATATCCACCATTAATCGTTTGGAGGTCTTTGAAATGTGGCTGCACAGACGTACGCTAAAAATACCATGGACGGCTATGCTGACAAATGTGGCAGTCGTTACGGGAGTAAATGCTGCCCGCGAGCTGCTTGATAACATCAAATATAGAAAGATGGCCTATTTTGGACACGTAGTAAGGGGTGACCGGTATAATATTCTTCAACTTATTATGATGGGTATAATCGAAGGACGCAGAGGAATTGGTAGAAAGCCGGCCTCTTAGTTGCAGATTATCCGGGAGTGGACAGGAATAAAGAAAGCAGAATAACTATTTAGAATAGCTCGAGACAGAGACAGTTTCGCCATGTTAATCCCCAACGTCAAGGGGGCTTGATAGAGCACGTTAAGAAGAAGAATGCTTCTGTGATGATCTCATATTTTTATGTCTCCTATATTGTAGATGGAGTTTATAAATTCCAATAGTATATCTGGTCCATGTTTCACTAGTTCAATGGAAATATCTCGAGGCGCTGGGGCTTTATATACCGTTCTTCATTTCTTTGAATTATTTTTTTAATTTCATTTTTATTTATTGACTGTACCACCTCCTCGTTATTAATTTTAACTTCGTCGATTTCTCCTGAAAGCCTTTTTTGTATCAGCAGCTGCTTGTAATAAATCTCCGGTAAACAGTTGTTTGCTCATTTCTGTAAATGTCCATTGTTATGATCAATTCGTCTACTTCCTTTCAGATTTTAATGTGTTTTCTCAGTATTTGTGGACAGTCATGAAAATTCCTCTTTTTGATTTCACATCTTTTTCAAAGCCGTTCTATAGATGAATGTATTCACCTAATGTATCACTCTCTTTTTCTTTCTATTTAGTTTTTGTGGGCAGACATATATCTATACTTTGTCGTTTCAGTTCTTGCAAGACCTCTGTTTACTTGGTCCGTACACCTTGAATATGGACAGTTTTTCGTCCTTATTCGTAATATAGGTTTAAATCATTAGAAAAACTCGTCAAATTCCTGACTAAGATATTTTGAGATATACTTGTTTCTCTGGACAATCGGTTATAGGTTCAGTTTCGCAGTTTAAATAAAACACATAATATACTGATGTACTTTTATTACTTGAGCCAGCCATTAAATTGGTAGGTACAGTGGAGTCAATAAAAAAGTACACATATTGCTCAAGGTTTTGGATAGGCCTACATAAATAGGTTCGAATTAGACAATAAATTAAATTCAACAAAACAGTACAATAAGCGAATGTACATAATATTTATTCAGTTGATTTCGAAACCTGCTTGAACCATAGACGTTCGTGATACGGAGTTTATCAATTGGGATAGGCAATTGATGAACTGCATGTTTGTTTTATGGTTTTGTGACGGACGTCTATGTTTAACATAATGCTAAAATGTTGAGGTCTTATATTTTATTTACAAGTATTTCTATTTACAATAACTTTGGTAACAGCTGGATTTTCTTGGATCTGAGTAAGTATTAAATTTTTTTAGGACTTTATTATTTATAAGAAAATAATTCACAATAAAATTAAGAATGGAACAAAAACTTATCGTCAGGTGACCAGTTAAGGTTATTTAACCAATAGCGATACAAAGACAATTGTCTAAAATAAATATACTACAGTAGACTCCCGTAAGTTCGGCCACCTCGGGACTGGACCCTAAGCCGAACTTTAAAGTGGCCGAACTAACCGATGCTTATCTAAAAAATGCCCATTTATTGTTTGTATGTTTGTAAGGATCTAGCAAGCACAAACCACTTGCACATTCTGTAGAATAAAACACAGTGGGATACGACATATATTTAACACATATGAAAAAATAGACGAATACAAAAACACTACAAAATAATACGTACAGGACTGCAGGCCTAATAAAATTTAAAAATGTTACTGCATATTACTGGTTTGGCTTCTTAAACACTTTCTCAGCAGTATTTTCCTCGCTATTCTTCTCATTTTCCTGCCGAATGACACACTCGGCGATTTCGTCGTCATTCAAACCTGGTTGTGTAGGTCCTTTTCAAAGTTGATCCACACCAAAACATCTTCTTCAACAATGGGACCATAGTTCGGTAGTTGCCGAACGTCGTGCAATAAGCTGCATTGTCATCAGGTGCGTTAACAAGAATATTGCATGGTTCATGTGCTGTTGTGTTTGCTTGGTCAATCTTATCTTCTATATTTGGCCAAAGTTTTTTCCAAGACTATACAAAAGTCGACAGTAGTATTTCGTCATATGCCTTGGCCGACACATACACAACATCCCTCATATTAACTGACTTCAGTATTTCTAGGTCTAAGTTGTCATCAGTCTCCAATTTGGAAAGAACTTCAGAAAGCAGTTTTCGGCGATACTTCCTCTTGGTCCATCGGCTGTTGAAGACTGGATACATTGGGTTGCATAAACAGCAGTTTAATTTCTTTTTCATCATCACACTGAATATCTTCCTGGTGAGAAGGCGCGTTGTCAGGAAGTAGAAGTGGTTTGCTGGGCAGTTTTAATTTTGTCAAATGTTTTTTCACTTTGGAACAAATTCGTAGACGAGTCATTCCCTTAACAAATATGTGTCCCCATGCTGATTTCTGAGACCGATAATACACTGGGAGAGTTTCCCTGTTTATGTTATTAAACGGTCTCTGTTTTGCTGCTATGCTAATGAAAAATAGGTGTCATTGTGGATACCCGAAGCATTTGAACACAAGGTGACCGTTATCATCTTTTTGCTGACTTTATACCCTGCAGTAGATGTTTCTTGTGGGGTGGTAAAGGTCTTTCTGGGCAGAAGTTAAAAGTTTTACCCAGTTTCGTTGACGTTGACTACTTGCTCTGGGCTCAAGTTTTGGTCACTGATGCTATTTTAAAAGCCTTACAAGAAAAATTGGTGGCCACTGCAGGCAGAGAGCCGGCTGGACTAAGCGGAGACCGAACTAACCGAGGTCGAACTTACGGGAGTCTACTGTATCAGCTTTATTCAGCCAGGATAGTGTTGGTTTGGAAAATAGCTTAGTGCATATCGATGTAGAGGCAGTATATTGAGGAGAAGATTTATAGAATCTAGAAGGCAAAGATTGTTTATGACGAGAATATTGTATTTAAACACTAATTGTATAATTATCATCATAAACATCACATAATATTTCTTTTCTACAATCTACATATATATTATCATCAAGATGTTGCTCTTATATTAATATGCAGAATAGTATATTGTGCAACAAGTGCAGAAAGGTACTAATTTCTCACGAGTTTGAAAAGTTGCGGTACGAGCGCAAGCGAGTGCCGCAATTCAAACGAGTGAGAAATTACCTTTCTGCACGTGTTTCACACTATACTTTTTCTACAAGCACAGTTTTTCCTAAAAATAAAAATCACAATTTCCAAACGACGATTAATTATAATAGGTACCTCTGTGATAAATTTTAATAGTAGATTATACCACGAGTCAATAATGATGGCTATTATTCCCGAGGAATATTTACGAACCGAGCCGCGTTAGCGGCGAGGGAGTAACATTCCGAGGGAATGAGAGCCATTATTGCGAGTAGTATACTCTACTTTATCTACGACAAATTAATTAATTTAAGATTTTTAATGAACAACTTTATTTGTTAAAAACATTAAAATTGGTAATAGTACAATTAATAGTACAACATAGATTTAATCATTGAATAGAATGACCATAATGAAGACGGTTTATATTTTGCACTTAATTCAGCGAAATAGGCCAGCAGAACATTTTCGGAAAATGATTTCGCGTTGTTTCGAACACGCCATTCGTTGAAGGTTGCGTACGTTTTATTATAAATGGATTTCGATGTTTCAGGTATTAAGGTAGATGCTATTGCTGTAGCTAGTTCTACAATTTCTGGTGGTGTACAATTAAAAGATTCTTCATTTTCGTCCATCTCAACACAAACTGTCAAATATACTATTCGTTTGACAGTGACACTTTTTGAGGTTGATTATTTTGTTTCCGTGGTGAATTTTGTGATTGTTGTGCCAGAGGGATTAATAGCTATTAATCCCGCATTATTAATCCCTAATAGTATAAGAGCTGTGAGACATTTTTGAGTAGGTATTTTAGGCAACCTGAAAATTTTTCAGGTGACTCTTCCATGATAGCCTAATACAAAAATGCCGGTCTGGCTGGAGGGTAGCGGTTATTTTCCCCAAAAATCCCCCCCAAAATTAAAAAAGGGTAAAAATTGTTATTACAAAAAATATCATTGACGTGACTTTAAAGTAAATTTAAATATTCAAATATGAAGAAAATAAACAGGCCAGGCTATTTGAGGGCGATTTTAACTCTGCATGATACTTGCATGGGCGCACCAGGATTATTTTCAGGGGATGCATCTGAACTTCAGAAGATTTCATCTGAGTCTGTACATACTATTAACGAGTATAAAATATACAACTATACATGCAAAGCTATGTACATTCCTTCCGGACAGGGAAGTACAATTAATATTTTGACAGGGTATTTTTTAATATTAAAAATAAATATTCTAAAAAAGACAGGTTTTTTTTGGTGAAATTTTCCAACTGCCATGTGATCGAACAAATTACGCGTGCATATAAATGAAAAGCGCTATAGGTAAGCAGCAGTGTGAGAAAGAGCGCATACCGATAGCTGTTTGCGTCCTCTGTTGTACCTGAGCAAGTCCGTTCGCTCGAGAAAAATCACGTGACCTGGCGATCCCATGTTGTTGTGCCTCAAAACGTCAGAGTAATTATTATATATTATAGTTTTTTAAATAAGTTTTTCTTAATTAAAGGAAAATAATACGTACTATACAATAGATTTTGAAAATATGATAAAAAAAGACAAATTTATTATTATAAAGATATAGGCAGAAACGTATAAAAGTATAAACTAAATTAATTCTGTGTCCGAATCTTGTACTTCTTCTTCAAACTCCTCATCTGAGCTTACGTATTCACTGTCTTCTTCTTCGTCAGACTCCCCTCGAGACTCAGATTCCTTTTCTACATGATCTGTAAATAGTTGTAATATGTATTTAGAATTAATTAAAAATTAATTACTGATTAATTAATTGAGTTGCTACGTATTCTCTGTCCTTTTATACGGAGTCGAAGCCTGGACAATCACGGGCGCATCTGAAGATAGACTTGCCATTGTTGAGATGTGGTGTTATCGAATAATGTAAAAAATATCATGGACACAACCCGTAACAAACACGGAAACATTAAGAAAGATAAAAAAAGGCAAAACAAATACTCAACACTATGAAGGAAAGAAAAATGAGCTACTTTGGTCATATACTAAAAAATAAAAAACGTGATGTGATTTATAATATAAGGAAGAGTATTAAGTATTAGTTATATAAGTAAGAATACGTAGCAACTTAATTAATTAATCACTAATTAATTTTTAATTAATTCTAAATACATATTTACAACTATTTACAGATCAGGTAGAAGAGGAATCTGAGTCTCGAGGGGAGTCTGACGAAGAAGAAGAGAATGAATATTTATTTTGGCTCATTTCTCTTTTCTTTATACTGTTGAGTATTTCTTTTGCCTTTTTCATCTTTCATAATGTGTCCGTGTTTGTTACGTGTTGTGTTCATGATATTTTTTACATTATTCAATAAAAGCACATCTCAAAAATGGCAAGTCTTTTTTCAGATGCGCCCGTTATTGTCCAGGCTTCGATTTTAATTATTTCTAAATACATATTACAACTATTTACTGATCATGTAGAAGAGGAATCTGAGTCTCGATGGGAGTCTGACGAAGAAGAAGACAGTGAATATTTAAGCTCAGATGAGGAGTTTGAAGAAGAAGTACAAGATTCGGACACAGAATTAATTTAGTTTATACTTTTATACTTCTCTACCTATATATTTATAATAATAAATCTGTCTTTTTCTATCATATTTGCAAAATCTATTGTATAGTATAGTACGTATTATTTTCCTTTAATTAAGAAAAAGTTACTTAAAAAACTATAATATATAATAATTACTCTAACGTTTCGAGGCACAACAACATGGGATCGCCAGGCCACGTGATTTTTCTCGAGCGAACGGACTCGCTCAGGTACAACAGAGGACGCAAACAGCTATTGGTATACGCTCTTTCTCACACTGCTGCTTACCTATAGCGCTTTTCATTTATATGCACGCTTAATTTGTTTGATCACATGGCAGTTGAAAAATTTCACCCAAAAAAAACCTGTCTTTTTTAGAATATTTATTTTTAATATTAAAAAATAGCCTGTCAAAATAATAATTGTACTTCCCTGTCCGGAAGGAATGTACATAGCTTTGCATGTATAGTTGTATATTTTATACTCGTTAATAGTATGTACAGATTCAGATGAAATCTTCTGAAGTTCAGATGCATCCCCTGAAAATAATCCTGGTGCGCCCATGCAAGTATCATGCAGAGTTAAAATCGCCCTCAAATAGCCTGGCCTGTTTATTTTCTTCATATTTGAATATTTAAATTTACTTTAAAGTCACGTCAATGATATTTTTTGTAATAACAATTTTTACCCTTTTTTAATTTTGGGGGGGATTTTTGGGGAAAATAACCGCTACCCTCCAGCCAGACCGGCATTTTTGTATTAGGCTATCATGGAAGAGTCACCTGAACAATTTTCAGGTTGCCTAAAATACCTACTCAAAAATGTCTCACAGCTCTTGGACCATAAGGGATTATTATATGGCATTATATTGCAAACACCACAAGTATAATACATATATTATGTATCAGTCGTAGATAAACTGTATTTAATTAATACCTACTAATCAATTTAAATTCCTTATACCTAAATAAATTGCACAGAAATCAGTTAAAAAATTAATGCACTGCCTTAATTTGTTTAAATTTAAACAATTATTACACATTATTGACATTATATTTATGCAGTCACGGATTTACACAAAACCTACTTCATTCGACGTCTCTTGCACAGGTTGTTAAATCCTTATTGGTTATTTGATAATTATAAAATGTTTAATAAGAATAAAATTGTAAAATAAAACAGTTGTAACATCCATAATTTAGTTTCTATGCTATAGTTAAATATAGTAATTGTCTTATAGGTTATATATTTGTCTAAAGTTTAACCACGGATGTAAACAAAATATAACGTTACTCAGAATGAGGTAGTCCACGGATGTAAACAGAATATAACGTTACTCAGAATGAGGTGGTCAACTGTGCAGAAAAGAACTTTGCGGCACAGAAACGTCACTTTGCGGCACAGAAACGTCACTTTTCTGCACACTAATGTCAAATATCTTATACTGTGAGAAAATATCAAGTTTGCTAACATAAAACCGTGCAGAAAAGTGCACTTTGAATAGTGGTTGTAGAAAAAAGTACTTTTCCTGCAACACTATCCTGGCAGAATCTGACTGATCGTATACTTACTTTAGAACGTTTTCTTTGCATGGATATTGGTTAAGTAGCCTTAATAAGGGACCTGACGATGAGCTGGAGATTGTAGAACCTGAAACCTGTAGTCCAAGGTCTTCCAATACCCCCAATTACGATTAAGACGTTTCTATTGTAACCATTTAGAATGGACTCACATTTGCAACATTTTATATTGAATATATTGTTTTTCGTAAAATAGTTTTTAGTGGAGATTTTAACGCCAAAATTGGAAGTAAGATTGAAGACTCTGAAAGCAAGATTGGAAATTTTGGATTCGGCACAAGAAACACAAGGGGAGAAAAACTTATGGAATTTCTGGAACAAGAAAACATGTATATTATGAATACCTTCTACAAAAAGAAACCTAACAGAAAGTGGACATGGGTTGCACCCAACGGAACCACCAAAAATGAAATAGACTATTTTCTCTCAAACAACAAAAGAATATTCGAAGACGTAACAACAATAAACAACGTAACAACGGGTAGTGACCATCGTATAGTTAGAGCAAAAATAAATATTAACATGAAAGAAGAGAGGAAAAGAATATTTAAAAAAACAACGCGAATAGATGCCTTTAAAGTAAAAACAAATGAAGAGCAATTCCGAGAGGTCTTAGCGGATAAGTTCAAATATGATCCTTCACATAATCAAGATGAAATTGACGAAATTAACAAAAACATCAATAAGAACATTCTCGAAGCCGGACTACAGGTCGCAAAGAAAACAAGTACTAAAGAAGACAAAATAAGCAACGAAACTAAACAACTGATGACGGAAAGACGACAACTACTAACGCAAAACAAACGCCATACTCAAGAATACATAGAACTTAATAAAACAATTAGAAAAGAACTAAAACGCGACTTACAAAAATGGAACGAGAACTTAATAGAGCGAGTCATTGAAAACAACAGAGGCTTAAAATGTCTAAGACCCGCATTGGGTGTTCAAAAAATCATTAAAATTAAAGACGCCAATAGTAAGGAAGAGAAGGACAAATATAAAATAACAAAAATAGTCGAAGACTTCTACAAAAGCTTGTACAGCTCGCAAAGCCAGCCTAATGAATCAACAAAGGAGAACGTCAAAAGAAAAATAAAAAACGTGGGATCAGAAGTACTACCAAATATAAAGGGATTCGAAATAGAAAGAGCTTTAAAAGAACTAAAAAATAATAAAGCTCCAGGACAGGACGGTATAATTGCCGAGCTCTTGAAAACAAGCAAGACAGTAACAATCCCTATACTAACAGAGCTATTTAATAAATGTCTCCATAATAGCAAGATCCCTAAAGACTGGAACGAAAGTCTAGTAATACTTTTACACAAAAAAGGGGACAAATGTGACCTACAGAATTACAGACCGATATCGTTGCTCAGTCAAGTATACAAACTATTCATGAGAATTATTAACAACCGGTTGACCTACAAAATGGACAATTACCAACCAGTGGAACAGGCTGGCTTCCGCAAAGGATATAGTACATCAGACCATCTGCTGACAATGAGAACATTGATAGAGAAGGCAAATGAATACCAACTACCCGTATTTCTTGCCTTCGTAGACTATGAAAAGGCGTTTGATAGTATCGAGATGTGGGCCATAGAACAAGCTATTAATAATTGTAGAATAGATTCGAGATATAGACAACTAATACATAATATATATGAAAATGCAACTATGATAGTACAACTAGACGAAAATACAAATCCCATCCCTATTAAGAGAGGCGTGAGACAAGGAGACGTAATATCGCCAAAGCTTTTCAACCTAGCACTAGAAGACGTCTTCAAAACGACAAATTGGTCAACCTATGGCATTAACGTTAATGGCAAGAAGCTAAATCACCTCAGATTCGCTGACGACATTGTGATTATAGCGAGCTCATTCGAGGAACTGCAAATTATGATAGAGGAACTCGCAGGCAGCTCCCAATACGTCGGTCTAAAAATGAACATGAAGAAAACAAAAATAATGACAAACACAGATGACCCCAGACGCATAACTATAAATGGCAGTGAGATAGAAATAGTCCAGGAATATATCTACCTAGGCCAAATCCTGAAACTTGACAAAGAGAACCAAAGTGCGGAAATTAATAGGAGAGCAAGACTAGCATGGGCAGGATTTGGAAAACTTGGTTGGATACTTAAGAACCGCAAAATACATCAATATTTGAGGACCAAAGTGTTCAACCAGTGCATCCTTCCTATCATGACATATGGGTGTCAAACCTGGACCCTAACCAAGGCAAATATGAATAAACTAGCTACAACAGAAAGAGCTATGGAAAGAGCAATGTTAGGTATACGACTGTCAGATAAAAAGAGGAGCGACTGGGTAAGATCAAAAACAAAAGTCGAGGACATAACAACAAAAGTTGCCAAACTTAAATGGAGCTTTGCAGGCCACACTGTTAGACAAAAAGACCAACGTTGGAATGCCACGATACAACATTGGAGACCTTACCAAAGTAAACGACCGAGAGGAAGACCACAGATGAGATGGGTTGATGATATTAAAAGAGTAGCCGGAACGAATTGGAAATATGTTGCTCAGGATAGAGACCGATGGAAGGAGTTGGGAGAGGCCTATGTCCAAACGTGGACGATAGAAGGCTAAGAAGAAGAAGAAGAAGTTTTTAGTACCTATGGAGATATTGGCAACAGTGAGTTATGCAGTTAAAATCCCTCTTTGTTTTGTTCCAATTTGATTTTGATTTATTTTGAACTTAAGCGTCTCTCAACTTCTTTTAGAGAAACTTTTTCATCCTCCTTTCAACCTCTTTAAACCTCCTTTCCATCTCTCTCCTGAAAAACATGCTTCCAATTTGTTCCGGGTATTGTTTGATCTCATCGATCCATCTTATCTGTGGTCTTCCTCTTGGACATCTACCTTTGTGAGGTCGCTAGTCTTGTATGGTGTGGTTCCAACGTTATTCTTTTTGTTTAGCAGTGTGGCCTGCGAAGCTTTGTTTGAGTTTGGCAATTTTTGTAGTAATATCCTCGACTTTTGTTTTTGATCTTACCCAGTCGTTTATCTGTTATCTGAAAGTCGTATATCTAACATTACCCTTTCAATTGTTTTTATGTTGTTTTAGACCAGCAAGGATCTGTTTTTAGGTGGATGTGAGAGGTGGCATTCAGATTTTTGCGGATAAAGTTAGGTGACAACTTCAACAATAATAATTGATTTATGATCCTTCTCAAATATGCCCGGAACATTAATAAAAAAAATAAAATATTTAAAAATTTCGAAAAATTTCGTTTTTTTCTAATTTTTTTGCTTATAACTTAAAAACTATTCATTTTAGAACAAAGTCGTATAGGAATAAAACAAAGATAATTAGATTTTCTATCAGATGAGATTGGTTAAAAATGTCTTAATTTATCACCTTTGCTTCAAAATAGCAATAAATATAAAATAAGGGGGCAAAACAAGCCTGTCTTTAATCAATGATTTTCCATCACTTACGTTACACTTAGAACCTTCCTAATTCGCTTAGAAAATTTTTGTAATGTGATAAAACTGTACACCAAATTTCATTAAAATTGACTTACTAGATTTTGCATAATAATTTTGCAATCTAAACTTTTTTTTAAAAATTAAAATTTTTTAAAATCTTGCACAACAAAAACTAGGACATACAAAGATTTGTCAATTTTTTTACATATAAAGAAGTACTCCATCTATCTAATGCACTTTACAGAATTGAAATCGGATTATTTAAGCAGCCTCAGCAATGTTTTAAAATTATAAACAATTTTTTGGCTTATAAACAAATTAGTGCTGTGGACAGGAGGGGGTGCTACGGGCTCCTTTATTTATATGGACTTACCCAAGTTTTTTAATTATTTTGACCCGTAGAACACGAATTTTTTGGGTAACAGTTGATCCGGATGTCGATAAGATTGTTATAAACAAAGAACTTGAGGAATTACATAACATCGATTATTCGCAAAATAAAACATTTTTTTTGTATTTCTTGGGTATTTCTAAGCAAAAAATGTTCTTACAAGTTTTTTCGTAGGATGCATAGTTTTCGAGATAAACGCGGTGGAACTTTCAAAAAATTTGATAAATTGCAATTTTTGAACGCGAATAATGTTTGATTAAAAAATAAAATAGCAATTCTGCTGACAGCATTTGAAAGTTTAAGTCAAATTATACCGGCTTTAATTATTTGCATTGCTAAAAATTAATTTTTTTATTATTAAACAAAGCTATTTGTTTATAAGCCAAAAAATTGTATATAGGTTTAAAACATTGCTGAGGCCCCTTAAATAATCTGATTTTAATTCTGTAAAGTGTATTAGATAGGTAGAGCACCTCTTTATATGTAAAAAATTAGCCAACTTCTAAATGTTCTACTTTTTGTTCAAAAAGATTTTAAAAAATTTGAACTTTTTTAAAAACATTTAGATTGCAAATTTATTATGCAAAATTTATTAGGTCGATTTTAATGAAATTTGGTACACGATTTAAGTATGTTATAAAGAATTTCCTAAGCGAATTACTAAGGTTCTAAGTGCCACCAACGTGGTTAAAAAATATTGAATAACAACAAACTTATTTTGCCACTTTATTTTGTATTTATTGCTATATTGCAGAAAAGGTAATACCTTAAGACATTTTTTACCAGTCGTATATCATAAAAATTCAATTATCTTTATTTTATTTCTATACGACTTTGTTCCAAAACGAATCGTTTTAAAGTTATAAGCAAATAAACCAGAAAAAAATCGATGTTTTTCGAAATTTTTAAATATTTTAATTTTTTTATTAATGTTCCGGGCATATTTGAGAAGGAGCATAAGTGAATTATTATTACTGAAGGTGTCACCTAACTTTATCTGCAAAAATCCGAATGCCACCTCTCACATCCAAAAATAGACGTTTTTTCGTATATCCTTACTGGTCTATTTGTAGTTTGTTCATATTGGTCTTTGTTAAGGTTCAGGTTTGACATACATATGTTATGATAGAAAAGATGCGGTGGTTGTACATTTTGATCCCCAAGTATTGAGGTGCTATTGTGCGGTTCTTAAAAATCCAACTGAGTTTGTCAGTCCAATGTTCTTTTATCCAATGCCAGTCTTCATTTTGTAGTGATTTACGCAATTCGGTTCTCTGTGTGAAGTTTCAGAATTTGGCCTAGGTAGATTTATTCTTGGACTTATATAGTTATAGTTCTTATATAGTTATAGTTCTGGAGTGACCTGTATTTGCCTCTTTTTTTTGTTTTGTCATATTGTTTATTCAATTCTATTAAGAGCTGTCCGTGAGTTCCTCCACCATAATTTGAAATTCTTCGAATGTGCTCGCTATAATCACAATGTGGTCAGTCGTCATATGACGTTATCTTTGTCGTTGAGACCATATATTGACTAATTTGTACTTTTGAAGATGTCTTTATTGTTGCGTTTTCATATATATTGTATAGTAACTATCAATATCTCGAATTTATATTACCATTAGGTATTAATAACTTGTTTTATGGCCCACATTTAATTATTAGCTCTGTTAGTATTGGGAGTGTTAATGTCTTGCTTGTTTTCCAAAGCTCGGCAATTATACAGTCGTGTCCTTTGATTATTTTTTTAGCTTGTTTAAAGCTCTTTCTATTTCGAAACCCTTATATTTGGTAGTACCTCTACTTTTACGTTTTTAATTTTGTTTTGACGTTCTATTTTGTTGGTTCATTAGTCTAGCTTTGCGAGCTGTATAAGTTTTTTAGGAATCTTCAACTATCTATGTTATTTTATATTTATCGTTCACTTCCTTATTATTGGTGTCACTAATTTTTATAATTTTCTGAACAATTATTGCTGGTCTTAGCTTCTGTTTATTTTCTATGATTTGGTTCTTGATTTTAAGTTCTGGTTCCATTTTTTGATGTGAGATTTGAGTGCTTTTCTAATTGTTTAATTTAATTTTACGTATTATTAAGTTTAGTAGGATATTTGTTTTCCGTTACTAGTCTGTTAGGCTTACTCTTTTGGACAAGAAACGCTTAAGCGCTTAACACTCCACCAGGAGGGATGGAACGGGAGAGAGAGAGAGAGAGAGAGAGAGAGAGAGAGAGAGAGAAAGAGCGAGGTTGTTTTAATTAGTCTATTTTGTCTTTAACAAAGTGCTCCTTTTACCTGTATGCAACTACCCTCTGCGTATTTAAGTCATCCTTCTACATGTTTAGGAGATGGTTCGCTGATAAATTTATCTTTAGCAATACTGATCAATATTTTTTTCCAGTCAGACAATGTGTTTATTTCACGTTTACATTTATTAAAAGTCTTTTAATAACTTTTGATGTAACCTTATTAGCTAAGTAGAAATTCGATAGTTTTGAATTTTATACTGCGTTTCGCTGTTGTCTTCGAAGGGTGGTGAAGATTCACGATTGTGTTTATATTAAATAATACATGTCTTGTGTTAAATTTATTTCTTTTCTAGAATAAACAAGTTTTTCTAAATTCCTATAGGTCACGGTGTAACACTGTTGTTGCATTATTTGTCTTTTTTTATTTGATCCCAAATAAGTCTAAGCTGTAGTGAAAAACCACTTTTATTTTCAAATGCAGCTGTTACCAAATTACAACTTATCTGATATGTAATCTGTGGTTGTGATATGTTTATTACCCTGTTAGTGATTTTGTATGGGATGACTTTATCTCCCTAAGGAGAAACCTTTTTAGACGGCACAGAGATATACAATAGAGGTTTTCACGCCATATAAATAGGCACATTGTTATAAAATTTTATTGGTACAAGTATCTAAATTTGGGCTGAATTAATAAATTTAACAAAATTTGATCGAATACAGTTTGAATATTTGATATTATATTGGATGACGTTCCAATTCCTTTGACAAAAAATCCTTTATACTTTTAATTGATTCATTTTGGTTAACGTAAGAAATATAAAAAAGTCAAAAATATGCAAAATCGAAGAATAATATTGAAGAAAAAAACGAAAACGTATCTCTGTTGAAATACCGAAATAGATGTACTTAGTGACAATAAATTATAATACATTTTGTGAAAGTTTTTAAAACAAAAGAGTTTAGTGTTTTTTATAAATATGTCAGATTTAGAGAGAAATACTATATTTAAGATTAAAAATTCAAGTTTTTTCAAGCAGGTCTAATGTGCAATCTAAGTGAAACATTTTGTATATTTTTACAATATACTATAATCAGAATTTTATCATTTTAAAGTTCTGCGTACTTTTCAAAAAGAAAAAATATAATGTTTGTGATAACGAGCCACTTTGCACAGCAATTTACAAAGAAATAGCTATTTGTATAACAAGGGAGGAAAGTGTAACTTTTCCTCCCGAGAATGAAGTTTACTGCCCGACGCGTAGCGGAGGGCAGTAATCATTCAAGGGAGGAAAAGACACTTTACTCCCATGTTATACATATGGTTTTTCCACCTTCCTCAAATAACAAGTCATTTTTTCATTTTTACTTAATTTATTTATGTAACTAACCAACAAAATTTATTAGAACTAAAACTAACAAGTATGTACAATATAACTGTCAACTGTCAAATATAAGTCAAATTATTAATGTAAACATTGTTAAATCAAAATAACAATTTACTGTTTTTTACCATTCTGCAAAATACAGGGTGTTTTATAAATAAACGTTAAAATGTATAGATACTTTGTAATAGAAAATAGATATTGTACAGGGCGTCAATAAGTTATATTTCATGAATGAAATACCATGACGTCACTTTTACTTTTCCTCCCTAGGGAGGAAAAATATTTTCCTCCCTAGGGAGGAAAAGTACAACTTTGCTCCCTATAATCAGGTCTGGAAAAGTATACTTTCGGTAGAGGTAGGTGGAAAAATAAGTTTCCTTTAATTTCGTTTGCCAATTTAATAATAGGATCTCTGTATATATCTGTATCGTCTTCTAAGACGTCGTTACTTACCATTTGTTTAAAATTGTGAGAAATCGAGTATCTTTTTAAATAATTTTGGAATGTAAATATCACAATTTCACATGTTTAAGTTGGGTTTTACAACTAACCGAGTCAGAGCGCCATCTACAATTACAGAAATAAATAGTTTAATCCGTTGTTGTTTATATTTAAGATACTAAACTCTCAACTAGTAAAAGTAGGTAAATAATATTATACGTAATTATAAAGTAGTAACCTTAGATTGAAATAAAAATTTTGTTTTTATATTATGCAGAAAATAAACTTACTAACATTTTTTATGTTCCAAAAAGATATTCCAAAAAATATATGTCAAAAATAAGTCCGGAAATAGATAAACTGACTAGTTTTAAGTAACTTTTGTTCTATAGAGTTTTTTCGCCTAGTCAACACTTTTCGAGTTATTTGCGAGTGAATATGTTCATTTTTCAACAAAATAACCACGTTTTTAGACGGTTTTTCGCAAATAACTCAAAAAGTAAGTATTTTGTCGAAAAAAACGCTCTAAGGAACAATATAACCTGTGAAAAAATAAAAAAAAATGGTGTACGCTTGAGGTTTTTGGACCTCTTAGAACCAGAGTTAACGCCAATGAAAAATAGGTTCATATTCGTCTAATTTCAAATAGGCTATTTCAACGTAAAATATCCAAATAATAAAGCACTTTTTGGGGAAAACCCATTATAACTTTTTAAAGTGTTTAAAAAAAGCTTTATTTCTGTTTTTATAAAAAGTTTCTAGCATCAAATTTAAGCAAGTTTCGCTCAAAATAGAATTGCTCCCTTTTGTTGTGGCAAAAAAAATCGGTAAGTTCACCCCCTAATTAGCAACCTAACTGAAATTAATCTTTACCGCTCCATAAATTATTTAACTTAAGTTGTGTCTATATGATATTATGTAAGTTTCATTGACTCAAGTGCTTCTTTTTGAAAAAATTTGGTTTTAAAATAGAATTTTTAAAATTTTTAATTTTGAAAAATACGTTTTTTTTTAAATAACTTAGAAGTTGTCAGAGATACGAAAAATTTCAAAAAACAAAAAAGTCAGTAGGTACTTTTCTGAATATCTTGTATTTTTTGTTTTTCTGTAAGATTTGGTGTTTCTAAATTTGCATACACTCGTGATCAGTGACTCGTTCAAGCCCTTTTAACTACAGCTCTTGCAAAAATAAGGACTTTGGATCGATGAAACTTACAGATCATATAAACAATATATACACGAGTAAAGAAACTTGTGAAGTGGTAAAGATTACGTTTATCTGAGATACTAATTAGGAGGTGATTTTTCCGATTTTTTACCAAAAAAAAGGGACTAACTTTATTTTGAGCTTAACTTGTTTACTTTTTATGCTAGAAATTTTTTTATAAAACAAAAATGAAACTTTTTTAAATACTTTAAATAACTTGTAATGAGTTTTCCAAAAAATTGCTTCATTTTTTGGTTATTTCACGTTAAAATATTCCATTTGCAATTGAACGAATATGAACCTATTTTTCATTAGCTATAACTCTGCTTTTACCAGGTATAGAGACCTAAAATATACACATTTTTTTTAAATGTTTTGCGGACAATATTTTTGCTAAGAATGTTTTTTTTTCGACAAAATACTTACTTTTTGAATTGTTTGCGAAAAACCGTCTAAAAGCGGGGTTATTTTGTTGAAAAATGAACATTTTCACTCGTAAATAACTCGAAAAGTATTGACATAATGAAAAAACTCTATAAAACAAAAGTTACTTAAAATTAGTCAATTTATCCATTTCTGGACTTACTTTGGACGTATATTTTTTCACCCTCTAGAAGGGGTGAAGGTGAAAGCCACCCCCATGGCAAAAGCACACATCGGCACAATATCACTTTTTTCCTTTGACTTGTTAACTATGTGTATGCCAAATTTCATGTCATTCCAAGCGGATCTTAAAAATTTAGAGGTTTTGCAATATTTTAGTGTTAAAGAACGTACTATAAGCAGCATTTCCAGTACCATTTTGGGGCGTATGAGAATTGATCCAGGACCGGCCTAATATTTAATAATAGGAGGCAAGACTACAGCAGTTTGATTGGCTCCTATACTGCGACTCACCAACGCAACCCGTTCGGCAAGCGTGGTGATTTATGTTGACAACATCCCCTCAAAATATAATATATCTAATAATATACTACTTGCAATTGAATATTAGATAAAGGGTCAACATGTCAAATATAAATATTGGACATACACGTCTAGCATTTTAAAACCGCTCAATAGAGCACAAAACAACCTTCGAATAAAAAAGATTTCACGCAAAAAATTGGTACCTAAGAAATATTGACATAACTAATTCACTTCACTATAAAACATGTTAGTATTTCAAAATGGCAATATTGGAATAAAATTACCAAAAAATTTTGTAGCTATACAACTATTATTATTAAGTTTAGTGTGTCTAGCAATCAGTTATCATTAATCTGAATTGATTATTTTATTCATTATGAACTTCCAGTTTAGTACCCAAATATAGAACAACTTTCCACTCTGATTTCGTCTTTGCTAAATCTATTATTGCTTACATCAGGGAATCTATAACAAATTTAATATTTACATGTGTTAAGGTATGTACAGTAATTCATATTGCCTAAAATATATTGCACTTTATCCAAAAACTTATGAAACAAAAAAATATCACTTGAGACGAAAATACTGATCCAATTTCTGTAATACTGTGCCATAAATAATTTGTCTTTATATCAACAGCATATCCAATTTTTTTATGTATTATCGGATGAAAAGGCTAAGATAATATTCTGAGTCCAAAGAAATACAAACCTTAAAGAACTTCTCCGAATAGTAAATGTCCGTACATTTTTCAATTTACAATTTTCTACATATTATGGAATTCTACACAGGAATAGCTGACTTGTATATAGCAACAACTGATCTACACTTAGTTTATCGTAGGATGATAGAATTAAAAACACAAAATGGATGAAATTAAAGTGGGGTTTATGAACACTATTGATTATGGTAATCTGATTACAATCGGACAGCAGCAGTCAATATGGTCAAAATAGCTATGTTACTGTCCAATAACCGTAACGGATATGCACAATTAGAACAAGATAATACAGGTAGAGATTCAAGGAAGAGGATTTAAGGCAAAATTTTTGGTTGAATATGCGCAATCGATATCAAACTAGATCGATTGATTTAACTAGGCAGCGGCTTTAAAAATAAAGATAGCTGAAGCTATTTTCTTGTGGCATTTTTACAATTTTAACTATTTATAATGGGAAATAAGCCACAATATTATTAAAAAATTATTTTTATGATTTTTTTTGTGACGGATATTCTTGAGTTGGGGTTGATTTCATGTAATCGAATGAACTATCTTTCAGTAAAGTCGTCCCAGGAACGCAACTCATAAATATTGGCAATATCATTTTAAAGTCTTCTACTTTAAAATGTATCAATAGTATCTGAATTGCCGATATAAATGAGTCAAATTAAATAAATTATTAGAAGAATTTTTTTTTACCAAGCAACAACATTTTTGTTTCTGTTAGTAGTATTTTGTATTTTGACAACGGCACCCGATTTGGGCGTCGAAACGTTAATAAAAATAATTTTTTAATAATATTGTGGCTTATTTCCCATTATAAAGAGTTAAAATAAAGATAGCTATTATAATTGCCAGCTTCCGTTGGTTGACGTCACTCTAAGAAGGAGAAGTTAAGTGTTCGTTGTTAGTGAGTGCGAAAGGCATTTTTGAGACTTTCTTGTTTATAATTCTTCGTAACATCTCGTATATATTTTGTTTAGTTAATTTACTTGCTAAGTTTCACCTTGTTGAGCATGAAATAATGTTTTAATTGTTTAAATATTTTGCACAATGCCCACTTTAGATATGCTGGTGATTCTTTTACAATGACTAGGAATTATTCACTGACTAGAATTATTTACAATCTTTGGTTCCTAACTATTCATATAACTAATGAATTTTATTCAGTAAATTCTTGTATAAAAAGGTTGTACTATTCTTAAACTGTATATTACATTTAAAGAATTTTTGCTTAGAACAGTATTCACCTAAATTTATTATCTTTCATTACCTAATTAATATTATGTAGTGTTAAAATCTAAATTAAATATATTGAAGAAGTCTAGCTCTACGTTGATACAGAGACAGACAAACATTTGAGGGATGCTGTGGATCAAGTTCCTCGGAAAATGAAAAGCACCTGGTAGAAAAAAGGTTGACAGAATTTTGTAGAACATAGTAAAGTTGGATTTAAATTATAACGTAAACACCGTTTTTAAGCAAAAATCTTGTCAAGGTACCCGTGTTGACTAGTATGTACAGTGCTTTGAGCATTATCGGAACTGGCGAAATGGGTTCAGAAGCAATATAGTATAAAACCATACTCTTTAAAGTCTTCTTCGTCACCAATTTAATTAGGAGATTTAACTTTTAGTAATTTTAAAAGAAATACTAAATATACTTAACTACACAAACAATATTTATATTAGAAAATGGAGTTGTTGATAATTCATTTGGTAGTTCAGCGTCATTATGCTTCTGTTTGTGTATTAAGAGGCACACTTAGTTCCTGTATTAGTGATTATTCATAAAAAATAAGAAAGACATCATTGTAATTGATGCTATTTAAACTGTAATATTAATAATTATACTATAAATCAGACCAGTAGTAGTTAGTGGATTACCTTAACTATGATTCTGAAAACATCGGCAAGCATTGATGCAACATCCTCCTTCTTTGAGCCAAATATATCTCCCTGGAGCATTCTTTTTATATTCACATACATGTAGTAGTTGGGAACAAGATATATTTAAAAGAAGTGCTATAAATTATAATTCGTGTAGTTTTGCTATTCTGTATATTTACTTATTGAAAGAACACTTTTATCTTTTTTATTTGTTGCTATTTTTTCACAATTTCACATTTCACATGGAACGTTTTCTTTCGCTTTATGCTTTCGGTAAATTTGAAAATCTTGTTCAGGATGCCAAATGCTTAAAATTGTCAGTTAATGGTGTAAGCGAATTATGACGGCCTGGGTCAGGAACATGCAGACACACAATGATGGTATATTAACTTATAGTGAGATGATAGCGGCATTCCATAACATAGAAATTGAGTAAGAATTTTTGTAACATCGGAATTAGAAAAATGTGTCCCCTACTTTCTTCCAGAAAATGACAGAATAATACTCTTAGAGCTGAGCGCCACTTTAATATTTACCAAATACACACAAGCTGCAGAAAGAAAATACGACAATGAACTAGAAGTTGTGAATAATAAGCTTAGTGCAATAATAAAAAATTTAAATCCAACGAAATCACATACAGAATGGAAGATTTTAATGCCAAAGTTGGTAAAAAGCGTAGATCAGATACTGTAGGGGAAGGATATGGCCTGTGAGATAGCAATGAACCAAGAGATAGACGCTTTGATGTTTGCTAAGAACACAATATGGTAATAACAATAAATGCAGAATTGAAGCATCTGACACATTTCTAAAAATAAAATCATTCTTCTGTGGTCACACCTTAAACCTAAAATTATGTCAAAAAATGATTAAATGCTATATTTGGTCAGTGTTGTTACATGGCGATGAGATCTGGACTCTAAAGGCTGATATGATCAATCGTCTAAAGACGTTTGAGATATGGTTGCATAGAAGAAAGCTCAGAATAAAAGCTCAAAACTATTAAAATAAAGAGAATGTCATACTTAGGGCATGTAAAGAAGTCTTAAAGAAGACAACTCGCCAATGTAATTGACAATATTAGAGGAATACAGGATGTTACCGAAAGAAGAAGAAGGATGATTTAATGCCCAATTCTCTGCGCTGTGACTTTTCGACTATGCATTGAACTTATAGTCTAAGAGCTAGTGAACCCTCCGAGTAACGGTCGTCTTGTAAGGCTATAAATTTTTGTAGTGATAACTCATAGCACACCAAGGCTAAAAACCATGACCTGGCAGGCCTCAGCGGTGCACGTGTATCTACCAGGTGAATCGAAAAGTGCAAATTAAGGGGGTAAAATAAACTTTCTCCTGTAAGGTTTAAATTTAAGTATGTGTTTGAGTAAGTCATTTGGAAGAAATGTGTACAATGACAGGCGATTCTGAAGAGCATAAGACCTTGCGAGGCGAGGGGAAAGATTAGGGGTTTTTCCTAAAATTATTCTTTTTGCATCGAACAAATTTTTTTAGGTTTTTTGAATTATTCCAAACAGAAAACGTGTTTAGTGATTTTTCTCTTAAGTTAATAGTTTTTGTTATATAAGCGATTGAAAATTTTGAAAATTGCGAAATCGGCCATTTTTAACCTTAAATCGGACATTTATCTAAAAATTTCAATGTTGCCAAGGTACGTAGATATTCTTTAAACATTTATTGATGAAATCCCGAAGAGTTTTTTGCAATAAAATATCGAAAATCCCTTTGTTTTTTTAATTGCTAATCAAGCGGGTGCGACACTGTAGTATAAGTGAGGACGTTTGAGTTTGCATAAATTCATTATCTCGAGAATGGGCAAATTTCAAGAGAAATCCTCAGACAGGTCGATTTTTATTTTTGAATGAGGACTTTTTGGTATATATAATACTAGTGACGTCATCCTTCTTGGCGTGATGACGTAATCGATGATTTTTTTAAATAAGAGTAGGGGTTGTGTGATAGCTCATTTGAAAGGTTATTTAATTCTCTATTCAGTAATATAAACATTAACATAATTATTTATACAGGGTGTACAAAAAAAATTTCTTCTATTTGTCAAATTTAAACAAAGTTAATTTAATAAAAAAAATTTATTGTACACCCTGTATAAATAATTATGTTAATGTTTATATTAGTGAATAGAAAATTCAATAACCTTTCAAATGAGCTATCACACAACCCCTACTCCCATTTAAAAAAATCATCGATTACGTCATCACGCTCAGATGGGTGACGTCACTAGTATTATATATATGCCATAAAGTCCTACTTTAAAAATAAAAATCGACCTGTCTGAGGATTTGTCTTGAAATTTGTCTATTCTCGAGATAATGAATGTATGCAAACTCAAACGTCCTCACTTATACTACAGTGTCGCGCCCGCTTGATTATCAATTAAAAAACAAAGGGGTTTTCGATGTTTTATTGCAAAAAACTCTTCGGGATTTCATCAATCAATGTTTAAAGAATATCTACGTATCTTGGCAACATTGAAATTTATAGATAAATGTCCGATTTAGGGTTAAAAATGGCCGATTTCGCAATTTTCAAAATTTTCAATCGCTTATATAACAAAAACTATTAACTTAAGAGAAAAATCACTAAAGACGTTTTCTGTTTGGAATGATTCAAAAAAGCTAAAAAAATTTGTTCGATGCAAAAAGAATAATTTTAGGAAAAACCCCTAATCTTTCCCCTCGCCTGGCAAGGTCTTATGCTCTTCAGAATCGTCTGTCATTGTACACATTTCTTCTAAATGACTTACTCAAACACATACTTAAATTTAAACCTTACAGGAGAAAGTTTATTTTACCCCCTTTTGCACTTCTAGATTCACCTGGTAGATGATACACGTGCACCGCTGATGCCTGCCAGGTCATGGTTTTTAGCCTTGGTCTGCTATGAATTATCACTAGAAAAATTTCTAGCCTTACAGGACGACCCTTAGTCGGAGGGTTCACTAGCTCTTAGACAATTACTTAACTGATTTTTTTTCTGCTGATGCATATTTGGTTCTTTACAGGTTACCCAAATCTTTTGATTTAGTATTCTACTCCTTATTTGTAAGAGTTATTAAAATATCTCATCTCTATTTACCATGGTGCACTTAAAGACTATTCGAAGAGTTTGGTTTAGACTAAAAAGGTCCTTTTACCGACAGAGTCACATCCGGCACATTTTTACTAATCGTTACGCCAAAGTCCGAATATCTGCGGCATTGAGCATCCGACTATACACATTCACTATCAAGTAAAAATACAATTATAGGTTCCCGTGTAAAATACATTCAAATGATTATGTGACAAAATCTTAAAACAACAGTACTCAATATATATTTAAATGTCAGTTTTCTCTACGTGGCAGTACTAATAGTCTAAGAGCTGTGAGACATTTTTGAGTAGGTATTTTAGGCAACCTGAAATTTTTTCAGGTGACTTTTCCATGATAGCCTAATACAAAAATGCCGGTCTGGCTGGAGGGTAGCGGTTATTTTCCCCAAAAATCATCCCAAAGTTAAAAAAAGGGGTAAACATTGATATTACAAAAAATATCATTAGCGTGACTTTAAACTAAATTTAAATATTTAAATATAAAGAAAATAAACAGGCCAGGCGATTTGAGGGCGATTTTAACTCTGCAAGATACTTGCATGGGCGCCCCAGGATTATTTTCAGGGGGTGCATCTGAACTTCAGAAGATTTCATCTGGATCTGTACATACTATTAACGAGTATAAAATATACAACTATACAAACATGTATTATAGCTATGAGTACATTCCTTCCGGACAGGGAGGTGCAATTGTTATTTTGACAGGGTATTTTTAATATTAAAAATAAATATTCTAAAAAGACAGGTTTTTTTTGGTGAAATTTTTTAACTGCCAGGTGATTAAACAAATTACGCGAGCATGTAAATGAAAAGCGCTGTAGGTAAGCAGCAGTGTGAGAAAGAGCGTATACCGATAGCTGTTTGCGTCCTATATTGTAGCTTAACGCGTCCGTTCGCTCGAGAAAAATCACGCGACCTGGCGATACACATGTTGTTTGTGCCTCGAAACGTTAGAGTAATTATTATATATTATAATTTCTTAAGTAACTTTTTAATAATTAAAGGAAAATAATACGTACTATACAATAGATTTTGCAAATATGACAGAAAAAGACAAATTTATTATTATAAATATATGGGTAGAGAAGCATAAAACTATAAACTAAATTAATTATGTGTCCGAATCTTGTACTACTTCTTCAAACTCCTCATCTAAGCTTAAATATTCATTCTCTTCTTCTTCGTTAGACTCCCCTCGAGACTCAGATTCCTCTTCTACATGATCTGTAATATATATTTAGAATTAATTAAAAATTAATTAGTGATTAATTAATTGAGTTGCTACGTATTCCCTCTCCTTTTATACGGAGTCGAAGCCTGGACAATCACGGGCGCATCTGAAAAAAGACTTGCCATTGTTGAGATATGGTGTTATCGAATAACATAAAAAATATCATGGACACAACACGTAACAAACACGGAAAAATTAAGAAAGATGAAAAAGGAAACATAAATACTCAACACTATGAAGGAAAGAAAAATGAGCTACTTTGGTCATATACTAAGAAATAAAAAACGTGATGTGATCGGTTATATAAGGAAAAGTGCTAGAAAAAAGAGAACCAGGAAGACGATGCATATCCTGCAATCGTTGCAGAGAGAATAAAATGGGCCGTGATGATCGCCATTGTCATGAAAGGATAAGGCACACGAAGAAGCAGAAAACTGAGTTAACAAAAAAAAAAGATTTCAGTTATAAAAAGAACATGTATGTAAGCTTACCCTCGCTGATGAACTATAGCAATCATAAACTGATTGAGGCAAACAATCTCGTACATAAAGATGGCTCTAATTCCGTATGTAGCTTCGTTATATTTATGTATATTTTAAAATTTCCAGTACCATACTCCATAAAAATCTCTAGATCGTCACTTTGGAGATGATCCATGTTTCCAAGCATAATTATCAAAACATCTGTATCAGAAGTTTTAATAAGAACATTGGTCTTTGCTAATGTATTAAGCTTACATACGTGATGAACTATCTTCGTGTCGGCTTCTTCGTGATTTTCGCAGGTCATGTTATTGTCGATCGACATGTCTATACCATCAGTATTTACAACATACGAATCACATAAATCATAATTTAAATTTATTAATAAATTACCAATAAAAGGCACCATCTCCTCTGTAGACCCATGTTCAATTAAAAATTTAACTACTTAAATTTAATATTTTTTAATTCCTTGGCAAAATCTGTTAGTATCCATCCATTTCCGTTAGATGTTGAAGAATTACCTATAGCCCTTTTCATTCACATACACGCGTTATTTGTTTCACCTGGCAGTTGGAAAATTACACCAAAAAAACCTGTCTTTTTTTAGAATATTTATTTTTAATATTAAAAAATACCCTGTCAAAATAACAATTGCACCTCCCTGTCCGGAAGAAATGTACATAGCTATGTATGTATAGTTGTATATTTTATACTCGTTAATAGTATGTACAGATCCAGATGAAATCTTCTGAAGTTCAGATGTACCCCCTGAAAATAATCCTGGGGCGCCCATGCAAGTATCTTGCAGAGTTAAAATCGCCCTCAAATCGCCTGGCCTGTTTATTTTCTTTATATTTAAATATTTAAATTTAGTTTAAAGTCACGCTAATGATATTTTTTGTAATATCAATGTTTACCCCTTTTTTTAACTTTGGGGTGATTTTTGGGGAAAATAACCGCTACCCTCCAGCCAGACCGGCATTTTTGTATTAGGCTATCATGGAAGAGTCACCTGAAAAAATTTCAGGTTGCCTAAAATACCTACTCAAAAATGTCTCACAGCTCTCGGACCATAATACCAATATTAAATACAGATATAGTCCATTAAAATGTTACATTTAGGTTGCATTTCTTACAGGAGTCAATTTTATTTTTTTAATGTGTAGGGAGGTTCAGTAGAAACTTAAGTTCAAGTTTTTGGGGTCGCCACCCTTGTCCCCCGGCCGCCATATTGGAAAAAGGGGTGCAAAGGGCTTTCGCGCTGGATCTCCTAAACTAGCAATTCTATAGAAAATTTCATTATACATAAAATGTAGCAAATTAAATTTTCTACAATTTTATATCTACATATTAGTTTTTATCGTCAAGTGACCAACAAAAAAGTTATACACAAAAATATTAGAAAATTTTGTAAGTTTTCTTTTGGAGGTTATATCTTTTTTTCCGTTTCTTTCACAATAAAATAACATAGCGAATTTGTAGAGGAATTTTTCAATGAATAATAATTTTCACTATAAAGTTGTTTAATTTTATTTATTATCTAGGTTTTACAGCGCTCCAATCTTGACCAGATTTTCGAATTCTTATAAGAATACAATAAAAAAATACTTTTCTATCTAATATACCGGGTGTCCACACTTATATTTTCCCCATTTTAACTGCCTATAACTTCTAAAGGGCTTAAGATAACAATATGAAGTTTTCACTGAAATGTTTTATTTTAGTAAAAGTTTTGTCTAAATGGATTGAATTTTTTATATCGCTTTCAAATACGAAATAAAATATGGCGGATTTAAAAAAAAACGTTGTTGACTTGATTTTTAATAGAACACCCAGTATATTCTTTTGTAAATTGAAAGAAAGGTCATTCACCTATCTAGCGATATAAAGTTTATCAAAATCGGTCGTCAAATCACTGACTAATTAATTTTTAAAATGAGAGGTGCAACGTGGATATCACATACCTAAATAACATAACTAACCAAGTTATATGATTTACACATTGCATCTCTCATTTTAAAAATTAATTGCACAGTCATTTGAAAACTGATTTAAAAAAAATTTATCGCTGGATAGATAAATGACCGTTTTTTCAAGTTTTTAGATAAGTGACCATTTTTTATATCGCTTTTAAATAAAAAATGGTGGATTTTTTAAAAAAAACGTTGTTGAGTTTTTTTATTAAAACACCCAGTATATTTTTTTGTATCTTGAAAAAACGGTCATTTACCTATCCAGCGATATATAAAATTTTAAAATCGGTTGCCAAATGACTGAGCAATTAATTTTTAAAATGAGAGATGCAATGTGGAAATCACATAACATAATATAATTTTGCTCAATTATGTTATTTAGGTATGTGATATCCACGTTGCACTCCTCATTTTAAAAATTAATTACTCAGTGATTTGACAACAGATTTTGAAAAACTTTATATCGCTGGATAGGTGAATGACCTTTCTTTCAATTTACAAAAAAAATATACTGGGTGTTCCATTAAAAAAAAAGTCAACAACGTTTTATTTAAAATCCGCCATTTTTTTTTGTATTTGAAAGCGATATAAAAAATTAAATCCGTTCAGACAAAACTTTTACTAAAATAAAACATTTCAGCGAAAACCGCATATTTCTATCTTGAGCCGTTTAGAAGTTCTAGGCAGTTAAAATGGGGGAAAATATAAATGGACACCCGGTATTAGTCGAGCGGCAGCAATCGTTATGCCGACCGCGAAAATCAAATTTAAGGTGAATGACCAATTTTGGTATATTTTTATGTTTTCGAGGTCGCTGAATCCGAATATGAAGTTTATTTTTATCTAGATTTGGTGGAACATGTTCAAAAATCAAATTTTATACAAAAATGCCGAAAATCAGTTTTGATGATTTTTCAAATTTACCTCGCTGTATCCTTGATCGCTGTAAATATTTCGTTTTGAAAATTTTACTGTGTCATCTTTGAAGTATGTAAATAACAATGGAATTTGTCCAAAATGTTTAAACACATTAAAAAAGGAGCTGTTAGTTTTTAAACATTTTATCATCATATTTCGTTAGTTTCATGTTTACTTAAAAAAGTTGAGTGACAAATTTTATAGTTTATAATTTTAACCAACACAACAATAAAATATAATTCATGAAAAAGTTTTTGGGAAAATTTTAAGTCAAAATATACAATTGGAAAAAAGTTATGTTACTTCATAAACAAGCGGCACACCCCAAAAAACGCTTGTATCTCGAGATCCTGACCACGGTGTGGTGAATGACTAATTTTGATCATACAGTGGAACCTCGATAAGTCGGATTAATCGGGACTTAGGCGGAGAATATGGTAAAAATTAATAAATTACGGTACTCTTACAGATAAACTTAATTATAATTGCCAAAAAAATGAAATACTTATGTCCAGTACATCTAAATTACGTACAGTTGTATACATTATTGTTTATTTCTTGGTAAAAAAACTCAGTTAAAATGAAAACATTTTTATTTTATCTGATGAAAATCGATCCGGGTTAGCCGGACTTCCGGGTTATCGGAGGCCGACTTATCGGGGTTCCACTGTACTTTATGATTTTGATATCAAAAATTCGTTTTTTGCTCTTCTTAATAATTTTGTATTTTGCGGTTGCGTCATTCTTCTTCTGAACCGGCAAACCGCTTCTTGGACCTTTTCTATACAGGGTGTTCAGAAACTCTACCGATAAACGAAGACAGGAGATTCCTTAGATAATTTTAAGACAATTTAACCGAATTCACCTAGTCCGAAAATGCTTCTTAATGGAGCTAGAGCTCTTTGAAGATGGCGTCATGAAATTAGTTTTTCTTAAACACCTCCAGAACGCTTCTATTTAGAAAAACGAAAACTGGTATGCATATTTACTTTTCAGAGATAAATCGATTCCATCCATTGCAAATTTCTAGTACCGGTCATAGGCGTCCGTTTTGGGTAGAGCAACGGGTATTTTATCGCATTACTTTTTTGTCCTTAACTTTTGTGCATTTTTGACACCGGATTATTAAATTGTGAGGTATTCTAGTACTAAAAGGTACTCTTGCTTTAAGTCGGTAGGACACACCGTTTTCTAGAAAAATCGATTTGAAAGTTTTTCGTTTTTGGAATTTGAAAAAAAATTGACAGAACTTTTCAACAAAAAACGAAGTATTTTACCAACATAAAGTAAGAGTAACTTTTAGTATTCGAATACCTCATAATTTAATAATCTAATGTTAAAAATGCTCAAAAATTCAAGTCAAGAAATGTATGATATTAACTAACTGCTGACCTATCCAAAACGGACGCCTATGACCAGTACTAGAGATTCGCAATTAATGAAATCGATTTCTCTCTGGAATATAAATAAATGTACCAGTTTTCGTATTTCTGAACAGTTTTTTTTTAATTCATAAAGCGAAAAATTTTCAAATCGATTTTTCTAGAAAACGGTGTGTCCTACCGATTTAAAACAAGAGTACCTTTTAGTACAAGAATTCTTCACATTTTAATATTCCAGTCTCAGAAATGCATAAAAGTTAAAGATAAAAAGTTATGCCATAAAATAACCGTTGCCCTACCTAAAACGGACGCCTAGGATCGGTACTAGAAATTTGCAATAGATGGATTAGATTTATATCTTGAAGATAAATACGCGTACCAATTTTTGTTTTTCTAAATAGAAGCATTCTGGAGGTATTTAAGAATAACTAATTACAAGAGGCCATCTTCAAAGAGCTCTAGCTTCCTTAGGAAGCATTTTCGGACTAAGTGAATTGGGTTAAATTATCTTAAAGTTATCTGAAGAATCTCCTGTCTTCGTTGTATATGATTACAATAGGGTTGTAAGTTTTATAGTGGGGAGAAAGGTCAAAAACAGATTAATAATAGCATAGCAATGTTAAAATTTTAATAAATTGTATGAATAAAAAATATGTATAGATAGAAAAGTAAGCCTAACTTTGGAAGCCTAACAAGAAATTGGAAGCCTTTGAAATTTGGGTATACCGAAGAATCCTACGAATAAGTTGGGTGGATAGAGTTCGTAACGAAGTTGTTTTGCACCGGATGGGAAAAGTCACAGAAGTCGTCAGAACAGTTAAAAATCGAAAACTTGAATATTTTGGCCATGTTATGCGACACCCAGAGAGATATAATATACTCCATTTAATAATACAAGGCAAGGTAGACGGAAGAAGAGGGCCAGGTCGAAGAAGAACGTCATGGCTTAAAAACCTGAGAGAATGGTATAACAGATCCTCTGCATCCCTTTTCCGAGCTGCCGTTAACAAAATTACTATAGCCAATTTGATAGCCAACGTTCGATAATCGAGCACGGCACATGAAGAAGAAGAACTTTTTTTTATTGTGTCCCTATGAGCATTCGAGAATCTGGTGAAGTTTGGAGCGCTGTAAAACCTATATAAATAAATACAATTAAACAACTTTATAGTGGAAATTGTTCGCTGAAAAACCCTCTACAAAATTGCTATAATCTTATTTTATTTTAAAATGAACGGAAAAAAAGTTATAACCTCCATAAGGAAACTTGTTAAAATTTTTTTACATATTTTTGTTTATATCTTTTTGTTGGTCACTTCACGATAAAAAGTAATACAAACAAAATTGTAGAAAATTTAAGTTGCTACAATTTATGTTTTATTAGATTTTCCGTATGGTTGGTACTTTACGAGATATAGCGCGAAACCCCTTTGCACCTCATTTCCAAGATGGCGATCGGGGGACAAGGGTGGCGACCCCAAAAACTTGAACTTAAGCTTCTACTGATCCTCCCTACACATTAAAGAAATAAAATTGACTCCTCTAACAAATGCAAGGTATGGCTTAAAAAATGTAACATTTTAATGGAGTACCTAATACTAAAAGTTACTTTGGCATTCAAGAATTTATCGTAATATTTTACAGAACCTATTTCTATATATTTTGTTCAGTTTTGAACTAGTCTTATGTTAGAACTAAGAGATTCCGCTGTGTTGCTTTGAAATAATTACAGAATTTTTCTTCTTCTCTTAGCACTAAAACCCGGAGTAGGTCTTGGCTGATTGCACAACTCGCTTCCATCTCGAACCGTCCATGATAGTTAGGTGAGTAGGTAGCCCCATTGTTCTTAAATCTGACCATATAAATATTATCTCTCTCCCTATCGGAGCTTCCTCCCAAGTTAGCTTGGCAAGGCGGTTATTAGAAAGTCTATCGATATGGCCAGTCCATTTTAGACGTTGAGATTTAACCTTTTGGACAACGCCGCTAGCACTATACATCTGCTTGACCTCGGCATTTGTTCCTATTCGATATTGGTTACTATTCGTGTCATGATAAGGTGCAAAGATTCTTATTAGGTTTTTTCTCTCAAATCATCTAAGTCTTCTTTCAATTGCCTTTGTCAGCGTCCACGTTTCACACAAATCCATGAGCACCGATCTAATCACGGTTTTATGTGATGTTTGATGTTCGTGATAGGCTCTTAGATTTAATAGTATTGTGGAGGCTATACACGCTTTCAGAGTTATATGGGTCTATTGTAAAATTTTGCCGTCTTCTATCTCATCTGTTTTGTCTGTTAATGCACATATATTTGGATTTCTCTTCATTTACTCTTAAACCAGCTTTTTTAGCCTCTAACTAAAAGTTTTTTTTTAAGCTTTTTAGACTAAAATTTATTGAAAGTCTTTTTCACATTGATGACTGTGTTTTCGACAATGTCAATGTCATCCGTATATTCTAGTAGTAATTTTGGTCCATTTGCTGTCAGTAGTTTCTTCTAAGTTATGCTGTTTTTACTCATTTTTCCACGATTATATTAAAAAGGAGAGGTGACAGCGCGTCCCCTTGTTTCAGACCACTGCTTATTTCAAACGATTCTGAGAATTATACAGAATTTATAGTTATTTAACTTTCTTGAATTTATTTTTTTCTCGTGATCCCCAAAGAGCTTTGACATTTTTTTCCAATATTTCTATATCTTTATTTTATTTTTTTTATTTATACTCGTTTTTAAAATTCTACTTCCATGCAAAACATTTGTTCTTCAATTTTTAATTTTGGATATCTCGTTTGACAGCTCTTAAATTCTTTTGTTACAGCTCTTATTTTTACTGTGATTCTGGTATTTTCGCATCTCTCATAATTATTTGTAAAAAACTAGTTTGAAAAAATTGTACGTACTTTTTTGAATGCAGTGGAACACATTTCAGGATGCTTATTTAGATTTAGGTACTCTACAGCTCTGATCATCCAAGCAATTGGTATTCTTTAACGGCGTAGGTACAAGAGAAGTACTTCTTCTTCTTCTTCGTCTTTTCCTTGAGGCACCCGCCCTAAGCCTCCTTTATATTCCTCTATTTCTATTTTCTAAGAGTGTGACAATTTAGTTTTCGATATGGTTTCCTCATGCTACATGTCCGGTACTTTCACTTATTTTACTTTCACCCTTAAACCAGGGTAAAAATCACTTCAACATCTTTTAATAAAAATGGGGGTCAAATGTTCAAAACAGTACGCCAGTGGCTTATATGGCCAGTGGCTTATATGGTCACTTGTCATACTAAATATATAGATATGATATAAACACATAAATAACACGAAAGTTAAGGATTCTGTTCTGAACATCAGTTGTATTTGTTAATTTCTAGTTTTTGAAAATTTATTTTCATGTTTTATTTCATTCCGGAAAAAATAGATATCGTTTCGTTGTATTTTGATATGAACATTAAATGTGCCAATATGACAGCTCAGCAATTAATCGAACGACATCAGGATATGTAGGTACTAAAAAATGAGAAACTGAAGTGCTGTAGCTATATCTGGAATCAACCGAACTAGTGTTTAAGACGAATAATGTTGAAGAAGAATAAATTATTCTATCTACATACAATACTGTGACATAATTATGTCACCTGACTGTTTTCAGCTCCAGGCCTATTTATTATAATTTAACAGACCCCTTTTTGTTTACTGAATTTAATTTATGTGTTTGTGAATGCATTTAAAAGGGGGACCTTTTTAACAGGTACACACCTCGATATTTATTTTTCATTCTAGAAGTTTTATTGATTTATTATGTAGATATTGTTTCTTGATTTTTCTGTACTATTCTTTTACTTGTATTATGTAAACATACAATTTCTTTCCAGAATTTTCGCGAAAGATTATGTTTCTATAAAAAGAAAATGAAATTGTATATTTAGTTAGGGGTGAATTTGAAACCGTCGGTGTACTTTTGAATTTGTAATTAGATAAATTAGTAGTTTTGGTGTAATAAATAAATTAGATATCGTAGTTTGTAAAGTAAAAGATATAAATTCAGTGTCTTTCATTTGTTTAGTGATAAGTTATTAAAAATAAATAAAGTCAACTAAAATTAAACATTAGAGCCTAAAAGATCATAGAAAAGTAATGTCACTTTTGTAACAATACTCTTGGTAAAGGAATTTAATGGAAATGATTATGACCGCTGCACCGTTTACAGTGTTATGGAATAATGAATAAGCAAGCTGTGGCTGATCCACATGGTGGCCTTTTGCGGTGAATATACTTTTTTTATAAATGTTCTACATATCGACAAAATTGCCGTTACTGGTGTGATTATAACCCTATAGTATACACAGCAACCTCAAAAATCAAATGGAATTTTTATGGAATTTTTGGTGGTCGGCTGATGGAACCATTTTTTACCAGGTAATTTCACTGGTGAAATGAATGTCTAATGTATAAGGAATTGCGCAAGGAATTTCAAACGATATCTTATTTGACCCCTAGTTTTCTGATTCTTACCCTGGCTTAGGAGTGAAAGTAAAATAATCAAAAATATCGGAAAAATGTCTCCCCCTTCACTCAAAAATATACCTATCGCTGGATTTTTCAAAAATCTTGCAGTTCCACTGAATTCCTCTATTTCGTTTTTGTTCGGGTACCCTGTTGAGGTTCTTGCAGAAAAAAAAACGATAAATTAACTTTAAAAGGAACAGGGTTATGTCCTTCTATAGACACAAAATATATTCGTAATTATTAATCTTAAAAAACGATAATTAATGAAAAAATGTCGCACTTGAAACAAACAATTAATATAGACAAAATAAAACTTACGTCTTAGTTATTAAAATCGTTATTAAATATATTGAGAATTGTTATTACTTTCTTTTGTGATAAAAATTGGTTAAATTTTATCTCCAAATGCGGTATTTTACACGGAAACCTCCCTCTTTGCATCGTGTGATGCGTTCACGCACAGTTCAGCGCGTTTCATGACGAACATTGTTAATCACACTATATCACTAATTTACAGGAAACCCGAAATTTACTTCCGGTCAGTGTTGCGCAGCAAACTTCATCCTCTTCTGCTTCTGTCGCTGGTTGCAGAACCAAACCCTGACGACGTTCTTTTTCAAGTCTAATTTCTCAGCGATCGCGGCTATTTTTTCGCCGGACGGTCGCGGTTGCACTGCGAAATACGCCTCTAAACTGCGTTTTTCCGGCGCCGCGATTGAAGTCCTTTTACGCTTTTTTTCGCCGGCCGGGAGGACACTGGGCGCGTCCGGGTCACGTCTTTTGTTTTTGGCCTGCGCCTCGGCTTCCTCCAGCCAGGCTTGGAGGATGGGTTTGAGCGCTATCATGTTGTTGTGGGAGAGGGTTAGGGATTCGAACCTGCAGATCGTCGACTGGGAGAGGGCTCCTACTCCTGGAAGTTTTAGATTTGCCAAGGCTTTACCTGCAACGATGAAGGTTTATGAGTCGAATAGTTTGGATACACCGGTCAATGTTATATTCATAATCAAAAGTTGAAACATCGACGCGATGGTACATTTTTAAATTTGATTGTAAATATTTTAACATAAATAAAATATAATTCATTCCACAAGCACTTTAATTTTTACTCAATTTAATTATTTTGTTTAATCCTAGTAGCTTTAGTAGCATGTGTTGTAAAGTGGCCTGGGCATGAAACTCAACATAAAAAAATAAATGACTTTTTAATAATTAAGAAACTACACCTAAAGCTTTTATATTTTAATCCAATTTATGAATGGATTTGAAGATCGTAAGAATACATTACAAATGGGTAGTCCCAAGTAGCGGACAAGAAAACAGATTCTTAATATTCGTGAAATTATAGAAAAGGCCCAAGAGTACTTCAAGGCCTTAGATAAAGTAAAATATGATAAAACGTGGCATATACTTAGAGAAATGGGTACGCCAGAACATCTGTTTGTTACAAGAACTGTATGTAAATAATACCGCTAATGTAAGATTTAATCACGTGGTTTCGAAAAAGTTCAAATTGATATCTGAAATTCCGCAGGAATATATAATATAAATCACCTTCTTCCTTATGTACCATGTCCCTCCATAACGTTGGTTACCATTTAGCTATCTTAATTTTATTCACTGCCACCCTAAATAGCATACTTGTATCAACACCATACCAATCTCGCAAGTTCTTCAACCATGAGATTCGTCTTCGTCATGGACTGCGGTTACCTGCTATTTTCCCTTGCATAATATTTTGTAGCAACCTATACTTGGGACCTTTCATTACATGTCCGAAATACTCCAGATCTTGATTCTTGATTCTTTTTATAATCTCAGTAGTCTTTCTGAGACGTTCTAGAACTGTGGAGTTTCGAATCTGCTCCACCCAAGAAACTTCTAAAATTCTTCTATAGTACTATATTTCGAAAGCCTCAAAGCGATTTAGATCGATTTTATTCATAGTCCAGGAGTCGACACCATAAAGTAAGACCAAGAACACGTAGCAGCGAAGTAAGCAGATCCTCAATGCCAATTTTAGGTCTCTGTTACATAACACCTTGGACATCCTTCTAAAGCGACTCTGGCCTGCTCTATCCTAGATCTAATTTCGCCATGACTCTTAGTGTTACAATTTAATTGATATCGAAGTTAAACAACTTGATCAAATTGCTCATGTTTGGTATTATTTACGTAATATATAGACGGTTTTATATTCTGTTGTTTACTTACAATTATCTTGGTTTTCTGTATGTTCAGAAGATTCAGACCTACTTCCTTACAACTCACAACGGACATTCTAGATTAAGTCAAGCAACGTTGTGTGTTGTCCCCACTAGTCCAGGGCGCATCGGTTTTAGGATAGACGTTGAGAGGTGACTCAAATTTTTTTGCAGAAGTTGCTTGAAAATAAATCAAATAATAATATTTGAGTTATCCTCCCTCTCAAAAAGGTCCGGAACATTGTTTAAATAATCAAAATGTCAAAATATGAAGGAAAAATTTTATTTTTCTATTGGTTTTTTGATTATAACTTTAAAGCTATTCATTTATAAGAAAAGTTGTACTAAAATAAAAGTTGCATAATTAAATTTCCTACAACATAGAATTGGTTAAAAATTAAAAAATAATCACCCTTGTTGCAAAATAAAAATTGCGAAAAAAAACCATACAAAAACAAGTATTCGCATTTTACGTTTTTCAACCATTTATACTACACTTAGGACCTTCATATTTTACCCAGAAAAACTTTATGATATAGTAAAACAACACTGTAAATTTCATTAAAATCGGTTTAAAAGATTTTGCAAAATAAATTTTGCAATCCACCTTTCGCAAAAAAAATTCATTTTTTGAAAATGTTGCACGGCTGAAAATAAAGCAGATAGCAAGTTGAATTTTTTTTGCTTATAGAAGTGTACTGTACCTTTCATTTGCAATTCACAAAATTAAAATCAATTAATTACCACGGCGTCAGGAAATTTTTTAAATAAACATTAATTTTTGGTGCTACGCGCAGGACAGCGGTGTTCGATTCACACAAGTTGATTTCCACCAAAATTTCTTTCAATCTTTATCTAATATATTATTTTCTTACTCTATATTTTGTTGTATTTTAATATTTTAATTCCACAAAAATTAAACTAATTTTATCATTGTTTGTGAAATATTGTTTAAACAATTGCATATGTTTAAAAATAATAAACTTTTATTCACTTAGTTAAAATATATGAACAAAGAAAGTTTTTGCTAAAAAAAGTGTTATTTCAAAGGATAGAGTATGTGTTTTTATTTTGCAATAAACAAATTTATTTATTGATATCGAAATGTAATAAAAATTAAAATGTATCAATCATTATCAAAGGTCACTGGAATGCCCAATCAGAGCAAACTATCCGCTGTCCTGCGCGTAGCACCAATAATTAATGTTTATTTAAAAAAATTCCTGGCGCCGTGGTAGTTAATCGATTGCAGATTGCAAATGAAAGGTACAGTACACTTCTATAAGCAAAAAAAAATTCAACTTGCTGTCTGCTTTATTTTCAGTCCTGTAACATTTTGAAAAAATGAATTTTTTTTGCGAGAGCTGGATTGCAAAATTTATTTTGCAAAATCTATTAAACTGATCTTAATGAAATTTACAGTATTGTTTAACTATATCATAAAGTTTTTCTGGGTGAAATATGAAGGTCCTAAGTATAGCAAAAATGGTTGAAAAAAGTAAAATGCGAATACTTGTTTTTGTATGGTTTTTTCGAAATTATTGCTATTTTGCAACAAGGGTGACTATTTTTTAAATTTTTAACTTATTCTATATTATAGTAAATTTAATTACGCAACTTTTATGTCAGTACAACTTTTCTCAAAAATTAATACCTTTAAAGTTATAATCAAAAACGAAGAAAAAAATCGAATGTTTCCTTCATTTTTTGACATTTTGATTATTTAAACAATGTTCCGGACCTTTTTGAGAGGTAGGATAACTCAAATATTATTATTTGAGTTATTTTCAAGCAATTTCTGCAAAAAAAATGAGTCACCTCTCAACGTCCAAATGTACTAATATTTTTACAGATGCGCCCTGGTCTACACTGTTTTTTAAGTTATATTCAGATAGAATCCTTAAATGTAAATATGCTTTTTATTTATAACTTAGAATATGGTGTATAAATTATTTTAAAACTGATAAATACCATTAAATATACAAATGACACAATTGTGTGAATGTAGGAATATTTTGGCTAGAAGAAACGGGGCATAACTAAAAAGATACAGAGAAAATACCCAATAGGATCGAAAACTAATTGGCTAGAAAAATTGGTGCTTAAAAATTTGAACAAAAAAGACAAGAAAACAGCTAGGAAAACTGAAAAACTGAAAAACCTAGAAGAAACATACATAAACAAAAAGGTAAACAATTTCTACCACGCAAATTAAAGAAACTCAGAGTATTGCAAAAACAAAAACGTTTATTTCTAGAAGAAGTAACAGAAAAATTAAACAGATAAGCCGAATACTTCCAAGATCTGCTAAATATAGATGATCAAGAGGAGATAGGGGATAGGTGAATGGAAATTGGCAAGAAGATGCAGAAGGGACGTGGGAAGAGCCAGCTTTAAATGAATTGGCACACACAAAATTGGTTCTTAGTAAGTACAAAGGATACATATGATATTTATCGATTTTAAACAGGCATACAGCTCCATAAACCGAAGCTATATATGAAACCATAAGAACATTAGAAATACCAGTAAGTGTAGTGAGAATGACAAGAGGAATAGGGTAACAATGGACTGAAGCTTTTCAACAGAGTTGACGGTGAATAGAGGTTTAAAACAACTCACTAAGTGATATATGCTAGCCAAACTTATTTATATTATGAACCAGCAGGAAGAAAAGAAAGTAGAGATCTGGGAAAGAAATGTGAAAAAATCTTCGGAAAATAGAAATTGCAAAGAATATTTGGAAAAGACAGACAGACAAAGAAATAACAGAATAGAATAGAATAGAAATATGCTTTATTGCCATGAAAAATTTTACAATTTTATCGACAAAGCTTATAAATAGTAAAAAAAAAACAAAACAGTAACAATCCAATTTACTAAAATTACATAAATCGTCAATAAGTTAAATAAAATAAATCGAAGTTAAAACAGAAATAATCAATTGCAAAAATTTAAATAAATTGCAAATCCATAGTCTACCTAATAATTAATAAAAAAGGTTTAAAATTTAAAAATTTAAGCTGCTGCATATGACACCCAAATATAGATAAAAAATAATAAAAATACTACTTGTGCAAAGGGTACTGTAATTTCTTAGTTATTGACTAAAATAATCTTCTACTGAATAATATGGTCTTTCAGACAGGTAGGCTTTTGTCAGTTTACGGAATTTGGGAAAAGATGGTGCAGATTTTAGTTGTAGAGGGAGATGGTTGTATATTTTTTTTGCGGAATATAATATCGATTTCTTTACTAACTCCGAGGACGGGGTCGGCAAATAGACGTCAAACGTATAATTTTTCGTGAAGTAGTGATGATTAGGTCTTGGTGGAAAGACATGTAGATGTTTACGAATTAAGCAAACAGTTTCTAAAATATACAAAGATGGAAGGGTTAAAATTCCGTGATCTTTGAAGTAACTTCTGCAGTGTGTTGTTCTTCTGAGGCCAAACAGATATCTTATAGCTCTTTTTTGTAATTTGAAAATAACATCGAATTGGGCAGCTGTACCAGAACCCCAAAAAGGAAGACCATAACGAAGATGTGACTCGAACAAAGAAAAATATGTTATTTTGGAAGATGCTAAATTGAGTTCATTCGAAACAGATCTTATAGCATAGCAGGCTGAAGAGAGTTTCTTCCGTAACAAATCGATATGGAGGGACCATTTAAGGTTGCTGTCTAAAAAAATGCCAAGAAATTTAACAGAATCAACGGTACTGATCTGGCTGTTATTAAGAGGTAAGGGTTGAAGAGCTCCTTTATAAGACAATGCTACTGTTTTATCTACATTAAACGAGAGTAAATTTGAGTCAGACCAGGTTTTTATTGTAAGTAGATCAGAAGTTATAGTAGCATGAAGAGTTGCAATATTTGAGTTGCTCCAAGTGATACTGGTATCATCAGCAAAAAGAAAGATGTTTCCATCGAATTTTAAATTAGTGATGTCATTAATAAAGATAAGGAAAAGTAGAGGACCCAATACTGAACCTTGAGGTACCCCACATACAATGTTTTTGAGACTAGAGTCTTTATCATTTGCTCTAACCAGTTGTTTCCTATCTTCCAAGTAAGATTGGAACCAATCTAAAGAAATGCCTCGAATTCCGTAGAAATTTAGTTTTTTTATCAAAATGTTGTGATTTACACAATCAAAAGCTTTGGCATAGTCACAAAAAACGGTGGCAGTGTAAAGATTATTGTTCAGTGCTTGATAAACCACATGTAGTACAGAAAACATGGCATCAGTGGTGCATTTATTATTTAAAAAGCCGAACTGATTTTGTGATAAAATGTTGTTTTCAACTAGAAAGGAGGGCTTTTATGAGTCTCTCAATAATTTTGGAGAGTACCGGTAGTAGTGCAATAGGTCTGTAATTGCAGGTATCAGATATTTCACCACCCTTATGAAGAGGAATAATGATGGCTGTCTTCAGGCACTCTGGAAATTTACCTTTCTCAAAAGAATCATTAATTAGTGAGATGAGGACTTCTAACACATTTTCTGGAAGATTAGAAAAAATTTTGATCGATAGACCATCAGTACTACAGGAAGATTTGCTTTTGATACTATTAATTGTTTGGATTAGTTCAGATTTAACGACTGGTTTTATAAAGAATGAATTCGAGACCTTTCTTGAATTAGGGAGATATGAAATGGGATCTTGTTGTGGCAAAATAGTTGATGTAATATTTTTACTCACATTAACAAAGTATTCATTTAGATTTTTAGGGTGTGGAAGGGAAAATGTTTGAGCAGTGTGGGTTGTATTTCGAAGATCGTTTATTATGGACCAAGTTTTTTTGCAAGACTTTTGGGGTTTCCCAGACGGTTCTGGTAGTAGACTTTTTTAGCTGATGTATGGAAATAATGTTGATGTATGGAAAATCAACAATCACGGCAAATATACGAACCAAAAGAGCAAGATGACTGGGTCACATTATGTGAATTACAGAGAACCGAAATATTAAAACAGTATTGAAGGATGGAGAAATGGAGAAAAACTGAGGATGTCCAAAGAAGAAATAGTTGGAAGCTTGGAAGCAGTAAAGCAAGAATTTTTAGAAATAGATGTAAGAGATTGGAGAGAAAAAGCAAAGAACCGAAAAGAATGAAGGGGAACCTCCAGAGGAGAAAAGTTTTTGGAAGCCATGGACATGCAAGGCCTTTTGTTAGAGGTAAACAAAAGAATAAGGAAGTGGAGCAGAGCAATATGATAACTAAGTTAAATACTGAAAGCAGAAATTTGTTCAGAAAGACCATCTAAACTACAAGTCTACCAATAATCTGACCCACAGTGACGTATGCCAGCCAAACGTGGATTATAAACCAGTAAGAAGAAAAAAAAGTAGAGATAAAGACGGATTAAGACGGAATAGAATATTTGGAAAAGATTAAAAATAAAAAAATAATGAGGATGTCTGAAAAACCAGTAGTTATGTAACTATACGAGGTAAGGGTATAGTATGGAGATGCCGGAGAACCAAAATATTAAAACAAGGCAGAAGAAATGGGGAAAAAGAAGAGGACATTCAAAGAAAAAATGGTTGAAAAAATATAGCAATATTGATCAAAAATAAGAGAAATATATTGGAAGAAAAGCAAGGGAACGAAAAAAATTTATGGAAATAAAAATAACCACGTTTGTGGAAGCCATGGACTTACAAGTCCAAGTTGTACATGCAGTCGAACCCGCTTAATAGAATACCTGTTATAGGAATATCCCGCTTTAAGAAATAGAACTTTGAGGTCCCGATGATCGGTTATTAGAATATCCCGGTTATAAGAATACTTTTGCTTGGAACGAAGGCTATTCCAATAAGCGGGTTCGACTATATACCTATAATATATACCTATAATATTATACGAAACTTTTACTAAGAAGCTATTACAAGTTGTTGTCTCCTAAAGACAGTCTGTAAACAGAAAAGAATAGAGTCATTCAAACATAGTATTTAATTTTTGTAATTTTACATGTACTATAACAAGAAAAACATTTTATTAATATTTATATTCCCGATTAACTTTCTATTTGTTTGTGATGTCAACTTATGATTCATAGTAATAGAAACAATTGAAACCGAACTTGCCTTGTAACTTACCTACGTCGGCCTGAGTGACCCCCAGCTTGATCCTCCTCTGTTTGAACCTCTCGGCGAAGGCTTCCAATTCTCTGGGGTCCGTGTCGGCATCGGGATGGAGTCCGGCGACGGCCGCAGCTGCAGCTGCCGCTGCCATCGCCGGGTGATGTGCTCCAGGGTGGCCGCCGTGATGACCTGGATGATGACCTAGAACAAGAAAAGGAAATTAAATAAAATAAAGACAAATATATCACATGGAATTATGTATTTGATGAACAGATACATACAGAAAACAACAGAGCCATTGCCTTTCAACAACAAGTTCTAAAGTCTGCATATGAATCATCAACAATTAGCCTATGTTTGTCCACTACTGAACGTAAGTAAAATTTTCACCTATCTCTATCTTAAGATTCTTGCATCTAATTTGTGGTGATGCGCTTTATATCATCTGTCCATTTAGTAGGTGGTCGTCCTCAGCTTCGATATGCCTATTGTATTGGTCAATATCCCAGAAATTTTCTGATTCATCTATTATCCGTCAATCTGACAAGATGTCTGCCTAAACCCATTTAGCCATAGGTATTGTTTCAACTGCATCCATGACTCCTGTTCTTCCTATTTCTAGGTTTGGTCTTTTATCTCTGATGGTAATACCTAATATTGATCTTTCTATATTGTGTTGTGCAACTCTTATTTTATTTATTGTTTTTTTTTGTCAGAGTTAGACTTTCTGCACCATGTGTAAGAACCAATAAAACACATTGGTTAAAACCTTTCTTTTTAAACAAACTGGAATATTATGTAGACTTAAAATGTTTTGCAATCTAGCAAAGGCAGCCCATGTGAAACATAACCTTATTTGTATTTCAGGTGTCTGATTTCAGGTGTCTATTTCATGTGTCTAACTCGGTCTCAGCGAATCTCATGCCTTAGATATTTCTAAGCTATCAGACATGGTCGATGGTATGGCTTTCAATCTGAACTTTATCGCTGACTACAAAGTCATACATTTTTTATTTGAGTTGACAATTTTAAAACTAATTGTTTTTGACTTTTCATAGAGCCTTTCTAGCATTTTTGTAGCTTCAATATTAAAAAGACCTCATCGGCAAATCTTAGGTGATTCAAATCCTCTCCATGTTTATTATTTCCCTTATTTTCCTCTAGTTTCATTCGATTGAACATATATTCCAGTACATCATCATCAATGGCGTTGACACTCTTCGTGGGACTTTGACGCGTTTACTATTGCCTTCTATGTTTGTCGGTTGATCGTATACCACTATTTTCCATTATCTTACTCCCATTTTCTCCAGATCCTGCATTTTTCCACTTTTTTTCTAGGACGTTCTACAGACCTTCTTCCTCTGGTCTTTCTCAAAACACCTTATTTACTTTTCATAAACACATAATAAGGCAGTTTTCGTTACTCCATATCACATGTCCTGCCCATCTTAGTATATTTCTTCTTCTTCAGGTGCCGTGTCCGTATTCAGACGTTGGCCGTCATCATGTTTACAAGTTCCTGAATTCTCTCTCTATCGGCTGCTACGCGAAATAATTCTTCTACCGTGGAACCACACCATTGTCTAATATTACGCAACCATGAAAGTTTCTTTCGACCAATCCATCTCTTTCCCTCTACTTTTCCTTGTATTATAAGACGAAGTAGATGGTATTTATGTCCTCTAATTGTATGGCCGAAGTATTTTGTTTTTCTCCTCTTTATGATGTTTATGAGCAGACGTTTTGAATTCATCATTTGGAGAACATCTTCATTGGAAGTATGCGAAAACCCACGATATCTTTAGGATTCTATTTAAAATCTAAAAAATTCTAAAAATTAAGCACTTTTTGGGGAAAACGTATTATAACTTTTTAAAGTGTTTAAAAAAAGCTTTATTTCTGTTTTTACAGAAAGTTTATAGCATTAAATTTAAGCAAGTTACGCTCAAAATAAAGTTGGTCCCTTTTATTATTGCAAAAAAAAATTGGGAAGACCACCCCCTAATTAGCAACTTAAATTAAATTAATCGTTACCGCTCCTCAAATTATTTTACTTATGTTGTGTTTATATGATCTGTAAGTTTCATCGATTCAAAGTGCTTATTTTTGAAAAAATTTGGTTTCAAACTAAAATTTTTAAAAATTTTAATTTTGAAAAATATGCTTTTTTTCAAAATAACTTAAAAATTGTTAGAGATACCAAAAATCTCGAAAAACAAAAAAAGTTAGGTTTGCTTTTCTGAATATCATGTATTTTTTTGTTTTTCTGTAGGACAAAAATTAATTAAGATTTGGTGTTTCTAAATTTGCATACATTCGTGATCAGTGACTCGTTTAACCCCTTTTAACTACAGCCCTTTCAATAATAAGGACTTTAAACCGATGAAACTTACAGATCATATAAACAATATATACAGGAGTCAAGAAACTTATGAAGTCGTAACAATTAAGTTCATTTAAGATACTAATTAGGGGGCGATTTTCTCGATTTTTTTACCAAAACCAAAAGGGACTAACTTTATTTTGAGAGTAACTTGTTTAATTTTGATGCTAGAAATTTTTTTTATAAAACAAAAATGAAGCTTTTTTTAAACACTTTAAATAAGTTGTAATGAGTTTTCCCCGAAATGTGCTTCATTTTTGGTTATTTCACGTTAAAGTATTTCATTTGGAATTTGACGAATATGAACCTATTTTTCATTAGCTATAACTCTGCTTCTACTAGGTGTAGAAACGTTATGTATACACCATTTTTTTAAATTTTTTACAGGCTATATTTTACAGGCTATATTCTTGCTAAGAATGTCTTTTCGACAAAATACTTACTATTTGAGTTATTTGCGAAAAACCGTCTAAAAGCGTGGTCATTTTGTTGAAAAAATGAACATATTCACTGCCTAATAACTCGAAAAGTATTGACTTAGTGAAAAAACTCTATAGAACAAAAGTTACTTAGAATTAGCCAGTTTATCCATTTCCTGACTTTCTTTGGACGAAAATTTTTTCACCCCCAACAGGGGGTGAAAACCACCCCCAGGGCAAAAGCACATATCGGCACAATATCACTTTTTTTCTTTGACTTGTTAGCTATGTGTATGCCAAATTTCATGTCAATCCAAGCGGTTCTTTACAATTTAGAGGTTTTTGCAATATTTTACCGTTAAAGAACGGACTAATTTTATGATGATTTATAATATCGAACGTCTTTTTATTGCCTACAAAAAGAAGATAGGCTGGTGTGCACTTTTTTATTAGCATTTTAATAAGTTGTATATGATCATTGGTTCTGTGTCTGGAGCGGAACTCAGCCTGTTCGCAAGGTTGGTAACCATCCAGTTTGTTCACAAGCCGTTTTGTATATGAATACTTGAATACTGAAGACTAAGTGGAATGACAGAGAATGAATAATAGACTATAATAATTAGAGCAATAATCTTACCTGGAGCACTGTGACCTGATAATGGTCCTCCGTGGTGATGATGATTCATAACATGATTCATTCCATAGGAATGCATATGCGTTGGAGTTTCAGACATGGGTGTTAATGTGGTCATAGACGAAGACGATATGGGATCTAACATCTCCAAACCATCCATGTGTCCCATCTGAAATAATAAGTAAAAAAAATTTTATTTTCTATTCAAAATGGTATACTTGTATTATTGTTTGTGTGCATAGTATGTATATGCAAAGTAAGAATATATTAAAATACAAAAATATTTTGTGGTTACATAGATACTTTCTGTTTTTGAACAATATGTGTGTGACAAGAAACTACTACTGCAGAAGTGATCAAGATGCAGCAGTGATCATTACATCTTATGCTCAGATGTAATATTCGCAGGAAGAAGATAAAACAAAGCAAACAACACCACGTTCAAATGGAGAATACGAAAAACTTTTGGCGAAAGATATAGAAGAGAAATGAAATACCATAGATAATATAAAGATAAGAAAGTAAATATTACAGAACTTATTTCTCCAAAATTTCTCTAGTTGGTTTGTTCCAGTTTTGTACTGCTGTCTATTGTACTGCTTTTATGTTTTTTTTAGTTATTCCTTGTTTTTCCATTGCTACCCAGAGCATTGAAAGTTGTACATTATCTTGGACCTTTATCAGATTTATAAATACTATATTGGTTGAAAGTTTTCTTTGACCTGCTTTAGAGAAAATATGCGGTCCACACAGGATCTGCCTGAACGAAAGCCGTTTTGTTCTGCACCTATAATCTCCTTTTCAATTTCATTTTTTATTATTTTTCCATACAGTCTTAGTCAAAGAGCGAATTTGATAATTTGCCTTCCTGTGGTTTGAACAATTCTTTCTATCTACTTTTTTGTAGATGTTGCTAATATGTGTTTTTTCCGCTTCAATGGTAAAAGTCATGTCCTTTATAGATTAAGATGAAAACATACGCCAGCAATTGTGGGCAATGTTGTTTTCACCCAATTTTGAAAAAATGTGAAAACGTTGAATTATCCACGTCCGGCCTTAAACTCAACTTCTCCGTCATTATACCAGGTAGAATGACAAATGAGGTGTCGAATGAAAGCTTATAATTCAAGGATAGTAATAAAAGTGATAAATTTGACTTAGGACTTCTGGATTTAGAAATGCAACCGGAAGTACTGTTTTAAAGTCACCGGAATAGTACAAGTGATATATTATTCGACGCGCCTTCGCAAGAAGAGAACAAATATACTACTGGTTTCATGACCGTCTTTCCGTCCGGCCGCGAATATAACTCCTCTGTCACTATAATAGGTATAATTACAAATGAGGTGTCGAATGGAAGCTTATAATCCAAGGATGGTACTAAAGGTGCGAAATTTACCTAGGACTTCCGGTTTTATAAATGCAACCGGAAGTACTGTTTTAAAGTCACCGGAATAATACAAGCGATATATTATTCGACGGGCCTCAGCAAGATAAGAACTTTATACTTTTGCTTTTTATATAATTTCCGGTTAAAAAGTTCTAACAAGAAGGCCGGTAACCGGTAACATCTCAATCGAAGAGTATTGACAAGTCAAGCTTGATTCTCCCGGTTGTGAAATGATTTCCATTTAAATAATTATGACTAGTGTGACCAACTCCAATTTAGTCAAATTTGGGACAAGGCCGAAAAAACTACCTAAAATCCGGGACTTTTCCCGGTTTTGTATAGATTGAAATTATATAGCTAGTAAAATTGATAGAAATTGATAGAAATAGATAGAAATTGTATAGATTATTATTTAACATTTTTATGTGGACAAAAAATTTTTTGATGGAATGGGTTGTAATGATAATTACATTTTTGTTAGTTTTTGATGTTTCGACTTCCAATCCGGAAATCGTTCTCTAAAAACGAAAAATTAGAAAATCAACTAATGTAGAATTTCCATGTAAATTGAACCTTGGGTTAAAATATAATTATCATTATTTGATATTCATGTTTTTAAATCATCGTTTCAGAAGAGAATAATAATTAAAATACAGAAACCGGAAAAAGTCCAGAGTTTGAGTTTTTGTAGAACTATAATACGATATAAAATGCATACGTTTTGAATGTGGTATTAATATAACACTCTAGAAATTGTAGGCTTTTTTTCGTCCCACCAATTCAATTTGATGTGAATTCTTAGAAGAATAAAGTATTAAAAATTTCAAAATGGAATTGGAAAATTCGGATGGCCTGGAACCCTTGTCCGGGACGTCGGGACACGACTTCGTGATTCGGGCCATGTCCCGGATTTTTCGGGCTAGTTGGTCACACTAATTATGACCGAAAGTTTAGTAAAAATGACTCAAAATTAGTGAAATTGTATATCAATCGACGCAAAGTTACACGAAGAGTTCAAATAATGACTTCCGGTTCTACGTTCGATCACTTTAAGTAAAAACCTAGGACTTACGAAGTCCAATTATTTGTTTTAGTAATTCGTTCGGTATACTTTATGGTCCATATACCTTTCGATTTTTGTGTTTCGAGTTTATGTTGCATCTTGGACTTCCTATACTGTTATTTCATGGTCTTCATCGTATTCCACTTCATATGTTATTGTTATAGTGTTTGTGAAATGCGGTCTTGTTTCCGTCGGCAGTTGTGAGTAATTTTCGATGCAAGATCTTTCTTCAAGTCTATTCTACACGTATATTTTCTATTAGTTATTTTCACGTTTTTTACCTTCTTCCATGCTTATCTTATCTTGTTGACCCTACATATTTGTTAAGCGCTTCGCATTTACTTTCGCAGGATTTTTTTTCACTATTATTAAAAAATTTTAACAACGACCACATAGTACTGTTTGTCTACTCTCATTAAAGACCGCTCAGGGGGTTCCCCGATATATTTAAATTTTTATAAGGGGTTCCTGGTAAGGAACTAAGGAAGTAAATCTTAGAACTGCTACTCTAGTAGATCCATTTAAAGGTTGGGACTATTTTGCTACTCTGTACAAAACTTTCTATCGTTCTGTTAGTAAATTAATTAACATAAGTTCAAAACTAATCAATTTTCAATATACGTTATTAAGAATAAGTCTAGTGCGTCATTCCACCCTTTTCTACGAACGTATTCTGATATATAAGAAAACATTTCCCCATGGTGCCGTGTGTTGTCCTCTTTTGGGACAGATGCCTCCTCCCTCGCCGTGTTCTACACGTCAAATGACCACTTTACACCATTGTGAGGCCTAATGATGAAATATGGAGCCTCAGGGACACGTTGAATCATTGGAATTCTGCACTGCGGAGAATATATATACGCTAACCGAACATGCTTATCTATTGTTATGTTGGCAAAATGGCTTTTGGGGTCGGAAGCATGGCGTGTTTCATTTTTATGGTTTTTTTAGTATGTTTAAAGAGCGGGCCTATAAAATATTGACAGTGCCAGAAAACAAAGTATCAATGATTTTACCGACATTAAAGAATATATTCGAATTTAAAATAAAGATCAACAATTAATAACCATTTTCAATTTCGTTGCAACACGAAACTACAGCCGCATCATATTTTAATTCAATCAGAGAGTGCAGCAAGCACCTCTACCGGTTTCGAAACTTATTAGTCTCTCATCGGGAGGCACATATGCTGCTCTCTCTGACCCAAATAGGACAAACCCCAGCGTGCAGTCACGAATTGCAACGAACGAAATGGCATGGATGTCCTAGCGGCAACTGTCAGCAAAAGACTAAGTTTTTAATCTAATAGAACGTAAAACAACACCAAAAATGTTGCTCCACATCCTACCAGATTAAAAACAATGGGAACCTTGTCTGGTTACACTTCCAAGGGTTCCATGCCATTTCGTTCGTTGCAATTCGTGACAGCACGCCGGGGTTTGTCCTATTTGGGTCAGAGAGAGCAGTATATGTGCCTCCTGATGAGAGACTAATAAGTTTCGAAACCGGTAGAAGTGCTTGCAGCACTCTCTTATTGAACTAGAATATGATGCGGCTGTAGTTTCGTGTTACAACGAAATTAAAATGGTTATTCATTTTTGATTTACATGTTTACTCTGATTGGAGTACGAAGGGAACCATTCTCGTTGGAACTTTACCGCGCTGAGCAGATGAGACGTAAATTATAAATTGTAAAATTCCCTCATTTTCTTTAGTCTCAGCATCCGTTATGGCTTGCAAATTTTAGAAGCCTCGGAGGTGTAACCAGAGAAGGTTCCCATTGTTTTCAATCTGGTAGGTTGTGGAGCAACATTTTTGTGTTATTTTATGTGCTATTAGATTAAAAACTTAGGGCCGGTTGTTCGAACGCTAATCAACAATGATCATTATCAAATAATTAATTACTGTCAATGTCAATTGTTAAAACATAATTAATTACAATTCTGAGATTATAATCAATTAATATAACAATAATTATTAACATAATTAATAATAAATCTCATAATTGTAATTAATTATGTTTTCAGCAACCCAAACAAAGTTGACATTGACAGTTTTGGTGACAGTAATTAAATATTTAATAATGATCATTGTTGATTAGCGTTCGAACAACCGGCCCTAAGTCTTTTAAAATAAGGAGTGTTCTCATGAAATGACGTTATAAGAAACGAGGAAGGTAAATCAAAGAGGCAACATCATCGCGCGGAAAACGCAGTCCAAGATTGCAACATTACTTTTAAATATTTTGTCGAGATATTTGGCACATAATATTCGCAATATACTAAAGAATGGTGGTACAGAGCCCAATTTGAGAAATATGTAAGTATGTGGAAGTTAATCTATCATAATTAAATAAAATATTACAAAAACAAACCTGTGGTCCTATTAAGAAGAACAAAAAAATACACTTTCTTCAAATAAACTTTTTTATCCAATGCCTAGATTTTGTGTCACATTAGAATTACTAAAAATCAATTATCTATAACAAGAAATCGAACTTGACTCACTTGGAAATATTTGGCGCGCCTATGAGTATAACAATTACTGTTATCACAATATTAGGCGACTACCAAAGCGGATTCAGACCGGCAAGGTCGACCATAGACCAAATCTTCGTCCTACGCCAGGTGTTAGAAAAAAAACTGGGAATTCAACCGCGATGTACATCAAATCTTCTTGTACTTTAAACAAGCTTACGATTCTGTTAGCAGAGAAGCATTGTGGGAGACCATGGTAGAAATGGAAGTACCTGGAAAGCTGGTAAGATTGGCAAAGGTGAGTAGGGAGAACGCTTCCGCACGGATCAGAATTGGCAGCACCACGTCGGAGGAATTCCTCATTGACACCGGGCTTAGACAAGGAGATCCTCTCGCCCCCCCCCCCCCGCTGTTTAACTTCGCACTGCAACATGCAGTAAGAAAAGTTCAGCCGCAACTGGCAAACGGATTTGCCGCCCAAGGATCAAAAATACTATTGGCATTTGCGGATGACGTGGACACAATTGCACAATCCACTAGAGATGTAAAAGAAGTTTCCACTCTATTCGAGAACGGAACCAAGGAAGTTGGTCTTAAGGCCAACGAGGACAAGACCAAGTACATGGTGGTTACGAAGAACCCAAGACCAAGGGTTAGACCAAACGTAATAATTAATGAATACAACTTTGAAGTCGTCAAAAAATTCAAGTACCTGGGAGCGATCATAACATCTGAAAATAAATATGAAAAGGACGTGGCAGCCAGGATCATTACAGGAAACAGGACATATTACTCATTAATGACCGTACTTACATCAAAATACTCAAAAGACCAGCAAAAATAAGATATTAGATAATAATTCGTCCCACCAACAAAGGGAGTTATAAAAATAAAATAAAAGTTATTATAGTCGGTCAGCTGTATGACGGGACAGAACCGGTCTGTCGGCCCCAATAGTCGATTGAGGAAATGAAGCATTTTGGCTCGCAATTTTTTCGTCCAGCATACTTGAAATTTTCACAGAAGGCAAGAAATAGTCCAAGTATCATTTTCTATATCATGCCGCTATCATACGCTAAAACCTTGGGGGTGGTTGCCGCCCCAACTCGGGGGTGGGAATTTTTTATTACATTTTAACCATGTACTTCGATGTAAAAAGTGATTCTAAGAAAAAAATGTTCTTCGTTAAACTAATATTTTTCGAGTTATTCGCGCTTGAAAATAACAGTTTTTCGACGAAAAAACTGACTTTTGAGAATATCTCGAAAAATATGCATTTAATAAAAAAACTGTACATACCAAAATTGTATCTTTTAGTAACACAAACAAAATTCTTTTCCAATAATATCTTTAAGACCAATACAAACCGAGATGCGGCATGTTAAAAGTTAGCTTTTTTCGTCAAATGCATAATTTGGAAATATTCAAAGCCAAATAATGGGAAAAATTCGCATTTTTCGAGGAAAACTTAAATAATATTTTTTCAAGTATACAATTAGACCTTTCAAAAAAAAATAATAAAAGTTTCTGTCATAAAAATTAAGCGACTTATAATCAAAAAAATGTCGGTACCTGCTTTTCTCTACGAAAAAATCAGTGAAAACAACCCCCTAACTACCTTCCTAATTCAAAATTGGTCTTCACCTTTCTGTAGTTCTTTTATCTTCATATTATCAATACATTCAAGGAGTTTAACCTAGTTAAAATGCCTAATTTTGGAAAAATATTATATCTCACTGTTTACTGATTTTCAGCCTTAGTAAATGGATTTAATTACCTTCGTAGGAAAACAACTTTGATACCCTCTCAGTAATAAGACCCCTCAAAAATGATTTTGTAGGATTTTTAAAGAGCTAAAAGACTGTGTAAATTAAATTCCGTAAAATGCCTTAGTTTTTAATTGGGGCGGGTTTAAAGGGCTCGAATAAGGGGGTGTTTGCTGGTAAATAGAGGTTTTAAACAGCTATATCTGGCTAACTATGCACTGTAATGAAAATCCATGCAGAGAGTAATTTTAGTCATTAAAAAAGCTACAATTTAATGGTTTATAATTTTTTTCATATATTCAGTATTTTCGGAGATATTTTGAAGTAAAAGGTGAAAAACACCAAATTGCAAAAAATCAATTTTTCTTTAAACTCCAATTTTTCCAAAATTAGGCATTTTAATTAGGTCAAACTCCTTGAGTGTATTGATAATATAAATATAAAAGGAACTACAGAAAGGGGTAGACCAATTTTGAATTAGGAAGGTAGTTAGGGGGTTGTTTTCACTGATTTTTTCGTAGAGAAAAGCAGGTACCGACATTTTTTTGTAAGTCGCTTAATTTTCATGCTAGAAACTTTTTATTATTATTTTTTGAAAGGTCTAATTGTATACTTGAAAAAATATTATTTAAGTTATCTTCGAAAAATGGAAATTTTTCCCATTATTTGGCTTTGAATATTTCAAATTGTGCATTTAACAAAAAAAGCTAACCTTTAACATGCCGTATCTCGGTTTGTATTGGTCTTAAAGATATTATAGGAAAAGAATTTGGTTTGTGTTACTATAAGATACAATTTCGATACCTACAGTTTTTTTGATTAAATGCATATTTTTCGAGGTATTCTCAAAAAACCCTCTAAAAAAGTCGCTTTTTTCGTCGAAAAACTGTTGTTTTCAAGCGCGAATAACTCGAAGAATATTAGTGTTACAAATAAAATGTAAAAAATATTTTTTTCTTAGAATCACTTTTTACATCGAATTACATGGTTAAAATTTAATAAAAAATTCCCACCCCCGAGATGGGGTGGCAACCACCCCCAAGGTTTTAGCGTATGACAGCGGCATGATATAGAAAATGATCCTTGGACTATTCCCTACCTTCTGTGAAAATTTCAAGTAAATCCATGCTGGACGAAAAAATTGTGAGCCAAAATGCTTCATTTCCTCAATCGACTATTGGGGCCGACCGACCGGCTCTGTCCCGTCATACAGCTGACCGACTATAATAACTTTTATTTATATTTAATTTAGAATGTGTGTACTGATTTTCAGCCTTAGTAAATAAAAATAATTACCTTCGTAGGAAAGCCACTTTGATACCCTCTCAGTAACCCCTGTTCTACGTTTCGCTTGACCGACCGCAGTATGTTTCTCTACCCACTCACAGTAATCAACTGTGAAAAATCTAGCTTTAGTAAATTCAAATAGATTTTTCAGCGCTGCCTCTTGGTCTATTTTATAGGCCTGAATCCCGCGCACCAAAAAAAGTTGATTAATAGCAAGCTGAAAATTTGTTAGGAAATCTAAAGAGATATCAAAACGCTATTTATCGTCGACCTTTAATAAAAGATCCTATAAATATGTATGCTTATATATCAAAATGCCAAAATAAAGGATTATTATAAAACAACTGTTTCGATATCTCTATAATAGCTTAACGGTGTCTAGTCGGACAAACTTTGATGTACGGAAACAGTCGAACAGGGGAAGCTTTAATTGTGAAACAGTTTAAAAATTTTGAACGTCTGATTACGAAAACGCCTTATGTTGGGGGCGTAATTGCTTTCGTACTCAACTCCAACAAAAATCACTTTTATTATTGTAGCATCAATTTAATGAATTGTTTTAAATCCTAATTAGAAATTATATAGCGAAATCTTGTAAATTGTTGTACTTTAAACGGACAATCACCAAATAATGCACGACTTTATTTACACTGGCGTCAACACACAACATTCGACTGTCAAACGCCTTCATTAACTATTTAAGATAGTTTGAAAACCGGCCGATAGGTAGCGGCTGAATTTGTATAAATTCAATTAGGATGTGTTAATGTATTGATGACGTTTCAAATTGATGAACCTTTGAATGAATGTTTTAGTAGTTCATTTGTTTACCGATTAATGGATTACTGATTTAAATTGATAAATAATGTTATGAATAGTGAAAGGGTGTTAGTAAATATTTATGGAAAACTGAGCGTTTTGGGGATACGATTAATTTTACGGAATTAATCATAATCTTTTGATAGGAATTTCAAAATATATATGTTATATTCGTTGTTCGCTCAATTTATTTTCTATCGATTTAATGTATCGGCAATATTTATGATACAGAAGTAGCACAATAATTACTGTGGCCTGTTTTATTTTCAGTGACAATAAATTAATAGTTCAAACATTATCTCAAAATGTTCAAAAATTATTCTTGTCTAAACTTAAGATTCGTTTAAATACTATAAAGAATCATTCGAAATTAAGTTGCCTGCCTGCTTGACTCTGATTGGTCCAAACAAGGTCAGATTTACATAAGGGAAATATTTTAACTCCACATCTTGTCTTTGTATTTGAGGTTATACTAGCAATTTGGTTTATATTATAGTATTACTATTAATAACTTTATTTGTACAAAATATCAATTCTAAAAATGAAGTTTTTCAAATGAAAACTTCTTTAATGGCTTTGTGAACTTTTTGAATGAGGAAAAAACATTGAATTCGTGGCCGTCAAAGCTTCGCCCAAATAAATTATGTACGTATATATGTGTATGTATATTTAAATAGTAAAAATCAACTCAACTTAAAAAAAGAACAAATTAATCATAGGAAAAGAACTGCCAAAAACAGCACCTACATAGGAGGTAGAAGAAACACAGAGAGTTGGCAATAGATTAAAATTGATTAAAGATATGAGAACTAATAAGAGAAAAAACTTTATATCACCAATAACAACGGAAACATGGGAAGAATATTTAAAAAAATTACTAACAGAACAAAGACCAGAATTTACTAACATGGAAGAAAACACGTTACTTAGGTAAAAATATAAATTCATCACCATTACAAATAAGTAAATCAGAGAGGGAACAAATAACCACCTCTCAGAAAAATGGAAAATCCCCTGGTCCTGGTGACATCTCTGCAGAATTAGTAAAAGTCGGTACAGACAAACTCCAAAAACAGCTAAGAAAATAATTTCAACACTGCGTAAATGGTGCCGAATTACCAAAAGAATGGAAATTATCTATCATGTCAACTATCCACAAAAAGAGCAGCAAAATCAGTGTGAAAATTACAGAGGAGTTGCGGAAGACAGTACAATAAGTACGATGTATGGGAAACTTATTAAGAACAAAATAGAAAATGATTATAGAGATAACGAAGTAGAGGAGCAAGCTGGCTTTAGAGCTGGGAGGTCCACAGCAGACCACCTGTACTCTATTACGCAAGTTATTGAGAAAAAACAGACATCAATAAATAAGTTCACCTGGTGTATGTAGACTTAAGAAAGCATATTCTGACACTGTGCCCCTCAGCAAACTATGATCAAACCTACAACAAACCAACATGAAACATGATCTTATCAAAGCACTCCAAAGTCTGTATAATGCAATGACTGCAAAAATTAAAACTGTATCAAAAATGTCTGATGGATTTAAGGCCAGGAAAGGATTGAAGTATGGCATATTTCGCATACCATTTTCAAAATTTATCTGGAACAAGCACTCAAGGTGTGGAAACGAAAGTGTAATGCCATGGGAATCCCTCTTAATGACGAGACAATAATATACACTTTATGTTTCGCTGATGACCAAATTCTGATTGATAAGGATCATGACGACTTAAGATACATGACGCGTAGTATAGGTATAGCACTTCTTTTTGGATGGGGAAAAAGCATTGAACTCGCGACCGTCATCGCTACGGCGAGATATTAATAATTTATATATTATAGGTTGAATTGCCTTTAGGTTCGACCGAAGTTATAACGGTTGGAGTAGGGATAGAGTGTATAGCCGAGGTACAGTTACAATCATACTTTCATGATCATACTTTCAGAAGTTTTCACTTCTACCAGGACTTCCCCGAGTGCCAGTTTTTTTAACAAAAATAAGATGCTTACCCTAACAACACAAAACATTCCAGAAATGTACTATCAAACTTCTATTAATGTTTGAATGTCCTGGACATTCAAGGAATATTCGGTGAAGATCTGATTAAATTATTGGTGGAATGTTACCACAAGACATTTTATGAACATACTACCAATGTCCTATATTTTAAGTGAGGCCATTTACTATTCAATTTGTGTTCATTTTCAAATTTGCAGCGCGTGTTCTATGTAAGTAGGGTCGCTTGCCGCGTGGTCATCACATTTTCACATTTCATGATAACATGATGATAACCTAAAAATTTATGATTGGATGGAAAATGGAAATTAGAATTATATAGTGGCTTTTTTTGCTGTTCTGTATGTCAATTTTGCCACGTTTTGCTCTGGCTGGAGATCTTTTGTTTAAACAATTATGTAAGTATTATAAAATCCGTTTTCAATTTTCTTTATTCTTTATGAAACAAATTATTTATGCATATTATTACATGTAAATAGTACCTATTTCTTTTGATGTTTAATTGTAAAGAATATGTAGAAAAATTACCATCCATTTTAATTTTTTTTAGAATCAGCTGAAAGTAGTCTACAAAAAAACCAGGAAACGTATAGCCTTGTGACTATGAAAGGCAAAAGAAAGATGTATGTAAAAAGTGTATTGGCTAGTTGGAAGAAACTCTACATTGTCGATGCATAATAAGTTATTACTTTATAAACAAATATTAAGACTTGTATGGACTTATGGATGCCCACTATGGGGGTGTACTTACTAGATCAAGTAATATAAAAATTATACAAAGATTCCAGAACAAAATACTGAGAAATATTGTAGATGCTCCTTGGTATGTGACAAACAGTGATCTCCATAAGGACCTAGAAATGGAACCTGGATATAATCATCGAGAAGATGGCAGGAAGTCACGAGTAACAACTTCATAAGTACGAGAATATTGAGGAAATCCAGCTCCTCAAGGCTACTGGGCAAACTAGAAGATCTTGAGGACAAAGCCTTTTGAACTAGTTTGAGTGATAGGTGATAGTGAAAAGCAGAGCATAGTGCTTGTGTGCCTGCACTATCTTGTTAGATTATGTAGATAAGAGACGCTCTGGGGTAAGCTCTTCATTTTAAGGAACAGTAGTAATTTAGGTTAAATTAAAATTGCTCATTGGTCAGTTATGACCAGATTGTAATTGTAATGTACAATTCAATACAATGAATCATCATCGTAGTGATGATTATGGAAAAAAATATATGGCAAGATTTTGTGCAGTAAAAATGTTTATATTTATCAAGGATGTATTATTTCGTATGGCCACATATACTTCTGGTATATCGTCGGTGATGTGACAATAATACCTCCTATCTGCTTTTTCATGAATTTTGTAGGAGACGAAAAACCATTTTTAGGGTCATCTCCTGTTTTCACATGTAAATTTTGACATGTTTTGTAGTAAATAGATAGTTGAATTTACTACAAAACATGTCAAAAAGTATCATATGAAAACAGGAGGTGGCTGTAAAAAAAGTTTTTAGTCTCTTACAAAACTAATAAAAAACAAATCAGAAGTATTATGTCACATCAGTGACCATATCCAGCGACTGTCTAAAAAATATACTGTGAACGTCTAAAGAACATTCGTAGACATTCATGGAATGTTCCAACAAGACATTCAAGGAATGTTAAGAAAGCTGACACAGGACTTTCCTGGGAGATTTAGGAGACGCTCTTGTGCTTTTGAGGACATTCCAGGAATGTTTTCAATGTCCTGTGTGTACATTCTAGGAACATACATGGACTGTTTGGTGTTATTAGGGTAAGAACATTATAATCTGATCAAAAAATGTCAGCAATAAGCAGCTTTTTCTAGCCTAAATTATTACCAAAAACTTAAAACTCATTTATCTCGTTGGTTTTAGGTCTACGCAGTAATTTTTGAACCTAATTTTTGAATTTTCCTTGTCACATTTAATTCGCTTTTCCTCCGTAAATAATTTCCATTTGGAAACACTAAAATTCATTCCGCTCCTAAAGCTCTTATCTTACGCCGTAGAAACAGTAAACATCAAAATTAAACAAAGCAAAGCAAATAGTGCTTGAGAAAAAACAAAAAAGCGTGTTGCTGGCACAAAACATTCGACAAACGCTGCGTGTGTACGTGTGTTCGGTAAACAGCAAAAACAAGTGACACACACAAGCCCCCTTTGCTCTCCCGCCTACCATTTTTATCCCTCCGAGGGTTTTACAATGTGTTCTCCCTTAGGCCCTTCTCTACTCTATACTGTTAGTTGTCACGTGAACGCTAGAGTCTTTTTAGAGGCTTTTTTAGAGTTTAGTTGGAAAAAATGGAACGTTTTAAGAAAATTCGCTCCAAGATACTTATATAACTACAATGTAGAGTTCCTTGGTAGTAAAAACGTTGATTAACTGGGACAGAGGTTCACATTAAAAGGTCAACATTATTGTACAAGAAAGTAAATGCAAAAGCAATGGCATTTTGTCACGCTGATTGGTAGTTTTTCTCAATAAAAACTTTTAATGTTTTAACTTTTAATCTTTTAACAAACAACCATCAAATTTTCACCTCTATCTTCCTTTATATGCATCTTCTTTTATATAAAAACAATCTTGCAGAATAATTTCCACAGATAATTATGAAGGTGCCATAAACCGAGGCAAATATTGTCAACGTCATTGTGGAAGATAGTTGTCGATGACCTGATTCATGAGCTAAGTGCCCAAGAAATCTGGCACCAGAGTTTCGCAGACGATATTGTAAGAGTGACTTGGGAAAAATTTCCCAGTAATGTTACGGATCAGATATGATATGCCCTTCATTACATAGAGAACTGATGTCTGAAAGAGAACCTCTCCGTAAACCCTTCCAAAACTAAATTGGTTGGCTTCACAAATGAGAGGAAGGTTACTGTACTGAGTGAGCTGAAATTATTTGGAGAGAAACTGGAAAAAAAAACAATGAGGTCAAGTATCTAAGGGTAATTCTGGATACCAAACTCACTTGGAGCACTCATATTAACAATATAACCAACAGAGCTAAGCGACTCTTCTGGAACTGCAGACGAGTTGTAGATAAAACCTGGGGGTTGAAACCAAAGATAATCTTGGATTATACAGATCAGTGATTCGACTGATAGTTATTTAGGGTTCAGTACTTTGGTGGAAAAAGACGGCTTTGCAATCATGTGCTTCTTACTAACTTACAAATACAAGCGCTTCTAAATATAACATGAGTCTTGAATAGAAGTGGAACGGCTTCGTTAGAAGCTATCACAGGTCTCACTCAGCTGGAAATATATATTTCAGCGGTAGCCTTTATGACCATACTGAGATTCAAAGTAAACAACACTTAAAGGCCGAATTGTGTATTCAATAGCCACACAAACACTACTGGGACTATACTTTAGGAATCCATCTTTATGATGAACTCCGATATGATGACACCAGAACTAATCTTCACCGAGTAGGTTAACATAATTATACACTCTAGAGAACAAAAATTCCCAAATATTATTGGGGACTTAATATGGTTCACTGCTGGATCTAAAACTGCTTGTCAAGAGCCTTTTTGAGCCAACATGTCATAAATCTTACAGCCTAGGTCAATCTATAACTGTGTTCCAAGCTGAAGTTATTGCTTTGGCGGTCTGCATTGATGAAATCATAGATGGAGACATAATAATCTAAGAGAATCAGCATATACACAGATAGCCAAGCGGATATGCTGGCAGTAAAGAATAGGAGTCGACAAGACAAGAATTATTGTCTTGATAACAACTTCTTATCTTGTCTTGAGAGAAAATCAAGAAATTTAAAAAAAAAATACTGTCTTGACGTTTTATTGACATCTTATATCTTGTCTTGACTCAAAAAATTTCAAGATCTTTAAATTTCTTGATTAGCTGCTCCGGTGATTCCCCGGTGACCTTTTTATTGCGTTGCGTGCTAACACGGCCTAATAGATCTCAGACAGACCTACAGAATCCAATACCAGAGCCGAAAAATACCTAAATGAGCCTAGGTCAGAAGATGCTAAGAATATACTTGATTGGTATAGAAGACACGAAAATGTCTACCCGTAATTATCGAATATGGCCAAGGATTTTCTCGGAAAGCTAGCAACATCTGTACCTGCGGAAAGGCTAGTTTCAAGAGCAGCTTTCTTTTCAAAGTCAAGAAATCGGCAAGACGTTATTTCGTTAATCGCAAAGTACGTTATTTTATGTTAAAATATATTATATTTTTCACAAATAAATACGTTTTAGAGTTTTTATTATTATCTAGTCAAGATATTTCAAGATTTCTTAATTTCTTGACAAGAAGTCTTGGTATTGACATAAAATTTCTTATCTTCTCTTGAAATCTAAAATTACTTCTTGTCTTGAATTCAAGACAAGATCAAAACAAGTCCTTCAAATTTTCGACCCCCTAGTAAAGGACCCACTCAAGAAATCAAAACTGATGAGGAACTGCAAAGGTCTCCTCAATAACCTGGCAAAAGACAATTAAGTATCTTTTATATGGGTGTCGGGTATTGAAGGTGTGTATGGAAATGAGCGAGCAGATATATTGGCAAAACAAGGCTCGAGAGAATCCTTTGAAGGCCCAGTACCTTTCTGTGGCATCACTACAGATCCTACGAAAAAGGAGGTTCAGAGGAATCTGTATAAACTTTATATATACATAGTTTCTTCTTCTGTTAGTTCTTCAGCTAGCTGTTATACTGTGTCGTGCATTATTTCCTCTGTTACTTTATTATGCCACATATAGTTAACTTAACTTAATTTATAATGTATTTGAAACATTTTTTGGCAACATTGTCTTTATGTACACGTATTTCATCATAAACACTCCATTAGAATTTTAAAACCTTTTGTCGGTTTCGAACCGGTACACAATCACTGCCCTTATTTTTCTCACATAAAAGAGTTGTGCTCAAAACAGATTAAAATGCCGGTGAAAAAAAAATTATTATCATGATAAGCGTGTATTTTCATGGCCGCATATATAACTTGCCATGATTGTCTATAAAAGTCCACATACATCCACATAATTCCAGTGTCCACATAATTTCTGTGTGGCACGTCAGCAACGGTCACAATGTTACAATTGTCCGGAATTTTATATTCGGTGTTGATTTTTCTTTTGTGTACTTTTGCAGGGTCGTATTGATGCTTTGCTTATTCTACAGATACCACTAAAAGCTTTTATATCAATGTTATAACTGACAATAATACTAGAGGATGATTTATGAAAAAAAAAGTAAAAATATTTTCGAGTTATAATTATTAACAACAGGTATGCGCAGATTTTCGGAAATGGAGAACATTAATTTATTATCTGGCCATTGAATATTTTGGATATTTTAATATTCTTATAACAAACATTAGCATGGTCAAAATCCTCAATACCTAGAAATTTAACAGAATATCCAGCAATACCACTTTAAAAGACACAATTATCACCCGTCAAGCATTCAAATAATGGTCAAAACATATCATAAGGCAAAAAAATTTACGAAAAAAAAAAAGAATTGAACATTCGGGTATCACAATCGTGCCAACAATGTTACAGTTGTTTTATTAAGGTGAATTTGTTATTTTTCCCTTAACATAAGTAAGCTTTTAAATCTATGCTTCTTCTTCTCTGGTAACAAAATATGATTTTCTATTAAGCGAAGCATTCTTTGAGTTTTCCTTAGTTTACAGTAAGAACTTTAATCTTTATATTATTTGCATTTATAGATCAACTGACTCTTCCGTGGAACTATTTTTTCAGAACCTGCTTAATTTGTTAGATGACCTGCCCCATAAAAGCAGAAAAATTTTATGCGGGGACTTTAACATTAATTATGCTGCTGCTTGTGCTACACAAATATCCCTGGTCAACATATTTGAATCGTGTGATCTAACAATGCACATTGATTCTCCTACAAGGATTACAAAAACTTCATTTACCATAATTGATTATATTGTCTCAGATTTCTCACCCCGTGATGTCTGCGCTACAACTGTTAATGCGGGACTATCTGATCATGAAGCGGTTTATACGAAGTTTAACATCTTTAGCAAGCCCTCTTCGAAAACTTGACGTTTAGGCAGGATTTTTTTCGCTCAGAATTTTCGTAAATTCCAAAATTTATGCTTAACCTCTGAGTGGCCCTTTCCTTCTATGAACGTCGATAATAATTTCAGTGACTTTTTGAATAAGCTTGTCTTGTATCTTCAATAAAGCATTTCCTTTAATCACAATTAAGCCAAAACATCACAAATCCTGGACTACCAAAGGTGTCCGCATATCAGCCAAAAATATGCGTTCACTACTGTACATCAAGAAATTTACTACCAACGTCTCTGTTACTGAATATATCACCAAGTACAGGGCAACCTATTTAAAACTTATAAAATCAGCTAAAAAATTGTACTATCAAAATCGTCTGAGAAGCTCTAAAAGTGTTGCAAAAGAAACTTGGTCCATAATAAACGATCTTCGTAATAAAACTTACACAGCTCAAACATTTTCCCTTCCAGACCCAGAAAATCTAAATGAATACTTTGTTAATGTGAGTAAAAATATAACATCAACTATTGTCTCACAACAAGATCCCATTTCCTATCTCCCTAATTCAGTAAAGGTCTCGAATTCATTGTTTATAAGACCGGTTGATAAATCTGAACTGATTCAGACAATCAATAGTATCAAAAGAAAATCTTCCTGTAGTACCGATGGACTATCCACAAAATTTTTCTCAAATCTCCCAGACAGTGTGTTGGGAGTCCTCATCTCTCTAATTAATGATTCTATTGAGAAAGGTAAATTTCCAGAGTGCCTAAAGACGACCATCATTATTCCTCTTCATAAGGGTGGTGAAAAATCAAATGCCTGCAATTATAGACCTATTGCATTACTACCACTACTCTCCAAAATTATTGAGAGACCCATAAAAGCCCGACTTATGTCCTTTCTCGTTGATAACAATATTTTATCACCAAATCAGTTCGGCTTTTTAAATAATAAATGTACCAGAGATGCCATGTTTTCTGTACTACATAAGGTTTATCAAGCATTAAATAATAATCTGCACACTGCCACTATTTTTTGTGATTATGCCAAAGCTTTTGATTGTGTGAATCACGACATTTTGATAAAAAAACTAGATTTCTACGGAATTCAAGGTATTTCTTCAAACTGGTTTCAATCTTACTTGGATAATAGGAAACAACTGGTTAGAGCAAATGATACAGACTCTAGTCTCAAAAATGTTGTATGTGGGGTACAACAAGGTTCAGTATTGGTTCCTCTACTTTTTCTTATCTTTATTAATGACATCACTAGCTTAAAAATCGATGGAAAAGTTTTTCTTTTTGCTGATGATACCAGTACCACTTGGAGCAACTCAAATATCGCAACTCTTCATGCTACTATAACTTCTGATCTACTTACAATAAAATCCTGGTCCGATTCAAATTTACTCTCTTTTAACGTAGATAAAACAGTAGCATTGTCCTATAAAGGAGCTCTTCAACCCTTACCTCTTCATAACAGCCCGATCAGTATCGTTGATTCTGTCAAGTTTCTTGGTATTTTTTTAGATAGCAATCTGAAATGGTCCCTTCATATTGATGTGTTAAGCAAGAAACTATCCTCAGCTTGCTTTGCAATAAGATCTGTTTCGAAGGAAATAAATTTAGCCTCTTCCAAAATAACATATTTTTCTTTGTTCGAGTCACATCTTCGATATGGTCTCCCTTTTTGGGGTTCTGGTACGGCTGCCCAATCTGATGTTATTTTTAAATTACAAAAAAGAGCAATAAGATATCTGTTTGGCCTCAGAAGAACAACACATTGCAGAAGCTACTTCAAAGATCACACGATTCTAACACTACCTTCTTTATATATTTTAGAAACTGTTTGCTTAATTCGTAAACATCTACATGTCTGTCCAGCAAGACCTAGACATGACTATTCCACCAGAAATTCTACCTTTGACATATATTTACCGATCCCGTCCATTGAGTTAGTAAAGAAATCTATATTATATTCTGCAAAAAAACTTTACAACCATCTCCCTCTACAGCTTAAATCTGCAACATCTTTTCCCAAGTTCCGTAAAATGACTAAAGCCTATTTATCTGAAAGACCATATTATTCAACAGCAGAGTTTCTTAACCAATAACTAAGAAAGTACAGTATTCTTATTTATAAGTATAATCTTAATCTATATTTGAGTGTCATATGCAGCAGCTTAACTTAACTTATTAAATTTCTTAAGGTAGAATTCAAATATTAAAGATAATAACAAAGAAAAATATGTTATTTTGGAAGAGGCTAAATTCATTTCCTTCGAAACAGATCTTATTGCAAAGCAAGCTGAGGATAGTTTCTTGCTTAACACATCAATATGAAGGGACCATTTCAGATTGCTATCTAAAAAAATACCAAGAAACTTGACAGAATCAACGATACTGATCTGGCTGTTATGAAGAGGTAAGGGTTGAAGAGCTCCTTTATAGGACAATGCTACTGTTTTATCTACGTTAAAAGAGAGTAAATTTGAATCGGACCAGGATTTTATTGTAAGTAGATCAGAAGTTATAGTAGCATGAAGAGTTGCGATATTTGTGTTGCTCCAAGCGGTACTGGTATCATCAGCAAAAAGAAAAACTTTTCCATCGATTTTTAAGCTAGTGATGTCATTAATAAAGATAAGGAAAAGTAGAGGAACCAATACTGAACCTTGTTGTACCCCACATACAACATTTTTGAGACTAGAGTCTGTATCATTTGCTCTAACCAGTTGTTTCCTATTATCCAAGTAAGATTGAAACCAGTTTGAAGAAATACCTTGAATTCCGTAAAAATCTAGTTTTTTTATCAAAATGTCGTGATTCACACAATCAAAAGCTTTGGCATAATCACAAAAAATAGTGGCAGTGTGCAGATTATTATTTAATGCTTGATAAACCTTATGTAGTACAGAAAACATGGCATTTCTGGTACATTTTTTTAAATTTTGCAATAGATTGTTACTGTTTTTTTGTTTCTCTTCATTATTTTAATTTATAGAGACGATTTATATCATTTTAGTAAATTGTATTTGTTATTTGTTATTGTTCTTATTTATGATTCTTGTAAGCTTTGTCTATAAAATTGTTAAATTTTTCATGACAATAAAGCATATTTATATTCTATTCTATTCTATTCTTCACGTGCCATATCAGAATCATCCGACGTTGGATATCACCATTGAGAAGGCTTGTTGAACTTCTGCAACATGGACTATTTATCCTGCATTTGATATCTGAGGCTACTCACGAATATTTTTAACCAATAAACTTGTTTTGTTTTTACATTCTTACGTCCCTCTATTTTGTTCTTAACCCTTGCAGGACCAACCTTTTATTAGAAACATCTAGGAAGTACAAATGGGGGTCAATAAATGTCCACACATAAATTAATGAAAAACGTGCTTTTTTCTTTAAACGAATTTAAAAATATCACGTTTACAAATAAAAAAATTATTTCTAGACGTTAATGTAACAGTTAAAAGATAATAATTTATAATTTACCCGGAATCTTCGGCTTCGGTGGAATTGGCATCATCGTAGGATACCGAAACATTGGACGTATTGCTGTGCTTACCGCATGCATACTTCTGGCATTTTGAACAAACTCTGGTTGTTTTACAGATAGGGAAAGATAGATAAGGAAAAGAACAGGTATCACTGATGTCGTTGAACGTATAGCCAAGCTGAAATGGAATTGGGCAGGTCACATAACGCGACTGAAAAACTCAAGGTGGACCAGAAAACTAATTGACTGGCGCCCAAGACAAGACAAACGCAGCCGAGGACGACCACCAACACGCTGGATGGACGACATTAACCGAATATCCAAGAAATGGCAACCAGAAGCACAGAACCGTGAAGAGTGGCGAAGAATGGGAGAGACCTATGTCCAGCAGTGGACAGAAGAGGTTGCATGATGATGGTTGTTTTTGCCCACTTATCGGTCGTTTTTCTTTTAGATTTTGCTAATTTGCAACATGACTGGTATCGTCCCTTTCCATTTTAGGATGGTGTTGAAGGTATTCAAGGGGGATTATTTATAGTCTGTCCAAGTTTTTATAAAAGTATGAGGAAATGAATTAAATTATATAAATGATAAAATTATGGCATCTAATAGTAGTACGCCTTACTTATTTGAGATTTTTAGGAACAAAGGTATTTAGAAAATCGAATGTAATGCAATGTTGTGGATACTTTTTAAACCCCCTTGGTCCTTCTAGGGTTAAGGATCAGTTATACCTAGTATTCTATATCGATTTCCCCTCACTATATGTAGAGTCTAATAAGAAGCCAAAACTAACACCATAAATGCTGAAGAACCTCTTATCTTGGGCCATTGTGCATAAAGATTGCTCTATTGATGATTGGGAAAAAGTAAAGTAATGCAAATCATTTAGTTTCCATACTTTATAATTTTTATTCACATTTACAGTTTCAATTTAGTGATGAAGCAACAATTCAAATTATGCATGATAAGACTTAATTTTTGTGAAGACGTCTAGGGGAAAAATATGAGACATGTAATTAAATAATTAAAAACCCCAAATCAGTAATTATCTAGTCTGTAATGAGTGCAAAGAGATGGAATGTTTATATACGATAGAAAGGACCATGCCACAAAACCAGAACAAAAGAGGCTTTGTAGGCAAGGTTGGTTCCACCAATAAACGAATGGTTTGGTAATGGTTGCTTTATGCATGATGGAGCTCCGTGCGATATGTATAAAAGTGTTCAAAGTTTTTTAACAGTGCAATAAATTCCTCTGTCTGTTGCTATGGCCCTGCAACTCACCAGACATGAACCCCATTGAAAATGTGTAAGTGCCTAAAAAGGAAATTGGCCAAGGAAATAGTAACAAATAAATACAACAATGAAGCATGACATATAACGGATCGACACAAGAAAAAACTTGAGGCAACGGAAAAGAATTTCGTCGATAGTCACACAACAGGAAATAAATACCCTCCGATGAAGTAACACCAGAAAATGTGAGGAATTTCCATGAAATGCTTTTAGCTAAACAAAAAGTTAATGTGTGAAAAATGGCAGAGACAACAAGAATTAGAAAATAGACCACTGGCTAAATTTTGAATTAAGTTTTGAATATGAAAAAATTATCCTGCCGAGGGGTGCCGCGTTTTCTGACCTTTGACCAAAAACATGATCGTAGACCACTTTTATTTACTGGTTGACACGAGCGTTATTACAATTACAAAAATTTATCAGTTGGGTTTCAAATGGCTTTCTCATCCGACTTATTCTCTTGATTTGGTTCGTTTCGATAATTGTGTGTTCCCAAATCTTGGAGAGGTAACCCGTAAATAAAGAATTCAGCTCGACCTAAGACATAATTGACGAAACAAACGCTTGTCTTGCAGAGATTCCAGAATAGTTTTATTGTTACGGCATAAAGAAGTTGGAAAATCGGTGTAATCATTGTGTTGAGGTAAAATGAGATTATATCAAAGAAAGTAAAATAATTTTCTGGAAAATTACGTATTTTGTTTCACAGAAGGTTTCTTTTCAGAAAACCTAGTACCTGTTAAGAGATAAGGAAGCAAGATGGGCCATAGAAAAAGAAGGAGAACACTCAAAGCTGAAATAATGCAGTTTAGAAGGACAAAACATGACATATGATAACGAAATTTGCGAAAATCAGGATTAGAAATTGCTTACCATTCTGGCATCACAATATTTGCAACCATGTTACAATCGTAACAATAAGGTGAATTTGGCATTGATTCATCTTGAATTAATACCGCAGTTTATAGAATAAATGGCAAAATACCTGTTGAGAAAGGATGATGGTACAAAAAGAGAAGAAGGAGAATACTTAAAGGAGGAATAGTATGGTTGAGAAGGACAAAACATGACTTAAGGCTAAGACATTTGGGACATGTGGGATATTAAAGCACCCTAATATGTCTGTGTAGATTTTGGCGTTCGATCCGACCATCACTTGTGACATCGTTGCCGTATCCTCTATTTTTTCATATTATCACGTTACAATTTTTGTGATATTATACACGAGCGTGACACCCTCAAAAAAGCGCTTAGTTTTTGAGATACTGACCACAGAGGGATGAATGGCTAATTTTATTCATACTTTATATTTTCGAGGGTGCTGAAAACGAAAATGAAGCTTATTTTGAATTTTATGTGGGGGAACATTGTCAAAATCGCAATTTTAACCTAAAAATACAAAAAAAAGAAATCACGTTTTTTTGCGTTTACCCCGCTACAACTCTGTTTCATTTTAATATTTTTTTCTGAAATTTTTACACTATATGTGTAACATTTCTGAAGACAAAGGTATCTGCCTTAAGTTTTTATTCTTATCATGATAAAGGTTATGAATTTTTCAAAGAAAAAGGTGCGGATTTGTGCATTGAAAAGTTTAATCGCAAAAGTTGTGTGACGAAGTTTTAAATTTAGCTTCTCAATCACGTTTATTTTAAAGTAAAGAGTACAAAGAAGTTTTTTGGTAAGTTTTAGATCAAAATGTTTTATAGAAAAAAAATAGTGCAACTTTTAATGTCAACATTAGAAATCCTCAATATAACGCTTATTTTTTGAGGGACACACAATATAGGTCTAATTTCTCACATTTAGTACTATCCTTGGATTATAAGCTTTCATTTGACACCTCATTTGTCATTTTACCTAGTATAATGACGGAGAAGTAAACGTTATTATTATATTATTCTTGTAGGTACATTTAACATTGATTGAAATTATGAAAGAAATATATAGAAAACAGCATGGCAACACTGTGACGCAGAAACATAAAAATTCAGCCACATTCAGCTGTGCGTTACATAGGGTGCTTTAGTATCCAAGATGTCCGAAATTTGCAACAAACAGGAAGAATTGGAAATTGTATGCTATTCGGGAAACAGAATCGTTACAGCAATGTTACATTCGTTATAATAATGCAAATTTGTTATTTTACATAGCATAAAGGTAATTGTAAGCTTTTAAATCCATGTTAGATCTTTATTTTCTCATTCAGCCCCCCTGTGCAATTTTTTTATCGAATCCTTTTTGTATTTTTTGCACAATGCACCATAGTGACTATTTTGAAATGAAGTAATTCGTTTTTTATTATTTTGTGTGTAACGTAAGTTGACGTCCTCTATACACTGACACATTAAAAATGCATAACTCTCTTTTTATGCAACATTTATTGGAACGAAAAATTCGAATTTATATAAAAATAAAATCGCTGCATATTTTATTTTTTTTGCCAGTGGGTATTGGCTTTTTTCAACAAAGAGTGTATTTGAAATAACATTTTTATTATATTTACGTTTATATGCATTCGGCGGAAAAAATTAACCAAATAAAACACAACACGCTGTTTATTGGTTGGCCGGCACTCGAACGATTCAATTAATAAATTACAGTAAGGATAAAAATATTGCCACATTTTGTTATTTTGTTTCATTGTTTATTAGAAAAAAGATCAAATAGCGAATTTTTCACATTAAATTTTTATATGATTTTGTATTATTTTTCCATTAACAGAGAAATTGTATCAAAATCAATATTTAAAACGAACTTTTTTTTAATTGGAATTTTTTACGGAAATAAAATTTTATTGTGAATAATTTAATATTTTGAATACATATTATGTATCTATATATTATATACAGTAGGGTGCAATTGAAAGGAATAAATTCGTTATTTCTTAAGCCGACGACTAAAGAAAAATCCTGAGATAGGTCAATTTTATTTTTAGAATATGATTGTTTGGGATATTTTTGATATTAGTGACATCATCCATCTGGACGTGATGACGTAATCGATGATTTTTTAAATGAGAATGGAGGTCGTGTGCCAGCTCATTTGGAAGGTTATTCAATTCTCTGTTCAGTAATATGAACGTTAACATAATTATCTAAAGGTGTGTCCAAAAAAATAATTTTGAATTAAATTAATTGACTAATTATTGACTTTGGTCTGTCACTAAACATAAAGAAAACAAAATTCATTGTTATATCAAAGAAACATATTAGAAACATCAATCTACACGTAAATAATAGGACGATTTAGGGACTATTTAGGACTATTTAAGGACAAACATTAATGAAACAAACCATTATACCAAAGAAATCAGAGTTAGAAGATAAAAACTAGAAGTGCATTCAATAATATGGAACAAATATTATGTAGTAGAGACTTCAGCCTAAATATTAGAAAACGAGTACTAAAGTGTTATGTGTTTTCTGCTCTTTTGCATGGTGTGGAGGCATGGACTCTTCATAAACAATAGATTGGAAGCATTTGAAATGTGGACATATCGATGAATGCTGAGAATCTCTTGGACAGACAGAATAACAAATGAAGAAGTACTAAAAAGAATAGAGAACAGCTGGGAGATACTGAATTCCATTAAAATAAGGAAACTACAATATTTGGGTCATACAACGCCTGGTAACAGATATGAACTCTTAAAATTAATAATGCAGGGAAAGATTTAAGGAAGGCGCAGCATAGGTAGAAGAAAAATGTCCTGGCTGAGAAACCTTAGAGAATAGTTTGGATGCAGCTTAACTGAATTATTTCGGGCTGTAGTGTCAAACGTTAGAACAGCAATGATGATTGCCAACCTTTGTCGCAGAGATGGCACGTAAAGAAGAAGAATTGACACAAACAGAAGAATGTATATAATTTATTCAATTCAAACGACATTTTAATGCTGCCCGAAACAGAAAAAAACGTCTAATTGACGAATAAACATTGCTTTTCGCTTAAATTCAATGTTCAAGCTGCCACCCACCTGTGTCTTCAGAGTTCGAACATTTAATTTAAGCAAAACGCAATGTTCATTTATTAGTTTTTATTACTGAATAGAAAATTGAATAGCCTTTCAAATAAGCTAGCACACGACCCCTATTCTCATTTAAAAAAATCATCGATTACGTCATCACGCCCAGATGGATGACATATGATATATATGCCAAAAAATAATAATTTAAAAATAAAAATCGACCTGTTTCGGGATTTTCCTTACAGTCACTGGCTTACGAAATAACGAATGCATTCCTTTCATTTGCACCATATTGTATAATATACTTAAATATAATCAACAACCTTATCGGACTAGGATGGATACTAGCTGGTGATAGAAGCAAGGACATTAATAACAAAAAAAATAATTAAAATTTTTACAGGTATATTTAATTTTTAAAAATGACTTTCGGGCTTACAGAAAGTTTTCGAACTAAAGAGTTCAGCATTAACAGGTTTACGTGCTTGAGCCACCAGACTATAGGGGTGAAAACTCTTTAAATGTTATAAAGTTGTAGAAAATTTACATGTTTATATAAAACTATTTAAAGTTGCTATTTAGAGTCCGTAATGTGAGGTTCTGAATCTTCAAGACAGCAATTCACGTGTTGTGTAAACATGTAAATTTTCTATAACTTTATAACGTTTAAAGGGTTTTCACCCCTATATTTTGGGGGCGAGTTGAGTTCACTCCCAAAAAACATGAATATTACCTGACTCCGTAAAAGCTAATGTTTGAATTCACTCACAGGCGATTTTAGGCCGTCATTAGTATAAGTAATTATTATACCTTAAAATCTGGACACTGTTAACAAATCATTGGTTTAAAAGTATATTTCTTATTGGACGTTCTTGCATATCTACATCTAATTGTTTAAAAATGCAGCTTTATATTAATTCAAGAAAACAAAGTTTCATTGTGATGTTCTTGTTAATATTTGGTCACTAAGTTTCATTGAATACATACATTAAAGTAGATAAAGATGAAATTGCTATAACCGATTGTTGCTTTACAACATCATATATTTGATATTATTTTTTCATCAAATAGCTTTATCTTAATTTCTAAAATAAAACTGATTATAGAAATAAATTAGCATTTATGTAATTTATTATTCTAACTGGGAAATAAGCCACAATTTAACTTAAAAAATGGTTTTATTGACGTTTCGACCTCCACCTCGGATGTCGTTATCAAAATACAAAATATTCCTCGGTCCGAGGTGAAAGTCGAAACGTCAATAAAATAATTTTTTTAAGTTAAATTGTGGCTTATTTTTATTTTAAGAAATTCTGAAAAAATTGTATATAAAAATTTAAATAAATGATAAAAACATAATATAAAAATTAAAAAAATTTAATTTAAAATGAAATAGATTTATGAAAATTACATTTATACCTACGATTACTATTTAGCAATTAAATTATACATCTAACAGAAATTTTTTTACAGACAGAAAATTTTTTAGACAGACTATAGTGCAAAAACTTAAAACATTGATATAATGTACCCCTAGTTGCTAATAGTAATAAAATAACCGGAAACTCAACTTTCTAAGTTATTTTTATGGATAAAGGTAGGTACAATTTGGCAACTATATTTAAATTTCAGAAAAATAATATCCTTTAATCATCCTTTATTGTGAAATCGCTCGAGAGTGAATTCAAATAGTGTCAGGAGTGAACTCGACTAATAAAATAACTACCTGCTCAAGACGGGAGCGAACTCAAAGGTGCCCATATTTTGGTGGCTGGTGGCTCAAGCACGTAAACCTGTTAGCAGCACTGATGATGAAATGTTTATTTCGAAAACGTTCTGTGAAACCCGAAAATGAATTTTTTAAATTAAATATACCTTTTATAAACAAATTTTATTCATTTTTCAGATAGTTAGAAGGGCAGATATTAATTAAACTCTCGTGATAATACAATGCATTTACTAATCGTCACTAGATCATGACAGTATTTATTTATTTGTTGAAGAGCCGATCTAAAACCTTTCACAAAACATTGTACCATCTCAAAAGAGTTTTCAACACCCCGTATGTATTTACTGTGGGTAAAAGTTATCCCCAAAACGGGCCAACAGTGGATTATAAATATAAAAGTATCCACCCCTTGTGTTAACACGGCATTAAATAACTTTTCACCATAATCCCGAAATTTCATGGTCTAATTTAGAAGGCCTTGGAGAATTCACTTAGATAAAACGCCGCTGATATACTCACTATAAAAAAACTTAACGGCCCAACGACCTAATGTCGATCAATATACTTAAAAGGGAGCTTTGAGCTCTTTAACAAAAATGTATCTTTCTATATGCTAACATAATATTATGAAGAATATTGGGTTAGAAGAAAATGTGACGGAATGTGTTGCAAAAAATTGTCTACTGTGTGACCTTATTATTTTGCTAAATAAAGGAGCTTATATACCATATCCCATGATCAAAGTTTTAAAATATTTTTTTTGGTATAGTATTTCCCAATAATTGACTCTGAACATACTCTTAATCATCAACTCTTCTATAAATAAATATAAAAGAAGCAAGAATTAACAACAAATATATGAATACAATTAAAAACCGTTACTGGAATCAGACTTCAAATCTCCGTTAAGTGAGCACCACACTCGGCAAAGTTACTTCGCCAAAGTTGACCGAAGTCCGAAGTACCGCCACTACACACTCGTTCTACTTCGCGAGGAAGTGCAATACCGACAAAGAGCGGTGCGATACCGACAAAGATCCATCTAACTCGGACCCGCCAGACCGACAGGGAATGGAAGTAGAACGAAGTGAGGCAAAGTTGCACAAGGTGGCCGTCTACACTCTCGTACTTGTTGAACTTCGATAGACTTCGGCGAGAGTGTAGACGGCGTATTAAAGGTGAACATCAGCATGACTGTGTTTTGTCTCCTCAATCTTCAATTTCTACTCTGAAAGAATATTAAGAGAAGGTTTGTACAAAATTGAAAAGGTCAAGTCTACATCAAGCAAATCCCACAAGAAAGGGTGACGTATTACAAGTTCTTCTTCTTCTTCATCTTGACTGGTTTTGCAACTTGAGGTTAGTCTTTGGCAGTCTTTGCCATATCCACTGTAGTCCTCGATCTACGATCTTCCACTTCCATTTCTCATTGTTTTACCCCAATCCTAGATAAACTGGCTTCAACATTATCCTTTCGTCTATTTCTTAGACGGCGTACTGATCTTCTACCGTCTGGTCTCTCAAAACATACTGTCTTCTTCTTCTTCTTAACTCAGGCGAGACTAGTCTCTGGCACATGGTCATAAGACCTTTATACCAAACCCTGTTCTTCTCCTTAAACTCTAATAAGTCCTGTGGCCTCAACGAAGGCCAACAGTTTTCTTATTGGTGGTTTTAGGATCTCTTCTGGTTCAAACCTCATTTGACCAGTGAAGTCCTGCCTTACATCACCTAGCACACTGCAGTGGCATAGTATGTGTATGGCAGTCTCTTCTTCCATTTCGCACTTTCTGCACCATGGTTCATTCACCTTAGGTACCTAGTTTGTATAGGTGGTTTCTTAAGCGGCAATGTCCAGTCACCATTTCAGTGACCGTTTTGATCTCTCGTTTCTTGAGGTTCATCAAATTGTTCGAGAGATTTTTATTAATATTCTTGATTATTTTTTTAGTCTGGATTTGCCCTTGAGTGGTTCTTCATTTATTTTTATGATTCTTTATCAGCCATTTCTGAACCTCGTTTTTCGTAGCATCTTTAGTGATGCCACAGAAAAGTTCTGGGCCTTCAAAAGTTTCTCTCAAGCCTTGTTTCGCTAACATATCTGCTCGTTCATTCCCGTGCACCCCTTCATGACCCGGCACCCATATTAAAGACACTTTATTGTTTTTGCCAGGTTATTCTTCTTCTCTTCATTTATTCGAAGGCCCAGACTACTTGTGTTTCTTCCTCGAGTTCTGAAAACACCTCTATCACGTCTCTTTTTAAATGAGCAGACTGCATCTAAATTATCAGCAAAGGCCAACAATAGTTTTGATCCTCGATTCACAAATCTCCCTATCAGCTTAGACGATATTTTACTTATTGCATATTGTAAGACCAAATTGAATAGCAACGGTGATAGAGGGTCTCCTTGTCTAAGTCCTGATGTTACACTTAGGCCCTGTACTTTATGCCTCGATTAACAGCCGGTTAGTTAACGGAGGTTTAATCGGAACCTCTTTAGGGTCTCTTGCGTTGTAATAAATGCAATTATATATATATATATATATATATATATATATATATATATATATATATATATATATATATATATAATAGCACTAAAGGTCTTAGAGGCCCATGGCTTGAAAAGTTTGTTCGTTCTTCATTTTTACTTTTCTTTGAGTACCTAGATCTTCTCTGGCTTGGTATGTGATTTTTCTCCATTCCTTCCTGTTATTCATTTTTCTTCTCTGACCTTCTAACCCCATTTTTTCCATATCTTTTTCGACCTCTTGCTTCCATCTATTTTTCGGTCTTCCTTTTCTCTTTTTTGGGGCTATGTTGTAGTTTAGTACCCTTTTTGGAGTCCTCGCGTTCGGCTTCCTTTCTATCAGTATTATTATAATTATAAATAAGTATAGTAATAATTATAATTGCATTTATTACAACGCAAGAGACCCTAAAGAAGTCCCGATTAAACCTCCGTTCACTAACGGGCTGTTAGTCTTTTATATTTGTTGTCAGTAACTTGAGACATTTTGAAACACAAAAATTTAAAAGTAATTCAGGTACATTTATTAAGAGCCACAAATAATCCTTCAAAGAGCCACATGTGGCTCGCGAGTCACAATTTGACCACCCCTGATCTAGAGTATTCAAATGCCATAGAAATTATGACTAGCCGGCTTAGTTTAGTTACCGAGACCGTCTTAATTTAAGTTTTATATTTGACTGTTAATACAATGAGGGAGACTCAAACAGTTTGGTTCTCAACTTGGTATGCTGTAAATTTAAGTATTAGTTATAAATGCTTGAAAAACAAGAAATCTGTCTTTCACGTCATGTCTTCTAACGTAGTGAGAAAATGTGAAGAATAAACTAAAAAATCTATCGGGTACTCAGAAAATAATCGACTTGTAAGATTTTTCCGCACTTTAGGAATGTACTGTAAAAAGCAAATACACAAAACTGGGCCTGTTTAGTTTTAAGTTATTTAAGTTTAAAATCTACTCTACAAAGTGACAAGTGAAATAAATATAAACTCAAAACAAAAAACTAGCGTGAATGTGCAATATCTAACCTGGTGATGTGGCCTACTGACCGGTGGAGGTGCTCCCATACTGTGGTGGTACATCATGTCGTGCTTGAGTTGTGGAAGACCGCCTGGTCCGCCCGTTCCTTGATGCTTAATGTCTACGGCAGCCAATGCTTCCGCCCTACTTATCAGTCCATCGTTCAGTCCAGAGAAAAGATCGCCCTGAAACAAACACTGCTTTCTTAAATTCTTGTTCAATTCAGAGTGTATACAAATAATTTATACCTAAATTATAAATAAATTAATTGAGAAAAAAATGACAAAAAATAGATTAGTACACATGGCATTCATCGATTTAAAAAAGGCATATGACATGGTTCCCAGAAAGCAACTATGGGACACGATGAAGGAAATCGGAATCACTCAGAGGTTAACAGAAGCCGTAAAAAACCTTTAAAACAACGACAGGGTAAGAGTTAAAACCGGCAAAAAAATACTCCAAAGAATTTCTTCTTCTTCTTCTTTCTCATAATCCTTAGTGCCCTTCATGGCGTCGGATGTCGGGTTCTGCCTTTTATCCATTTCTTCCAAGCGCTTCTATTGGTGGCCAGGTTCTTCATATCCCTCATACTCATGTGTCTCCTTTCACCTGTATCCTGGATCTGGCCCATCCATGTCTTCCTCGGCCTTCCCTTTTTTCTTTTGTTTCCCATTTTGGCTTCATGTACCTTCTTTGTAGGTCTCTTTTGCTCCATTCGTTGTATGTGTCCAAACCAGCTTAATTGTTTGTTTTCGATCTTCCTCATTATCGGTTCTTGTTCCAGCTCTCTTCTTATAGCTTCATTTCTGAATCTATCAAACTTCGTAACTCCAGATATTCTTCTCATGTATTTCATCTCGGTCGCGTTTATCATTGATTCATGATTCTTTTGCACAATCCATGTTTCCGCCCCATATGTCATTATCGGATTTACTATGCTGTTATATACTCTGTGTTTAGTTTTGTTGTTTATTTCTGACTTTCCAAAAATTGTATTATTTAAAGAGTAATACACATTAGTTGCCTTCTTCAGTTTATTACTTATTGCCAATCAGTTTTCCCATAATCTGTTATTATATTTCCCAAATATTCAAAAGTTGATACGTGTTCTATTACTTGTTCCCTTACTATTATATTAGTATGCCTTTCTTTTTCTCATCTTCATTTATTATCATAAATTTTTGTTTTGTTGAGATTCATTTCCATTTTTAAATTCTGCATCTCTTTTTTTCAAATATCTATTAGTTTCTGCATTTTCTCTACTGTGTCTGTAATTAAAACTATATCATCAGCGTATATATTCCATATTTTTTAAAATAGATTTTAGATTCTCTGGACTGTTGGATGGTAAATGTATTTAACTATAATATAATAAATAATCTTGATAAATAAAGTACGGCTAAAATCAATTTAAAATTAATTTAAAGGTAAACTATTTGATTTGTTTTATTTGATTTAAAATTTATAAAAACTACATGTAACCACTCAAAAAAGGGTGGTTCCTCCGAAGGATAGACTTGGGAAAAACCTTTATCGTTGAGTGGTCGTGTAGGGAAAAAGTAAAAGCAATACATCGTCATGGAAAAAATAATTGAAGAAATCATGGAAAAACTTAATAAAATGGAAGAGAGCGATAATAGTGGAGTCACTAAAGGTGGATATGAGCTATTACCTCCGATTTCGTTGAACCTCCATCGATTTGCATGAAAATTGGTGAGTGGTTAGAGGATATCTCAAGGAACAAAGGTGACACGGTGCCAACTTGCGCTTTTACCCTGGGGGTGGATGCCACCCCTTCTCGTTGGTGAAAATTATTTTATTAAAAATAACCCCATAATTTGATAGAGGGACAAATTCCAAGCAAAATTTGTTATATAAAGTTATTAAAATAAATCAAAACTTTTTGAGTTATTAAAGATCAAAGATTTTAATTTTTCTTGAGAAAAATGTATGTTTTTAATCAATTTTTCACCAATAACTCAAAAAGCGTAAGTTTTTACAAAAAAGTTACTATTATCAAAATTGAAGCTAATAAAAAATGAAATAAATCCCTTACTAGAAAAACCTTTTAATGTTAACTAAGAGTGAGTTATAGGTAATTGAATGTATATTTTTTTCGGCGAGTAAAAAACTCGTAAGTATTCAAGCTGAAATAACGGGAAATTGATGCATTTTATAACATAAACCTATTAAACATTTGTCAAAGTACTTAAAAATATCTATCAAATGAGCCCCCGAACATGATGATAGCGTTAAAATTTATGCTACAAAAATTTTTCAAAATTTATCTTTTAAAAATTTTTCCAAAAATGTATTGTTTTTTTTTAATAACTCCGTTTTTATTTACGATATCAGGTTCATCTAAAAACTGTTTAAAAGCTAATTCCAAGTGCTATTTAAAAACGTTGAACCTAATCTTTTATACCCCTTACTTTTTTAAAAATAAAAGGTTAAATGACCCCGGTTGCATGGTTCCCACAGCAAAATTAAAGATTTAAACGTTTCTCTCTCGGTTATTTTTTACCCTATAGAAATAATAAAACAGGTAGAATATTTGGCATAGAAAAAACTAAAATTTGGTTATATATAATTTTTTACGTATATTGAATATTTTTGGAGTTATTATTAAAAGAATATGAGAATTACAATAATTTTAAAAAGTATGATTTTTTTTAATTATACCTTTTTTTCAAAAATATGCATTCTAAACCGGTCAAAAATTATCTAAAACATTACTTATGCTAATATAAAGAAGTTCTTGTAAGGATTACTATAAATTTTAATGTTTGTGGAAATGGCGTATGTTTTATTTTTCACTTTATCCTAAAAAATTCGAAACGGTTCTTTTATTTTCATTATAACTTGCTTAATTTTGACGCTATTACCTTGTTCTGAAGCTCATTTGATAAGTATTACGAAGTGCTTTGACAAATGTTTAGCAGGAATATTTTATACATTGCATCGTTTTCCCGTTATTTAAGCTTGAACACTTAGATTTGAGTAGTCGTCGAAAAAAAAACACATTCAATTGCCAATAACTCACTTTGAACTAACATTAGTTTAGTTCTTTATATGAGGAATGTATTAAGTTTTTTATTATCTTCAATTTCAGTAATAATAACTTTTTTGTAAAAGCTTATAGTTTTTGATTTATACGTGAAAACCCGATTTAAAACATGGATTTTTTTACGAAAAAATAAAATGTTTGGTCTTTAATAACTCAAAAAGTGTTGATTTATTTTAATAACTTTATATAACAAATTTGGCTTATAATTTTTCCTTCCATCGACTTATGGTGTTATTTTTAATAAAATAATTTTCACCCCCGAGAAGGGGTGGCATCCACCCCCAGGGGAAAAGCGCAAGTTGGTATCATGTCACCTTTGTTCCTTGAGGTATCCTCTAATTACTCACCAATTTTCATGAAAATCGATGGAGGTTCAACTAAATCGGAGGTGAAAACCTTCAGTGACTGCACTATAAGGGTAGAAAATAAAGTAGATGCTATATCAATCCAACGAATTTAAGACCACAAAAGGCTTATTGCAGAGATGCTCTACATCTCAGACACTGTTTAAGATATTCCTAGAACAAATATTAAAACCATGGAAAAGGAAATGTGAAGGGATGGAAATTCCAATCCGGGACAACTTCTTGTACACATTAACTTTTGCAGATGACCAAGTGGAAACGGCTCAAGATGAAGAAGATCTGTCCTATATGTTCCGAAAATTAGAAGAGCAATACACAAAGAATGGACGGGAAATAAACCTACAAAAGACCGAATACTTAACAACAAAACAAGAACCAATGAGGAACTTGGAAATGGACGATGATAGGGAAATTAACGGCACTGAAAAATTCAAATACTTAAGATTCATACTCTCAAAGAATGGAACGACCGAGCAAGAGATAACCAGCAGATTAGAACAGACAAGAACATGCATTATACAAATGCGCTGGATATTGTGGAATAGACAGATTACCAGAAATATAAAGAAGAGGATATATAACACTTTGGTACGTAGTACCTATGGTGCACAGGATTGGGTAATAAACAATCGAAACAGGTCCAAAATTAGAGCATCTGAAATGGAGTTCATGAGAAGAAGCTGCAGTGTAACAAGAATAAATCGCATTAGAAATGAGGAGATAATACGAAGAATGTCACTAGAACACGATATCCGCAGCTACTTCGAAGAAAAATGTTTAATTTGGTATGGACATGTGAGAAGAGCAGATCGTACTAGGGGGATATCCAAGATTTCGGATAGGAGCCCAATAGGAAAGAGAAGAAGAGGTAGAACCCGAAGATCATGGAGGGATGAAGTAGATGAGGCCATGGAAAGACGAGACCTTAGAGACGGAGAATGGCAGAACACAAACGACTGGAGACGTTGGTTAAAAGAAGGAAGGCGACAGCTGTAAAAATCCTTATACAGGGTGATCAATTTCTGTGACAAAGTCCAATATATCTGTTGGTATATATGAAACAATATATGAAACATATACGGTATATGTTGGACAATATATGAAAAAAACTTGTCAATAAAAGTTTTAGACACCTTTAATGTACACATTTTAAAATTAGTTAGAAATATACAGGGTGCTCCATAACACAGTGCCAAACCAAATTTATGCTTTTTTAAATTCAATGTATTTTATTCAAAATCTGGTTTCTCTACATTTTTCTGATTCTAGAGATATAACACTTGTCTGGGGTTATACTGAGTGTTTCAAAGTTACGAGAACTTTTATAAAAAAATCATACTGATTTGATCGCCCTGTATGTTTCTAACGGTGTAGTATAAGCTTATTTTTTTAATGGTTTTGACTGTCAATATTAAATTAGTTTTGCAACAATGTACAATATACAATATTTTCTTCATGATTTTAAATGGAACACGCTGTATTTTATATTATTATCGAAAAGTTCTGTCACTATACTTACATATCTTTTAAATATTCCCTATACCTAGAGTTATTAGTTTTCGAGATATTTTAGTTTTATTGTTGATAACAACATGTATTACTTAGTTATTAATAACAATACTTTAATTTATTAAAATTTATTAAAAAAACTAAATTTAATAAAAAAAATGTTCAACGTACTTCTTATGTTATAAAAGTTGTTTCAAATGACCTCCCATAACCTCTACACAGGCCTGGAGACGAGTTTCGAAAGACCTACTGATGTTTGTAAGCATTTGTTGTGTGACACTTTGAAAGGCGTTTTGAATCCTTATTTTCATATCGTTAACTATTGTTGGAGGTGTCCTATACACTACGTCTTTAATATAACCCCAGAAAAAGAAGTCAACTTCGTTTAATTCTGGTGATCTGGATGGCCAGTGAACTGGCTCACCTCTTCCTATCCATCTTTCAGGAAATAGTTCATCGAGTTCACCGTTGACAAGTGCGTTGTGGTGAGTAGGGGCTCCGTCGTGAAGGTACCACATATGTTGGCGGATGTTTAATGGTACATTTTCAAGTAGAATAGGTAAATGATTCACTAGAAAATTTAAATAAACCTCATGATTTACCGATTCCTCAAAGAAAAAAGGACCTATAATGTAATTGCCTATGATTCCACCCCAAACATTTAAGGACCATCTCGTTTGACTATGTGTCTGAGCACAGTACGGATTGGTTGTGGAATAATAATGAAAATTTTGTCTGTTTACACTATCATTTTTGTGGAATGTTGCCTCGTCTCAAAAAAAATAACAAACTCAAAAAAATCTCTCTGTATAACTATTTGTTGTTGTGACCATTGACAAAATTGTACTCTTCATTCGAAATCATCCCCAACAAGTTCCTGATGTAATTGAATATGATATAGGTGCATGTTGTTTTTCTTGAATATGTTTTGGATAGATCCATAAGTTATATCTTGCTCTCTTGTAATATTTTGAATACTTGTATGAGGATTTTCTGTAACAGGCAGTAAAACATTTAATTCATTTTCTTCCGTAATAATGATTTTTGTTTTTTCCTTTGCTTCATAAATAGAACCAGTACGATTAAACCTGTCTAATAAGTTGTCAAATGCTCTCTTATTAATTTGGTTGTTGACGATATGGACACCGTTCCTTATAAATTCTTGTGGCAACTAATGAGTTTTTGAAACACTCTCCTAAAATCTATATATCATGTCTGTCATTTCTTCATGACTAAAATTCATTGTTAGGTAACACTTATAACAATATGGCAAACAATTATATAAAACGTTCAGATAATTAAAATCTTACATCTGACAGTTCTTGTGTCAATTATTTCAAAGCCACCTTAAACAAGAACTTGCAGCAATTTATATTCCCCATTTCTTCGCGGAAAATTAATATCATTTTGTTAATAAATATAAAATTGTCGATATTGTATATAATTTACCATAAACTTGGAGAAAAAATGAAATGCAGTCTAATTTTAGTTATCATTAACAAACACATTGGAGGTTTCTAATATTAGGGGTAATTAATTTACTGTAATAAACGTATCTATCAGTTATCAACAATGAAACTAAAGTATCTCGAAAACTAATAACTGTAGGTATAGGGAATATTTAAAAGATATGCAAGTACAGTCGAACCCGCTTATTAGAATACCTGTTATAAGAATATCCCGGTTTAAGGAATAGAAATTTGAGGTCCCGAAACGTTTCTATTAGCCACCTATGATCGGTTATTAGAATATCCCGGTTTTAGGAATATTTTTACTTGGCACGAAGGCTATTCCAATAAGCGGGTTCGACTGTATAATGAAATAACTTTTCGATGGTAATATAAGGTGTTCTATTTAAAAATATGAAGAAAATCTTTTATTTGCATTTTGACTTACCCTGTATACAATTTGTGTTATGATAAAAAAATTGTATATTGTACATTGTTGCAAAACTACTTTAATATTGACAGTCAACAGCAGTAAAACAATGAGTTTATATTATACTGTTAGAATCATACAAAGCGATCAAATCAGCATGATTTTTTGATAAAAGGGCTCATAACTTTGAAACACTCAGTATAACCCTAAACAAGTGTTATATCTTTTTAATCAGAAAAATGTAAAGAAACCAGATTTTGAATAAAATTCAGGGTATTTTATTTAAAAAAACATAACTTTGGTTTGGCACCGTGTTATGGAGGACCCTGTATATTTCTGACTAATTTTAAAATGTGTACATTAAAGGTGTCTATAACTTTTATTAACAACTTTTTTCATATATTTTATAATAACAGATATATTGGACTTTGTCACAGAAGTTGATCACCCTGTATAGATAGATGATAAATAAAATAATGAGCTGCATCTCAATGAGATCAACGAAGAATGTGTCGACTATAGCGTCGAACTATTGGTTGACATCAGGAAAGATGTTTCCCGATACAATGGTACATACAGTTTCCCTACTTGCCATTGAGGGTAATGTTATTCCAACTAAAGATTACAATATATTGTCAAAAACCCTCAAGCGCAAAACGACAAATACCGATAAGGATGTGAAGCCCAAAAATCCATTCATTGTCTTACCAAAGGCTGTCAGGCGTTTGTCGGTACTGATTATAAAGAACGCCACGACTCAGTAGGAAAGGTTATTCACCAAGAATTAGCCAGCAAGCTGGGACTACTACAAACTGACCAACTCCCTTTTTGTCAATAAGTTTCTGAAAGAATGCTTGAATACGAAAACTACTAGCTATACAGGGAACGCACACAATAGACCGGATCTCATTACCATCATGCTCATTATTCAACACGGATCTATCCACTGCTGGATATAGGTCTCCCTCAGTCTTTTCCATGCATTTCTGTTTTGTGCTGTTTGCATCCAGTTTTTGTCGATCCGTTTTATGTCATCAAACCATCTGGTTAGCCGACGACCTCTACCTCAAAATAGAGGTCGACTGGATCTCGTACTTACTAGCTAATAAACTTACTAGGAAAACAACACTAATAGATGTGGCGATACCTGAGATTATTAATCTGCGTGTTAAATGCAACGAAAAGATTGCCAAATACAAAGATCTCGAAATAGAAATAAGGAGACAATGGAGAATGGAAACCCAGACGATACCTATTATTGTTTCTACTACTGGAGTCATTCCGAACAACCCCATAGAAAACATAAAAAATCTGGGTCTCAATGAACATTTATATAAGACCATGCAGAAAACTGTGGTACTCTCGACGCGATGTCCAGTTGCGTACGAAAATTTTTGGGAGATACTCGCGTATCAAGTCACCTAGGGCTCGATAACACGAAAAGGGTCCCACCAGAGCTTAATGCTTTTAATACCGTATGTATCTGGGTTGTGTGAATTTTTCCCTTAGAGAGAGTGAGATCCATATGGTTAAATCTGAATAAAATATCACTTGAAAAGTAAATTATTTATGCCGGTTGCACCAACAGATCTTAAGCTTAAGACGAGAATAACATAAGAATTAATATAATACAATTGTATAATTATAATATATTATAATAAAAATATCGTAATGTGGTAATAGATATGATTGATAATAAGTAGGGAGCGGATTTTATGCTAAATGCATATTGCATGCATATTTCGCATATTTGAGAACTTTACTAAATTTTGCATATTTTTAAAGAAACATGCATATTTTGTGCCTATTTAAAAATATTTAGGTCCAAAAAAAAAATTAAATTTTTTAACTCGACACAAAATATTTCCCCGCACAGGCTGTCCTATCTATTAATTCGAGAACTACCTGAAGAGAAACGGCTCATTCACTGTCTTTTCATTTTTTCTTCGAAAATACCCGATCTTTACACCAAGTACTTATAGTGCTTATAGTACGGCGTTATAAAATGATTGTAGGATGTTAAAATAATGAAGGATGGTTTACCGGGAAAGCCGAATTTTATTTACTTTTATTATATTTAGTACAATTTGTAATCCAATTTAGTAGGTACCTACAATTCTGGTGATACTTTTAAATAATTTAATCATTAAATCTACAAAGAGAATTTACACCTTTAACCATAGTTTTACGATTTTCTAACGGAAATTGAAATATTCATTCTTTAGATCAGATTCCGTCTTTAAACGGCTTTAAACCTTTGGAGAACATATGCGAAATTTTTAATGGAAATTTTGAAATTGATTTTTTTGCAGAATTTTCGGCTTTATTAAGTTATTTTAAATACGCCCCAATTACTTCTCTTGATGTTGAAAGGAGTTTTTCAAGAAATAAAAATATTTCTTCTGACCAAAGAAAAAGTTTCCTCGTAAAAAATTTGGAAAAACATATTGTTGTTTTATTTTAAATAGGTAACTACGGGTATCAGTTTTTGTAAAAAATGTGAACAAATTGCATATATAAAAAATAATGATTTTATTTGAAAGATAATAAATAAGATTGTCGCCCCCCCCCACCCTATAAAAAAACCCCCTAAAATAGAATAGAACAGAAAATTTGTGGTTTCTCGAAATGCGCATTTTTTTAACTTTTGTGCATATCTTGCGCATATTTCGTAATGTTTTACTGCATATATATGCGCATATTTCATCAAAATTGATCGCATATAAATCCGCTCCCTAATATTAAGGTAAGAATCGAAAATTTTGGTACAGCGTAAGTGATACTTAACTCAAGGAGGCCCTATCTATAAGTAGAGCTTAGCTAAGCTGGAGCTTAAGATCTGTTGGTGCAACCAGGCGTTAGTTTCCTATATTTTATATTCAGTAAAAATGTTGGATTTGGCTCTATTAAAATCAAATGAAATGAATATAATATTACCTATAATTTATTACACACAATAAAATTAATTTTATGAGTTATATTTTAAATACATCTAATAGTCATTCAATTTACGATACTATTATGTATTATTATATGTATACTGTGCTAAATACTAATAAATTAAGATTACAATATAAAAATTAAATAATTTAAATACTAAATTGAACATAATTAAATCAGTTTTATTTATTAATTTTTCGGGTGATGTTTGCGTTTGCACATTTTGTGTAAAGTGAATAATAATTTTAATATACTAATAGCTTTTACATTTTTTTACAATTAACATTTTTTAGTTTTAACGTTCTTGCTGATGGGCATTTGCATATTATCCTGTCAAGGCATAACTTTGATTATTTAGTAAATCTATATTCTACGCCACAAGAAATTAAACAAAAATCTTTAAAATATTTTTGTTAATAAATTCAGGATATAAATACGATTATATTATATTCGGTACTATTTCGAAGACTTGTTGAGCAGCGCTGATTGACACAACAAAGAAGTAAAATGTTATCACTTATCACAAAGATGTAAAAGATATTTTCGCTAGTTTTTTTACACTAGTGATAAAGTTATCAGAAATATGATAGTGAATCCAACATATTCTCTGATATTTTTCCTTCGTTGTAAATTGTGTTAAAGAAAGTGGTTAAGTAAGTTTAAGTTTAGTTAAATTTAAATAGCTTAGCAGGAATTTGATCTGGTCCAGGCGCTTTATTATTCTGGTCCAGGCCTGCTGTATTGCTTTTCTGACTTCTGGTTTCAGTATACTAATATATCTATCTATCTCCTTCTTTCCACTGTTGCCCGTGATCACAAATTTTTCCGTCGGCATTTTTAAGTAGGTGAGCATTTTTCAGTTTTCTAATTTTGCAGCTGTATTTCAGTTTCTTATGGAGGTTGAAGCTATGGTGTTTTTTGAGGTCCTCTATTTACTTACATAGGTTATAGAGCCAAAATCCTTTGGTTTGCGTAATTTTTCTTTTTGCGAGTTTGAAGTTTTAGTATCATTAAGTATACTTATAAGTTTTATTAATTTAGGTGCATTCTTTTAAACAACTTCTAAACACGAGAAATAAATATAATATGAAAACCCTAAGGTAGAAAAGACGTACACTAATACGTTAATATTGAATAATTCCGAGGCAGAACACAGGGACTACAGCACAGCACAGGCGAACTTCAATATTTATAAGTTGAAGTTATGATAAAACGATACGTTAAATTATTAATGAATTTTTTCGACGCGTATTTTGCCGCAAACAAGTTCTCGCCAACTCCGATTTCGGCCTTTCACAGCTTTTTAATGCATTAAACATTTATTTGCATCATTATAAAAACAGTAGTAATGCTTTATTTATTAAAAACCTAATTCTCACCTCACCTGTTGATACTTATAACGGGTAGGGGCGATATGGGAAACTTTTAGTGCAGTTAGTGAGGGTATTTGGCTCCGAATTCCGTTCTACTGCATCAATTTATTTGATATTTTCACAGTAAATCGGAAATAGCTCAAGAAACAAAGTCTAATCTATATTCTATGGCGCTTTTATTTTAGGAAAATAAACACGGAAGTGGCTAAAGAACCTTATTCTAAGCAAAAACTGTTGTATTTTGTTTACTTTAACTTTATTTATTAAAAGCCTAATTCTCACCTCACCTGTTGATACTTATAACGGATAGGGGCGATATGGGAAACTTTTAGTGAAGTTAGTGAGGGTATTTGGCTCCGAATTCCGTCCTACTGCATCAATTTATTTGATATTTTCACAATAAATCGGAAATAGCTCAAGAAACAAAGTCTAATCTATATTCCATGGCGCTTTTATTTTATTAAAATAACCACGGAAGTGGCTAAAGAACCTTATTCTAAACAAAAATTGTTCTATTTTTTTTAACTCAAAATTTTTTATTCGTGGTTGAAAATTTGCCATTTTTATTGAAAAATGACACCTTTCGGACGGTTTTTTGCGAAAACCTTAAACATTATGCATCTAACGAAAAAAATATAGAAAATATTTTTGTAGTTTATAAAATTTCGTGGCTATTTTCATCGCCGGCCCTTTCGATGCCGCCGGTTCATCGCCAGTCAGTTAATGGCTAACTGATATATTTCCGAATTTTCGACCAATTTTCGACAGTTACATTTATTATTTATTTTTAGTATTAATTAGGAATTTTAGGAAATGCGAGATATGACCATCCCCGTTGCCATACTTAATCTTTAAATAGACTTTTAAACTTTTATAATATAAAATATAATTTAACACTACAAATTTAATATTATTTAGTATCAAATTTAGGGGAAGTAGAAATAGAACAGTAAATTAATATAGTAATATTTTTTATCTTTTTATTTGTCATAAGTTTGGAACTGAATTTAACGTCGTGTCGTGTCATCTTCCATAATACAAAATCAACTGACTAACTGGCGATGAAACGGCCGGCGATGAAACGGACGGCGATGAAGCGGCGGCGATGAAACGTCCCATTCCGAGGAACGAAATATACAGGGAAGGAAAGGCATATCCTTACTGAACAGCGTACTGTGGGATAAAAATATTTCTAAGGAAAATAAAAAAAGAATATATAACACTATAATAAAAAGCATCACAACATATGGATGCGAAGTTTGGCCCCTAAAAGACAGAACAGAGGAAATGTTTAGAGCAACAGAAATGGACTTCTGGCGCCGTTCGTCGGGAATATCTAGACGCGACAGAATAACAAAGGAGAGAGTCCGAGAAATCATGATGGTTACACATACTATTGTTGACGACATCAGGACGAAACAACTCAGCTGGTACGGACACGTAAAGAGAATGCCGGAGAATAGAATACCAAGACAAATCCTCTAATGGCAACCAAGAGGAAGGCGCAGACCGGGAAGGCCTAGAAGAAGTTGGAGAGAAAGAGTTGATAGAGAAATCAGGGACAGAGAACTCGAGGACGATCTATGGAATGACAGAACGAGATGGAGATTGGAAATCGGAAGACGTCGAAAAACATTGTAAACGCATATTATATATTATACAGGGTGTCCCAAAAGTAGTGGAACGGTCGAATATTTCGCGAACTAAACATCGGATCGAAAAACTGAAAAATACGTGTTCAATCATTTTCAAAAATCTATCCAATGACAGCAAACACCAACCCCCACTACACCCTCTGGAGGTGGGGTTGGGGGTAACTTTAAAATCTCAAATGGAAACCCCCAGTTTTTCTTACAGATTTTAATTTGTTACATAAAAGTAAGCAACTTTTATTCAAGATATTTTTTCAAACTGTGGATAGATGGCGCTATAATTGGGAAAAACGATTTATCCTGATACCATAGGTAAATTATAGAAACGGTCTAAAACCTCACGAAATACACTTCCAAATGAGAAACTAAAAAACAGATTTTTAATCTTTTTCGAAAACCTATCGAATAACACCAAACATGACCCTCCAACCCACCCCCTGAATGTGGGGTGGGGGGTAACTTTAAAATCTTAAATAGCAACCCCCACTTTTTATTACAGATTCGGATCCGTCATGAAAAATGAAGTAACATTTATTCGAAACATTTTTTGTATTTGTTAATAGATGGCGCCTTAATTGGAAAAATTCGATTTATTAGCGCCATCTATCAGAAATTTTAAAAAATGTTTCGAATAAATGTTGCTTAATTTTTTATGACGAATCCGAATCTGCAATAAAAAGTGGGGGTTGCTATTTAAGATTTTAAAGTTACCCCCACCCCACATCCAGGGGGTGGGTTGGAGGGTCATGTTTGATGTTATTCGATAGGTTTTCAAAAAAGATTAAACATCTGTTTTTGGTTTCTCATTTGGAAGTGTATTTCGTGAGATATTAGACCGTTTCTATAATTTACCTATGGTATCAGGATAAATCGTTTTTCCCAATTATAGCGCCATCTATCCACAGTTCGAAAAAACGTCTTGAATAAAAGTTACCTACTTTTACGTAACGAATCCAAATTTGCAAGAAAAACTGGGGATTTCCATTTAAGATTTTAAAGTTACCCCCCACCCCACCTACAGGGGGTGTAGTGGGGATTGGTGTCATTGGATAGATTTTTTAAAATGATTGAAACGTATTTTTCAGTTTTTCGATCCGATGTTTAGTTCGCGAAATATTCGACCGTTCCACTACTTTTGGGACACTCTATATAAAATAAGGTAGGTAGTTACAATATCTGGGACACGTAATGAGGGGACAGCGATATGAAATGCTAAGCCTGATAATAGAGGGAAATATAAGAGGAGGAGGGACTATAGGATGAAGGAGAGTGTCATTGTTGAAGAATTTAAGGGACTGGTTTAAATACAGTTCTATAGAATTGTTCAGAATAGCTGCAGATAGAGTAAAGATAGTGATGAGGATATCCAACTTCCGATTAGGAGAGGGCACTTAAAGAAGAAAGAAGAAGCTGTAAAATTAAAATATAAACTTTATCACTAATAAAAACTTGTTTTATTAATTTTTTTCGGCCCACCTACAGAATGTTTATTTTATGCGGCCCTTCGCTTAAATAGTTTGCCCATATCAGCTATATTGTAGAATATATTTTATTTTCACCCTAGTCATAGTCGTAAAAATTAACGTGGGTTCGTAGATTAATTATTAATAACATCCATTTTTTAAGTTTTCATCGTAAATACTTTGGAATAAAACCCTCTCTGTGAGTATTTAACTGACACATTTAAAAATATATAGGTACGTAAAGTAAAAACAACCAATTCCGTTCATATCTCTTAGTTGATTTTTTGACATGTGTATAGAAAGGAGTTCAGGGTACGTATCAAGCTAGACATCCTGTCAGGTTGATCTGACGACCTAACATAAAATTTCACTTATGTTGTCAGGTTATAAGTCACTGAATTTAAAAGGTGTGCCTAATATTCTTCAAGCGTCGGTGTGAAATGGCGAATGAATATTATTTCAACTTAGATTAGTAACATAAAAAAATGGTTTTTCATACTGCATAAAAAAATTATTACGAGTTTAATATTACTGACATCAGATATTTTTTGTATGCACATTAATCATCATAATATGTTATGAGTAATATAAAATATAGATAGAAAAAACTGCTTTGGTTGGGTGGTCGTAGTGCAAGTCTAATTTTAAGAATAGTCATATAGCCAAACTGTCGGATATAGACCTTCTGCCAATATGTCCAGCTGTGTGTCTTGCGAAGTACTAATCTAGTTTTTGAACACTATATTTAGGACTCTTATATTTTCCATGGTTGCATCTATCTTTCCTTGGTCAATACTCTAGAATTTTTTGTTTATGTATTCTCACTTGTTGATTCACTACTGAACATAGGTCTCCTCCTCGTGTTTCCAATTCGTCTATCTTGCGCCGTTCTTATCCAGTTTTTATTTAGCCTTCTTAAATCGTCAGATTACCGTCGTGTTCTTAACGTGCTGTCGCCACAATTATTTAATATGTACTTCTAACGCTGGGGCCACAGTAACGTTAACGTCTAATGTCGATTATCGTATTAATTAACACACCAAAAGTGATGGAATAAACTGCGCGTTAAAGTGACTGGCCACACTTATTTTAGCGCGTAGTCAGCAGAAAACGCGTTTTTTAATTCAATAATTTCAAGATGAAAGTCGAAGCTGCTACGCTGTTATATTTTATGAGTGCTAATTATTAGTTTATAAATTTATTATTTTATAATCAAGCAAAAACCAAGACTCAAAAGAAGATGATGGATGATAAAAATGCACAGAAAACGAAAACGGTAATGACATCAAATGCAAACCAGCTTGTTTTATATATATCGCATTCGTTTCCATGCCAGATTTTAACGATTTTTTATTTTTATTTAAATGGGTCATGCAGTATCCCATAAGTGTGTCTTTTTATTTTTTAAATCTTCTACCGTCGCTGGAAAAGATAATGATTGCACAATTCGACGCCAAGCGTCACCATGAACACCACGATTTTTATGTGATTTTTGTCGGGGATCCGATAAACAGGGTTCTGTTTTAAACACTGTTAAAAATTCAGTTATTTTCTCATTATGTACCTATTTCACAAAATAAATTACTCTGCTGTACTGCAAGCTAGAACTTGTTGAAACAGTGCAAGTGTAGCCACAACAACGCGATAAGTAACGGAGTAACTCCTTTGAAGTGTCGAAAAAAACCGCCAACCGATCTATCGGCTAACGTTTTACAGCATTAATAATGGCAATAACAAATTAGCGCGTTAAGTCGTGACTACACCTCACTATAAGGTCAAATAACGCGTTAATTAACGGCATTAGACGTTACTGTGGCCCCAGCATAACTAATATTTCAGTAGGCACTATAGGAAAGAACTGAAAGTATAAGGATTTGATGGAGCATCATTTATAACATAAGATTTGCAGACGATACCGCAATCGTAGCAGAGAATATAGACAATCTACAAATCCTCATAGAAATCGTTGATAGTGAAAGCAAAAAGATGGGACTAACAATGAATATAAATTAAACCAAATACATGGTGATCTCCAAAAACCCTGTTGACAACATACATCTGACATCGGAGGGTAAACCGCTTAAGAGTAAGAGTAAGAAGTATAAATACCTCGGAGCAATTATTAAAACTCACAATTGAAGACCTGGGGACATGCCACCAAACAATATTTTGGAAAAAACATCACTTTAAACTTATTTTCAAATCCTGAAATCCAATTTTTAGATTTTTCTCGGAACTAAGGCCCATAATCGTTTGGAAATATGTTACTAAATACACAAGAAAAGTATCACAAATGTTTATTTAACGGTTTTTGAGTTTTTGAACATTTCTTGAAAAAATAAGAGGCTTATCCCCTTTTGTATAAAAAAATTATATTCTAAAAAATGAACATAAAATGCAACAATAAAATAATTCTGTTGTCAATATTTTCAATATCTGAAAAGTCGTCCAAATTTTCAATGTCTTCCAGTAGTGGTTCAGTATCTGGTAGAATCTATTGACAAGCACCATTTTCTGCCTACACTGTTTTTGTGCAACCGCAAGATGCATCTAATTTCTGTGGTTCTATTTTCTTCCCTTTTGTATTTATATATTCGTAACCTAGATTTTTTTTAGTCTTGCGATTAATTTTTTATGTCGTTGGGTATCCTTGTGTCTCCATGTAGGAGGCGCCTTCTTTTCTGGAGTTGGCAAAAGACCTCCAGAAGTCTCTGGGGTATAAACCCATTCATTTTCCTACAATAAAGTAGGTATTTTACTATGTAAAAACGGATAAGCCACAAAAAACCTTTTCAACAATCTTAATATTTTTATATACGAAAAATATTACATAAGGGGACAAGCCACACATTTAATAAGCTTAGTGTTCCTGAGTTTATATCTTCCGAATCGTTGCTACTTCCGGATTCTGTATAGTCTTTGTCATCTTCGCTTTCATTTAAAAACGGATCTTGGTCACTGTGTTCAGAATCAAACTTAGGATAGTCTATTTTCCGTTGACATACACGGGAATGTTACGCCGCGCGCCGCCATGTTGATTAATACTCTGGCTTGTCTCCTTCTGTTACAATATAAAGTAATGGTGCTTAAATTTTCTGTTTGGGACATTAATATGAAGTGTGCGATTTCAACTGTAACTCATTTTTGACGAAATTGTGCCTTGTCCTCTTCTGGTCCCAAGGTCTTAAATTAGATCAAGATGAGGAGATAAAGGTCAGAATAGAAATAGCTCGAAAAGAATTTATACAAGTCAATGTTTACAAATAAGAAATTGAGTATGGCTATTAGATTGAGGTTCGACGAATGGTATGTTTGGTCGCAACTACTACATGGGGTAGAAGCTCAATCAAATAAAATAATATCAATAAAAGCCCAATTCGTAAAAAAATTGGAGACATTCTAAATGTGGCTATATCGGCGTATTCTGAAAATTCTTTGGACTGCAAAAGTCTCAAACGAAGAAGTGTTAAGATGAATTGGACATGGCAGAAAGCTTATGAACACAATTAAAATAAGAAAAACATCTAATTTGGGCCACATACTTCGTAACGATAAATATTATCTGCTACACTTCGTCATGCAAGGAATAATTCAATCAAATTGTGTTTTGACTGGAAAAGTTTTGGGGTAGTTCTGATTTCTTTCATTATGTACGTATTTTGCGCTGCTGAATCCGAATATGAGGTTTGCGGACAAAATTTCGTGATGGAACATTGAGTAAATCGCGAGAAAAGCGAAAAATTCTGCTTTTTCCCGCTTTTTTACCTAAACCTCGAAAACTATAAACTTTTAATAAATGGCCTGTCAACACAAATTAAAGTTTTTAAAATGCTCTACGCTATTTACTTTTTTTCAGACGTACCATTCGGTCTACAGTGCAAATTGAAAGTTGCCAATTTTTAACGATCACTGCAAAACCCACTTTTTACATTTCAAAACTTTATTTTTTATTAGAATGCTCTCATTTGATAAATTTACATCCTCTATCCTGTGGAGGATGCTGATATCCTAATTATTGCAACAGCGCCTGAGATGGCACCGTCAAATGAACATGTGACAGTGGTAGGGGAAGATATCGACCTTCTGGTCATTTTGATACGCTTGTGTAGTCCTAACACAAAAAATGTATTTTTTCTGAAACCAGGAAAAGAAAAGGTTTCGCAAAGCTTCTACCTACAACCCTCATCTGGCTGCTGAAAAAGTCCTACTGTACCATATCTTATTCCTACATGCGATGAGTGGTTGTGATACTAGTTCTTCATTATTTAATCAGGGGAAACTGAAAATTTTTATTCAGGTGAATTGTTTAATCAGGTGAAAAAAAGTGTCTGAACGATTTGAGATACAGACAATACGTATCTTCATCATACAAAAATAAGACCAACATTGCCACATTATCCCCTACCGAATCTGCTACACGAGAACATTCACTTAGAGTTTACTATCAGGTGCAGCAACAAGGTGTCCCAAAAGTAGGGGAACGGTCGAATGTTTCGCGAACTAGACATCGGATCGAAAAACTGAAAAATATGTAATCAATCATTTTCAAAAATCTATCCAATCACACCAAACACCAACCCCCACTACACACCCTGAAGGTGGGGTGGGGGTAAATTTAAAATCTCAAATGGAAACATCCAGTTTTTCCTGCAGATTTGGATTCGTTACGTAAAAGTAAGCAAATTTTTTTCAAAATAGTTTTCGAACTGTGGATAGATGGGGCTGTAATTGGGAAAAACAATATATCCTGATACCATAGGTAAATTATAGAAACGGTCTAATATCTCGAGAAATACACTTCCAAATGAGAAACCAAAAAACAGGTTTTTAATATTTTTCGAAAATCTATCTAATATCACCAAACATGACCCTGGCGTGGGTTGGGGGGTAACTTTAAAATCTTAAATAGCAACCCCACTTTTTATTGCAGATTCGGATTTGTTATCAAAAATTAAGCAACATTTATTTGAAACATTTTTTAAAATTGTTGATAGATGGCGCTTTAATTGGAAAAATACGATTTATTAGCGCCATCTATTAGCAATTTAAAAAAAATACTTCGAATAAATGTTGTTTAATTTTTCATGGCGAATCCGAATCTGTAATAAAAAGTGGGGATTGCTATTTAAGATTTTAAAGTTACCCCCACCCCACCTACAGGGGTAGGTTGGAGGATTATGTTTGGTGCTATTCGATAGGTTTTTGAAAAATATTAAATACGTGATTTTTTGTCTTTCATTTGTAAGTGTATTTCTCGAGATATTAGACCGTTTCTATAATTTCCCTATGTTATCAGGATAAATCGTTTCTCCCAATTATAGCGCCATCTATCCACAGTTCGAAAAATAAAAGTTGCTTACTTTTACGTAAGGAATCCAAACCTGCAATAAAAACTGGGGGTTTCTATTTAATATTTTAAAGTTACCCCCACACTCTACCTCTAGAGGGTGGAGTGGGGGGTCGTATTTAGTGTAATTTGATAGATTTTTTTAAATTATTGAATACGTATTTTTCAGTTTTTCGATCCGATGTTTATTTTGCGAAATATTCGACCGTTCCGCTACTTTTGGGACACCTTATATCTAGCCACACCTGAAGAGCAACAAAAACATCCAAGTGAGTGGGGTTGGAATAAAACTACAAGTAGTCTTGTACCAGTGCCAACCACTTTGGACCGTCCACCAAACTTACTACTACAGTATATTTCTTGAAAATGTAAAAAGAGCTGCCAACGCAATTGTGGATGCAGGAAGGCCTTCATTGTTCCCCAATTTGCACATCATGCGAAGGACTCTGTGATAACGTTGAGCCCCGGAATATATCTATGATATAGACGTAGAAGAGACTGAAGAAAGAGACAGAGGTATGTAGAATCTCACTAGTTATTTCATAATCATTAATGTCTCCTTGATATATGATCACAAGTCGGTATGTCACTACCTTTTTTATTTTCCAGTAGAACGACCCCTGTTGTTGACGATGGAGCAATCAGACCCTGAGCCAGGACATGATGCCATCGAAGAACCTTAACACAATGCGGAACGTATGTTTAATCTCACAATCTATTTTGCAATTGTCATCTCTCCTTTCGAACTGACACCATCTATTTTATTTTCCAGAACAAGCAGAATATAATATATCGGGCCCCATCGCCACCGGAAAACCACAGCCAGGACCTTCTAAAATACAACGCCTCATATAATTTTATATTATACACTATTTTGTATTTTAATTTGTTTTGTTCTGAAGCTATTTCCTTGTGGCATTTTTATGATTAATTATTTATATGGGAAATAAGCCACAATTAAAATGAAAAAAATAATTTTATTAACGTTTCGACGCCCAAATCGGGTGCCGTTGTCAAAATACAAAATATTACTAAAATAAACTAAAGTGTTGTTGCTAAGCAAAAAAAATTCTTCTAATAATTTATTTAATCTCACTCATTTATATTGGCAATTCAGACATATATTATACATTTTAAAGTAGAAGACTTTAAAATGATATTGCCAATATTTATGAGTTGCGTTCCTGGGACGACTTACTGAAAGATAGTTCATTCGATTACATGAAATTAACCCCAACTCAAGAATATCCGTCATAAAAAATTATAGCATGTGATATGTCTTTAAAAAGACAACCAAATGCAACGACAGTAAAATTCTCGCGTTAGAGACTTCATAGTAAATCACAAGGGAAAACCAGGAAAAACCCTGTGATACTATCCCGACATCGTAAGTATTTGGTCTTACATTAATTTACTCTCAAAAAATAATACCAAATTCTGACTTGTAACATGTTTAAATTATAAATATTATTAATAATACTAGATATATAAGTAATACTAAAATATAAAATATGTACTAGCTCGATATTATTGACTTACTAATCTTGGTATTTTCTTTCTATTGACTTCCTCTTTCAGTATGGGTAACCACATCCTACTGCATTCTACCGAGGAATTTGCGACACAATTGGTTTCATTTAGCATAATTAGAGCCGCTTCTTTGATTTTTCTCTTTTTACTATCTGATTCTTTCAGGACTATACTTGAATCTCTCCACTGAACTCTATGTTCATTATCCCATGCGTGTTGACATATTTGAGATCTCTCAAATTCTCTATTTTTAATATAAGATTGATGTTCACTTATTCTAACGTCTAATGGTCTTGATGTCTCACCTAAATAAAATTGTTCGCATTCACAAGGTATTTTATAAATGCAATTTTTTGTTCTTTCTTGATCATTGTTAGGTTTAGTTTTAGATAGAATAGATCTCAATGTGTTTGTTGTTTTGAATGTTGTTGAAATGTTGAATTTATTTCCTATTGTTTTAAGTTTCTCGGATAGTCCTTTTATATATGGTATTGATATTTTCCTCGTATTATTTCTGGTGAATGTTGTAGGATCCCGTTCTAAGTTGTTCTGTTCCATTCGATCCAATCTTGACAATTCCTTATTTATAAACGATAAAGGATAATCATTTTTTAATAAAACAGATGTTAACAATTGTTTTTCTGCTAAAAAGGAATTTTCGTTAGAACAAGTAATTTTGGCTCTATCATATAAGGATTTAATGATTCCCTTTTTAACGTTGATGTTGTGATTTGACTTGTAATTGAGATATCTGTTGGTGTGTGTTGGTTTTCTATACACTTGAGTCTCATATCCAATATCCTTCTTTGAGATCAAAACAACGAAGACACTGGAAAACAAAATATATAGAGCTTTATTCAAATTTAAAAATGATCTAACATACTATCAAAGAAAATTAATGACACCTCACTACAGTAAGACACCACATTTTTATGGAGTGCCGAAAATTCATAAAGCGAACATACCACTTAGACCCATTTGTAGTACCATCAATTCTCCTTGTAGTGAACTATCAAAATTCTTATTAAACATTCTAAAACCATTTGCTAATAATGATGACACTTTTATAAAAAATACAAAACATTTTTTAAACAAATTATCAACTATTGAATTTAATCCAAATAATATTTTAGTAAGTTTTGACATAAACAGTTTATTTACAAATGTACCATTAGATAAAACTTTAAACATAATCAAAACGAAATTAGAGAATGATAATACATTGGCAACTAGGACAAGACTAAATGTATCAGCTATAATGGAGTTATTGACATTATGTACCCATAATACCTATTTTCAACTAAACAATGAATTCTATAAACAAAATTTTGGTCTAGCAATGGGCTCTTCTTTATCTCCATTATTAGCTAATATATTTATGGAGGATTTCGAAACTAATATTATTTCTAAACAAAATTTAAAACCCACAGTATGGTGGAGATATGTAGATGATGTGTTTTCAATATGGCCTCATGGATCAGAATTGTTGGATACATTCCTGAATATTATAAACGATCAAGAAGAGACAATAAAATTTACAATGGAAAAGGAATACAATAACAGCCTACCTTTCCTCGATGTTTTGATCTCAAAGAAGGATATTGGATATGAGACTCAAGTGTATAGAAAACCAACACACACCAACAGATATCTCAATTACAAGTCAAATCACAACATCAACGTTAAAAAGGGAATCATTAAATCCTTATATGATAGAGCCAAAATTACTTGTTCTAACGAAAATTCCTTTTTAGCAGAAAAACAATTGTTAACATCTGTTTTATTAAAAAATGATTATCCTTTATCGTTTATAAATAAGGAATTGTCAAGATTGGATCGAATGGAACAGAACAACTTAGAACGGGATCCTACAACATTCACCAGAAATAATACGAGGAAAATATCAATACCATATATAAAAGGACTATCCGAGAAACTTAAAACAATAGGAAATAAATTCAACATTTCAACAACATTCAAAACAACAAACACATTGAGATCTATTCTATCTAAAACTAAACCTAACAATGATCAAGAAAGAACAAAAAATTGCATTTATAAAATACCTTGTGAATGCGAACAATTTTATTTAGGTGAGACATCAAGACCATTAGACGTTAGAATAAGTGAACATCAATCTTATATTAAAAATAGAGAATTTGAGAGATCTCAAATATGTCAACACGCATGGGATAATGAACATAGAGTTCAGTGGAGAGATTCAAGTATAGTCCTGAAAGAATCAGATAGTAAAAAGAGAAAAATCAAAGAAGCGGCTCTAATTATGCTAAATGAAACCAATTGTGTCGCAAATTCCTCGGTAGAATGCAGTAGGATGTGGTTACCCATACTGAAAGAGGAAGTCAATAGAAAGAAAATACCAAGATTAGTAAGTCAATAATATCGAGCTAGTACATATTTTATATTTTAGTATTACTTATATATCTAGTATTATTAATAATATTTATAATTTAAACATGTTACAAGTCAGAATTTGGTATTATTTTTTGAGAGTAAATTAATGTAAGACCAAATACTTACGATGTCGGGATAGTATCACAGGGTTTTTCCTGGTTTTCCCTTGTGATTTACTATGAAGTCTCTAACGCGAGAATTTTACTGTCGTTGCATTTGGTTGTCTTTTTAAAGACATATCACATGCTATAATTTTTTATGACGGATATTCTTGAGTTGGGGTTAATTTCATGTAATCGAATGAACTATCTTTCAGTAAGTCGTCCCAGGAACGCAACTCATAAATATTGGCAATATCATTTTAAAGTCTTCTACTTTAAAATGTATAATATATGTCTGAATTGCCAATATAAATGAGTGAGATTAAATAAATTATTAGAAGAATTTTTTTTGCTTAGCAACAACACTTTAGTTTATTTTAGTAATATTTTGTATTTTGACAACGGCACCCAATTTGGGCGTCGAAACGTTAATAAAATTATTTTTTTCATTTTAATTGTGGCTTATTTCCCATATAAATAATTAATTAATTTGTTTTGTACTTTAATTTAATACCCGTTTGAGTCTTACCATTTGTGATACTGAATTTGAATTTGTGATATTGAATTGAATTTGTACACTTTCGACCTTTTTTTTTTCTTTTTAATTATTTGTGTAGAAAACTAGGAGAAATATATCAAATGACAGCATTCCAATAAAAAATAAAGTTTTGAAATGATAAAAAGTGGGTTTTGAAGAGACCGTTAACAATTAGCAATTTTCAACTTGCACTTTAGTTCGTCTGAGAAAAAAAGGAAATGGTTATGTTTGTAGAGAATTTAAAGTACTTTAATTTCTATTAACAGATCATTTACTAAAAGTTAATAGTTTCCGAGATTTAAGTAAAAAAGCAGGAAAACCCAAAAAATGTTCGTTTTTTCGCGATTTACTCAATGTTCCGTCACGAAATTTTGTCCGCAAACCTCATATTCGGATTCAGCAGCCCAAAATACATATACATACAATGAAAGAAATCAGAACTACCCCAAAACTTTCCCACTCGGGGGTTCGTAGAGTACAAATTGACTGAATTAGAAGAGTAGAGATAAAAGAGGCTTAGGAAGAAAGAAGAAATCTTGGCTGAGGAATATCAGAGATTGGACTAACTTCACTGTTGAAGAGAAATTTCACGTTGCAAAAGACAGAGAAGCGTTTAAATAAGTGATCGCTAATCTTCGTTAGAAGACGGCACAAGAAGAAGAAATCTTTTCGATGACGTCAGTCACCTTGTTTCTTCTTCTGATATCTTCGTTTTTATTCTGTCTCGCAGAGTTAATCCCAACAGGGACCGCTCCATTCGTCTCCATTTTTGTAGAGTCATCAGAACTGCCTGTGCTGTTGACTGTGGGGTCAACAATGGCGGAACATGTCAACTGATGGTGATGGCCCCTGAATCAAATTAAATCTAAAGCTCTCTGTTCTTATTTTATTTTACTCAAATTTGAGTACTACGGAAGCCGAATTCTGTTGGATTTTAACCCCTTAAGAAACTAGCCCGAGATTATTCGTCTTGCACTTGTTGTATCTAAAATAATTAACCCGAGATATCACGTTTTGAGCTATTTAGTGGGAATTTAAGCGATTTATTTCGTTCTTTCGAGCTGGGCTTTCGGAATTTGAACGAATTTAGACAGAGTAGTTTTTACAAAGTTGTATGGTGTCAATAAAACGGTGGAAGGGGGCTTGTAAACAACCTCAGTGTGTGAAAAACACGTGCTACGTCCGGCTGTGCATACGTCAAGATATTTTATAAAATTGAATCGTTATTTTATTCACTATGAATTCTAGCCGGGGTAGTGAAGATTGAGATGACCCTTTTTGAGCTAGATGTATCCGCCGTATTCACTTCAGAAAGTGACGGTGAAAGTGAAATGTTATCAATGTTTGTTATTGTCATCATTGTCAATGATATCATTGTTGTCTAGTTTGTTGGGAATGGATTTTAGATAAAAAACGAATATACCGGGTGGTGATTCGTAAAACGGACCATAGGAAACTCTATGTAAAATTCTAAACTGTTCAATTCCTGCTTCCCTAATTATTTTACATCAAAACTCATGAGAGAATATTTGTAAAGAATTGAAAACTGTATTAAAATCAAAAGTTAAAATTGTTCTACGATTTAAACGCATTCCAAAATTTTAAAAAATATAATACATTTGCCACAGTAGGTATGTGTGTAAAAGTTAGGCCACACGTAACTATTTAACTGACAGTGCTCACACCATTGACTGAATAAAAAAACTTTTTTATTAATACTTTCTCCGCAACTGAGGGTATCTTATCAACTGTATTGTTTTTAAACAATCAATGATAAAATAAAAATATTGACAGTTCAAAAATGTGAAAATAATAACTTCATTGTGACACATTATTGCACTGTGTGTGGCCTAATTTTGGGCTGAAAAATTGAAAAATGTATTACATTTTTACAAAATTTCGGAATATGTTTAATTCGTAGAACAATTTTAACACTTGTTTTCAATACAGATTTAAATCCTCTACAAATATTTTCTAATGTCTTTTTGTGTAAAATAATTAGGGAAGCAGAAATTGAGCAGTATAGAATTTTACATTGAGTTTCCGTAAAACACACACTGGACACAAAAACACACACTACACAAAGTACAAAATAGATTAAATTAATGGATGCCGGTATGTAGTACATTGTTATCAAGTCGACGATGGAGGAACAATATTTGTTTATTATGTTGCTTAGTACACAGCCAGATTTAGTTGACTTCAGGGTACCTACACCACAGACAGTTCTGATGACTCTGAAAAGAAGAACCATATGTCAACTGATGCTAGTGGTCCCTGAATCGAAATAAATCTAAAGTTGTCTGTTCTTATTTTATTTTACTCATATTTGAGTACTAACGAAGTAGAATTTTGTTGGATTTTTATCTAGATAAGCGGATAGGTGAAAAATGGAAATTGTAGATTCTCCCAAGTCCGCTATTTTAATCGACCTTTATACATTTTAAAAAGCTCATACCAAATGAACTCCTGAAATACGGAAGAGAAACCTAGAAGATCGAAAACATAGAGATCCTCTTTCAAGAAATAATATGTAGCCAGCGTGTACCAGACCAATGGAGGACGAGTATAACAATACCTATACACAAGAGAGGAAACAGCAAAGACCCTAGCAACTACCGTACCATCACCTTGCTGAGCACAACTCTTAAACTCTTAACAAAAATACTTGCCAATAAAATAAATGAAGAATACACAATTAGTGAGGAACAACAAGGTTTTCGGAAAAAATCGTCCACAATAGACGCCATATTCATAGCCAGACAAATTGCTGAGAAAGCACAGGAATATAATAAACCTGCAATTATGTGCTTTATAGATCTGACTAAGGCCTTCGATTGTGTAAGATTGGAAGATGTGCTAAGATTGCTAAAGAAGAAAAATCAGCCCAACAAGATGATAAGGATAATTAAAGACATTAACACGAAGAACAAAACCAGAATAAAAGTCCAGAATGGACTAAAATCGTAAGTAGAAATCAACTCGGGAATCAGACAAGGGGATAGCTTGAGCCCATTGCTTTTTAATTTAGTCATGGACAAAATCATAGAAAACATTAAAGGTACTGGAAAAGGCTTTAAGATGGCGGAAAAACAAATAAAAATCCTCTGTTGCAGTGGCGAAGAACTACAACATAAAAATATCAACAGCCAAGACAAAATCCCTGGTAGTGTCAAGGGAACCCATAAGATGCAAATTAGTAATTAACAACGAACTAATTGAACAAGTCTCGAGATTCCAATATCTGGGAGTCGAAATATGTAGCTATGGAGATGTTAAAGAGAGCGTCCGAAAGCAAGCAAATAAAGCCAATAACGTGTCAGGATGTCTGAGGGATGTTATCTGGAGAAACAAAGATATGAGGCTGAAAGGGAAAGTACGCTTATACAAATCATGTGTAAGACCGATCATGACGTACGCGATAGAAACAAGATGTGACACAGCAGAAACCAAGAGGATACTGAGAACATCAGAAATGATAACGTTGAAGTCAATAACTGGGAAAACACTGAGAGAGAGAATACCGAACGACAGAATAAGAGATCTCTGTAACATAAAAGATATAGTACGGTGAGGAAGACAGAGACTACGAGAGTGGAATCAGCATGTGACGAGAATGGACAGCGAGAGAATAACCCGTATAGCCAGGGATTCGAAGCAAACAGGCAAGAGACCAATTGGAAGGCCCTTTAAAAGGTGGCGAGATAGTCAACATCACAGCTACGAATACAAGCTCAAAATCGGTAAGGAACGGGCCAAGAGGCTTATTATAAGAAGAAGAAGAAGAAGAAAAAGTTCAGGTTATAGATCGTTGCCAAGAGTTCTGAATTTCGACCTAAAAGAGAATTTTCTATTTTCATTATTGCGAAAATATTTTGTTTTCAAAGATAATATATATGGTAAATATTATCTGCTTGAACCCCATTGAATATAATCTCACAAAGTACATTATTAATTCCGCCTAATTGAAAACTCAATGAAATTACGCGATCGCTTTAAACCAAATCGTAAAAGCGGACCATGTAGATTAGCTCAGAAAGACAAATGAGGGTCGATAACCTAAAAGTACAAATTACAAATGAGTCGGAGGCACTTATGATAAATCTTTTGTTTTCACCCCTGCAAGAGTCAGAGCACACTCTGCCAGACGCAATACAATTACGGCCGATTATCACCCGGGTTGTTTTTATTCATTTATTTTCCAGCTGTTTGGGTTGTTAATCGGTCGAAGAAGATTCGGAACAAGTGGTTTTATGTGCAATGAAAAATTAGGAATACACTGCTCTTCTAAGCTCCCTGCTAATTATATTTATATTTTTTTCTCCAAACCTACATGCAGTAATTTATCTTACACAACAAACTGTCATATATTTTTTTAATTATTCATTATTTTGCATTTACCAATTTCATCATTTTGCCTTATCCTTATGCAGACAAAGGCTTCCCTAACTTCGTTTCTCCGTAAGTCCCTGTCTTGGATCATATCAATATCAATAATCTCTACTCTACCGCCGTGCCCTGCCCAAACGTCTACAGTCTCAGGTCACCTTTGGTCATCCTCTTCTATTCCTTCCAGGACATTGCAAACCATCAATTCTTCGTATTGAGTGATTAATGTCTTGACCTATACACCCTCATTTTAGCATTAATTAGTGCCACCCCTAGACTTCCCCTAATACAGTCATTCTTAATTTTATCCTTTCTCGTCACTCCATTCATCCATCTAAGCATTCTAGTTTCCGCCACATGTATTCTATGTTCCTTTTCTTTTTGATTTCCCAAGATTTAGTTCTGTTTCACAGCGTCTTTTCTTCAGTTTTATTGGAATCTTTCTGTCACACATCACACCACTTACTTCCTTCCAATTCATCTATTCCAGTCTAATTCTACTGCATGTATAATCCATCTATTTCTCTATTACTCTATGACCCCGATCCTAAATACTTAAAACTATTGCTTTTGATAACTATTTCACCATCCAAAGTTATCATTTATGTACCACATACTGATTCGAAGAATATTTTTCGTTTTCCTTTTTCCCTCATTGGTCGTCACTTTTCGATTGAATCCGTACTTTTCCTAGGCATGACCCTATGAGCAAATATCTCTATAAGCAGAACATTTATAGTCCATCAGCAGTTTGTTAACCTTGCTGAAGGCTACATCTTTCTTTATCCGGGCGTGGGACCGACAACAGTGCTGGTAACGTATATATTCAAGTTTTCTTTGTTTAGTTGTGCTGACAACTTTTTTTCCTTTTCAATTCTATGAAGTACCTACCTATATGTATTCATTTCCTCCTGGATTTACCTCTATCTTTGGCAGAACTGTCTTTATTGGCTCCACTTTTGCCTTTTTCTCTCGGAGTTTTGACCTTTAGAGAGGTTATCATTCGACTCTCTTTTCATTTTCGTGGTTGGTGACCCTTTCTCTTTAGCCGGTCTGCTTAAACTTTCCAAAGAGCCATCGTTCTCTCAGTCAACGTTCTGAGACACGGGTCTTGATTGTTCAGAGATGACAGTCCCTCGTCCTTTGGTCTGCTGATGATCGAACCAAATCGGAAGAAGGTCTTGAAGGTTAATTTCTCCAAAGGCTTCATATAGAGTGCGGACGTTTAGATTGGAATAAATTTATTTTCTCCAAAATGGCATATATATCATACTAATGACGTCATCCATCTGGGTGTGATAACGTTATAGATGATTTTTTCAAATGAAAATAGGGGTTGTGTGATAGCTCATTTAATAGGTTATTCTATTCTTTATTCAGTAATTCAATAATATAAACAAAAAGCACAATGTATGTAATTTATTTATCTCAAAATACATTCTACCGCTGTCAGAAAACAGAAGAAAAATGTTTATTTGAAAAATAAATAAATAAAATAAAACAAAGAACCTTTATAAATATGACAAATGCTTAGCAGCCCAAGAAACTCTCGGTAGGATGATCCAAACATCATTTAGCACGTAAAATAATATAACGTGGAACTCACAACTAGAAGATCAGCGATACATAAAACAAAAAGTAGATAAACGGTAGTTGAATATGAGAAATCCAACAGGTAAATTTACGTATAAGGAAGAAGAGCTCCAAATGGCTAATTGAGGCCACTGCATGACAACTCATGAGAAAGGAGCACAACTTAAGGCGACATCTACTTAAAACAGTTCGAAGTTTTAGTTTTAAGTAGATGTCGCTACGCTTCTGTTAGCGAATTATTTATATAATTCGGCATAGGAAGACAGCTTATATTTTCTTTTCGATTTAGAGCAGACCATATGCCTCTCTAATGATCTCTAAAGAGGGTGAAACGGACAACGGTAAGAGGATGCTGGTTATCTCTGAAATGAATTGGAATGAAACCTGTCTTTCATTTTCATTTTCATATTAAGGATTTTATTTTGGCCTCAACATAAACTGTTCAAAAATAAAATACATGGTGTTTAGCAGTTTGGCACATCAAGATACACGGTTATATGTTGATGGTCATATGATTCATAGAGTACCCAAATTTTAATATCTTGGTTGCCATATTACTGAACAACTTGATCCAGGTAAAGAGATAAAATGTAGAATAAAGATAGCCGCATAATATTTTTAAAAATGAGGTCATTCTTCTGTAATGATAACTTGCAACTTCAACTTCGAAAGCGCATGATTAAATGTTACATTTGGTAAGTCCTCTTTTATGATGTCGAAACATGGACATTAAAAATATTCACTATTATTCGTTTGGAGACTGACTTATACTGACAAATGTAGCAAACTCTAAGAGAGCAAATGCTGCTCGCGAGCTGCTTAATAATATTAAATGTAGAAATATGGCCTATTTTGGACACATTGGCGATCGCAATATTCTTAAACTTATTATGGTGGGTAAAATCGAAGGACGCAGAGGAATTAGTAGAAAACAGGCCTCTTGGTTGAATAATATCAGGGAATGGACAAGAATAAAGAAAGCAAACCAACTCTTTAGAATAGCTCGAGACAGAGACAGTTTCGCCATGGTAATCGCCAACGTCAAGGGAACTTGGTAGGGCACGTTAAGAAGAAGAATTAAGGATTGATTTTTAGTCTCTTTACACTCAAAAAAATTTAGTTCGTAATATTGATTAACAGTGATTATTGAATAGTATTTCGTTGTAACAACAATTTAATTTTGTGTTTCAACGAACTTTTAGACATTGACGAGTGTATTTGGTTATTGTCACAATGATTGAATAATAATTGTGAAAATAGCTAGAGTACATTAATCAATAACACTCAATTTATTCAGCCAATAAGTTAGTTTCGTATATTTAATAAATAATGGTAATTCTGGCAGCAAAGCACTTTCTTGATTTCGTAGATGATAAGCAATTACCTTGGTTCATCGTGACAACGTACAGATTTCATTAAAACAATGTACAAATGTTAATATAAAGTAATATTTAATTATTCCATAGATGTAAACTGATTGTTGTGACAACGAATGCATTAATCAATCTACTACTGCGTTTAATAACCACAATCAATGTGGTCATGGTAACAATAAACGAAGTTGTTGAAACAATAAATGTTTTGCTTGACCATTTGAAATGTCAAGGCTTTTCCTTATCGTTCTTTGTTAAACAATGCTGTTACCTCTGCCGAAGTGCCGAATAATTTCATTTCGTTTCCAAGTGTAGTCCGTACTGGAAGGAAGTTTTCGTGTGTCTATTATCGTATTCATTTTTTTCGAATCATGAGAAAACTAACTAGTATTTTTGAAAAATTTAAAAGCAGAATAAAATATTACAGTACCTATTATCGAGGGTCTGAAGTCCCTGAGAATTTCTATAATGATTATTTTGATAAGTCAGGGGTGAAAAAGAGAAAATTTAGTACTTACTTACTTACTTAAGCCGTCCTCTTGTACCTTACGGTATCGAGGAGAGAAAATTTAGTTACTATTTAGTTACTTCAGAGAAAATTTAGTATGATTTTTAATTTCAAATATACCATTCAAAAGAAACTTTTTGTTTATTCTAAGAGACTTTCAGCCCTCGGTAATGATGTAATCTTTTATTCTGCGTTTAAATTTTTCAAAAATATTTTGTTTCCTCAGGATTCCAAAAAAAAAGTGAAAGCGTTTAAAAAGAATTCGATCGAAATTTTGCACCTGCGCTATCCAAAATGATTAAAGTGTTATACATATGTGGAATCACTATTCAAACGCTTTTAAATGAGCTGTCACATGATGTACTTTCCCATTTAAAAAAACCAAATTTGTGGCTGTCACCTGAAGAGGGATCGCGTAAAGTTCGAAACATTGATGTTATAATATACTTTGATTATTTTAAAAATCGACCTGTCCGAGCGTTTTGCTTATGTGCTAAAAATAAATAAGTTAATAAGGGGGGGTAACACTTTTTCCAGCGCAAGGTATAAGTGAAATCTTAAGAGAAATCACACAGTGTAAAGTCCATTAGGTTTAGGACAAAAAAGGGGACTCGCAAAATTATTATTAATCAATTAATATCATACATTGAGCTAATACATTCAGTAATAAAATATTACTATAAAATACGTTCATAGTAGGAATGAACGAAACTGATTGTAGGGATGAATAGAATTGCTTGTAAGAATAACTGTATTTATTGTGGGAATGAGCGGAATTAATTGTAAGAATAAACGGAAATAATTTTAGAAATAAACGAAATACGTTAGGAGAAATAACACTGTTATTGGCACAACGAATAATCTTCGCCGGTCAATTAACGACGTTGTTGTTTCAATGAATAGTGTTCGTTGGCTTCATTCAATAAACGTAATACATTGGATCAACTCACAAAAAAAAATTAATTGATGAACTTCGCTTTGTTGTTCCAATAAAACCAAGAATTGGACAAATTTTAAGTATTGCTTTTGTTGTCTGAATTAACATTTTTATTAATATTATGTACCTTTTTCGTTAAGTGGATTGGTTACAATTTTTATAATTATAGAATCTACAGAGAATATAGTTTAAATGATATCTAACTCATTACGTTATTTAAATAAAAAATAAAACTTAAATATCTCCTTTGTATCATGACGTGCTCCACTCCGAGGATCTCCCTTTGTCGTTACATTATCTTAACGATAACGATAACACTTTGTGCTTCCACCTTTATATCTAAGCATTACCCCCAAATGTAAAGCTTAAAATTCAGAATTTCTGCCGTAAGTACAAACTGAAAAGGAAGGGGCGAGGGCCACGAAAATATAAAAACACCCGCCAAGAGGGTAAAGAGAGAGAAAGAGCACCAAGGGGAACGAGGTAGAGGGAGTTAGTTCTTACAAGTCATTTATAATTCATTTTGGCCTCACTTGTTAGAGAGGCGCGTGCTTTCCCTTTCTACGTTTCCTGTCCTTGTTTCCTGTGTACGTTCGCCGATGCGATAGCAATCAGAATCCTACTGACAGCGCCACTTCCGCTATATTAAGCGGTTGAAGATAATTATAGTAATGTTTAATACACATACAACCATTTCATTCAAAAAATATCTACTTGGCGCACTTTTTAAGCTCCATTTAGTATACGGTATCTCATATTAACTATTTTGACGCAGAATATGTATACACAAAATTTGAGAAGGTCATGAAATGACTTATTGATACGGCCTGTTAGAAGTTAACTAAACTAAATGGCGAGACAGATATGGGTTGACGTTGTCAGTATAGTTTGTTTATTAGTAAGAGCCCAGATAGGTAATATTTGCTAATCACATTTTATGGTAGGGGAGCCCAAGCGGGGATTTTTGCAGTTACTCGAGCGCGTCAGATTATCATATGGGGAGAAACCTGGTGCCCTGCAGATGTACCTCTACCATATATTGGCTCTTAACACAGGGCAGTTAGATAAGGGGGGCCCGAAAAAATAATTTATCCTTAAAAATACTCGAAATTGTCAGATTAAGATAAGGTACAGCTGGTTCCTAAAAAAACTGATCCGACTCTTAGTAACATTTGATCATTTTGAGCAGTGTATTTGATTTTTATGACTATGTAAAAAAAAGTAAAAAATTGTAATAATTATTCATAAACAAGTAATTTTTGCTGCAGTTCGGTACCTAAGATGCGATGCTTTAATTCTGCCCCAAGTTGTTGTCTTTCTTCCCGGAAACTGTGACATGATTCTTGCAGTTTTCGCATCGTCAAAAGGATTCTCTTCTAATATCTCCAAAAGCGTACGATCTTTATGAGCGGTAGATATTTTTGTTCTTCCAGATCCTTGCTTTCTTTAGAGAGTTTCTTGTTCTTTCCATATTTTATTAATATTAAAAACTATTGTTTTGCTTACGTTAAAATGGTTCGCTACGGCAGATAGTGACCAACCATCTTCTAATTTCGTTACAATTCATGCTTTTAGTTCTTTGCTAGCATGTGGAGCCATTTTTTGAGGTTGAACACTGAACAGAATAAGTTATCTGACAAATTTTAAGATTTAGCAGTGACATTGACAGTATGTAAGTAAATAATAAGTATTTATCCTTCAAAATACACTGCTCAATTTTCTACAAAATACGCTTTAAGAGTCGTATCAGTTTTTTTAGTAACCAGCTGTAAGCTAAGTACATGCAAAAGAATGTATATTTCAAAAATCTGACGATTTAAGCTGGGCGTAAGTAAATGAGCGAGTTAAAAATTTCACAAAGAAAAGCGAGTAATTCGCGAAATGAACGTTAGATCGAAAAACTCAAAAATACGTGTTCAATATTTTTCAAAAATCTATCGAATGATGCCAAACATGACCCCCACGGAGAGGACTGGAGCGTAAATTTAAAATTTTAAATACAAATCCCGTGATATTTAGCAAAATTAACATTAGATCGAAAGAGTGCAAAATACTCTTAATCAACATTTTTGAAAAATCTATCGAATGGTACCAAACACTACCCCCCACGGAGGTGAGGTGGGGGGTTATTTTAAAATCTTAAATAGGAGCCCCGAATTTTTATTTTAAATTTGGATTCTTTACCTAAAAATAAGTAACTTTTATTCGAAACATTTTTTCAAATTATGGATAGACGGCGCTATAATCGGAAAATGCGATTGTTGGAAATGGAAAATTAAATTAAAAAATGGCAAGCGCCCACTTAAATGGAAAACTTTACTTAACTTTTTTGGTTTTAGGACCTACTCTTCACAACCCAATAGGTCCCCAAAGCGCTCGAGTGACTGCACATTTAGCATACTTTGCTCCCCTACGATTAGGCACCGTAAAATTCATCATCATCATCATCATTCTATTTGCCTTATCTCTATGCGGGGTCGGCTTCCCTAATTGCATTTCTCCACACAATTCTATCTTGAGTCATATCAATGTTAATCCCCTTTACCAACACGTCCTGCCTTATCGTCTCCCCCCAGGTCTCCTTTGGTCTTCCTCTCTTACTCCTTCCAGGAATCTGCACTTCAGCTATTCTTCGTATTGAGTGATTAACGTCTCGACGTTGAACATGACCAAACCATCTTAACCTATGCTCTCTCATTTTGGCATCAATTGGTGCCACACCTAGACTTCCCCTAATATACTCATTTCTAATTTTATCTTTCTGTGTCACTCCACTCATCCATCTAAGCATTCTCATTTCCGCCACATGCATTCGTTGTTCCTCTTTCTTTTTCACTGCCCAACATTCAGTTCCGTGCATCATAGCCGGTCTTATGGCTGTTTTATAGAATTTTCCCTTCAGCTTCATTGGAATTTTTCTGTCACACAACACACCACTCGCTTCTTTCCACTTCATCCATCCAGCCCTAATTCTACTGCATGCATCTCCATATACTTCTCCATTACTCTGTAATACCGATCCTAGGTACTTAAAACTATTGCTTTTCACAATCATTTCACCATCCAAAGATACCATTTTATTTGTAGTACAGTCAAACCCGCTTATTAGAATACCTCTTAAAGGAATATCCCGGTTTAAGGAATAGAAATTTGAGGTCCCGAAACGTTTCTACTAGCGACCAATGATTGGTTATTAGAATATACCGGTTATAGGAATACTTTGGATTGGCACGAAGGCTATTCCAATAAGCGGGTTCGACTGTAACTCCATCTTTAAATTAACATTCCAAATACTCTGTTTTTGTCCTAACTTAGGCACCGTAAAAGTCTATAACTTAAATAGTAGAACAAAAAAAAAAACGTATGAGCACTGTGCCGTCAATTTTCAATGGCACATACATCGACTATGGAAAATAAAACTTTCCGCTTATGGACGAGATATATAAATTAGACGGTAAACCCCCGTTAAGACGGGCAAAATGCTCTCACTCCCAGAATTCAATTTTATTCAAGGGTTTAAGAGCTCATCTATAGGATAATGCTACTGTTTTATCCACGTTAAAAAAGAGTAAATTAGGATCAGACCAGGTTTTAATTATTGTAAGTAGATCAGAAGTTATAGGTGCATAAAAAGTTGCAATATTTGAGTTGCTCCAAGTGATACTGGTATCATCAAAAGAAAAGAGTTTCGATGTTTAAAATAGTGATGTCATTTATAAAGATAAGGAAAAGTAGAGGACCCAATACTGAACCTTGTGGTACCCCACATACAATGTTATTAAGAGTAGAGTCAGTATCATTTGCTCTAACCGGTTGATTGAATATTAGATATTTACAACCATTAATCAATATTAACATAGAGGCAACGATCATCAAGGAAAAATACAAAGGAAAGAATAAAGAACTCTACAACATAAACGTGACAGCTTTAATGTACACAAGAAAATCAAAGAATTAACTAGAAAACCAGAATACAAACAAAATATACTAGTTGATGAAAAGGGAGATATAGTAATGGATAGAGAAAACAAATTGATGGTATGGACAAACTATATAGAACAGCTGTTTAACGACAACCGAAACACAATAGATAACGAATATTTCGTTAAAGAGACTGGACCAGAAAAACAGAAAGTGAAGTAAAACACACCATTAAAGAACTGAAAACTGGGAAAGCTGTAGGACCGGACGAAATACCGACAGAAATATTGCAACTTATAGCCGATTGCAATATACATGTAATTGTCGAATTATTTATTATCATATACAGAACAGGTAATTAACTAAAGAATGGCTTCTATCAACATTCGTGACTATCCCGAAAAAGAGAAACGCCAGACAATGTTGCGAACACCGAACCATCAGTCTAATGTGCCACATACTCAAAGTATTTCTAAAGATCATTTATCGTAGAATATACAAAAAGTTAGAACAAGAGATTGGACAAACTCAGTTCGGATTTAGAAATGCTTAAGGAACCAAAAAAGCATTATTTGCAGTAAATGTGCTAATACATAGATGTTTAGATGTAAACCAGGACATCCATGTCTGCTTCCTAGATTATAACAAGGCATTCGATACGGTAAAACATAATCCGTTAATAAAACTACTGAGAACAAAGAACATCGATACACGGGATATAAGAATAATAAATAATCTGTATTATGAACAAGAAGCTGTCATAAGAATAAATAATTTAAACACCAAAAAAAAATAAAAATCAAAAGAGGCGTTAGACGGGGCTGTGTCTTATCGCCATCACTGTTTAATGCATACTCAGAAGAAATATTCAAAAAAGCATTAGAAGATGAAGTAGCAGGCATAAAAATAAATGGCCTACCCATATGTCAAATTAGATACGCCGATGACACAATACTAATAGCAGAAACTATTACAGCTCTACAAAGAATTTTAGATAAGGTTGTTGCAACGAGTGAAGAATTTGGTCTGTCACTAAACATAAAGAAAACGAAATCCATGGTTATATCAAAGAAAAATATTAGAAACATCAATCTACACGTAGATAATAAGACGATAGAACGAGTTGAGAATTATAACTCTTTACGAACAAACATTAGTGAAACAAACGATTATACAAAAGAAATCCGAATTAGAATAGAAAAGACTATAAGTACATTCACTAATTTGAAACAAATATTATGTAGTAGAGACCTCAGCCTAAATCTTAGAAAGCGAGTACTAAAATGTTATGTATTTTCTGTTCTTTTGTATGGTGTGGAGACATGGACTCTCAATAAACAATGCCTCAATAGATTGGAAGCATTTGAGATGTTGACGTATCGAAGGATGCTGAGAATCTCCTGGACAGACAGAATAACCAATGAGGAAGTACTAAGAAGAATACAGAACAGCAGGGAGATACTGGATTCCATTAAAATACGAAAACTTCAATACTTGGGTCATATAACACGTGGTGACAGATATTAACTCCTAAAATTAATTATGCAGGGAAAGATTCAAGGAAGGCTCAGCATAGGTAGGAGAAAAATGTCCTGGCTGAGAAATCTCAGAGAATGGTTTGGATGCAGCTCAACTGAACTCTTTCGAGCTGTAGTGTTAAAAGTGAGAATAGCAATGATGATTGCCAACCTTCGTCGCGGAGATGGCACGTAAAGAAGAAAGAAAATTAAGGGTCTACAATTTCCGATGCGTTCAGTATTTAAACTGACGATAAACAAATCACAGTTCTAACCTTTGGAAGTTTTCGGAATTAACAGTTTCCATGTCTCGAGCATGCAAAATGATTTGCGCGTCAGAAAACCGTCATCGCTGTATTTTTATGTATCGCATATATAGCATTTCTTCTACAGACGCTTAATAAGTGAATCTATTTTTTAATCAAGTATATTATATTATAAATCGGTTTCTGCAGAGAGCTCATTTCCATTTTTTTACTGCTGTGGATAAAAACAGCAATTTGTACACCGTTACTACACATATAGGGTGGAAGGCACTTATGGAATAAAATTATTTATGTCCTTGTTTCAAAAAATTATAAAAAATTCTGAAACCCGTCGATTTTTAAATAAAGATGTGCACTTTTTAAATATAAATTTAAATGTACAGGGTGATCCTTGCAAGTCTAACAGAGTCCACAGCTTTATTTTTAATAGAACACCCTGTATATTCTTATATTTTTAAAAGCTGCTTAACAACCTGACTTCAGTAAACTATATCATGTAGGGTATATTATGAATAATACAGGGTGAAATTTTGAAATTAACAAGTATGAAAACCACTGATGGAATAAAATTGTTTGTGTCCTTGTTTCAAAAAATTATAAAAAATTCTGAAACCCGTCGATTTTTAAATAAAGATGTGCACTTTTTAAATATAAATTTAAATGTACAGGGTGATCCTTCCAAGTCTAACAGAGTCCACAGCTTTATTTTTAATAGAACACCCTGTATATTCTTATATTTTTAAAAGCTGCTTAACAACCTGATTCCAATAAACTATATCATGTAGGGTATATTATGAATAATACAGGGTGAAATTTTGAAATTAAAGAGTATGGAAACCACTTATGGAATAAAATTGTTTTGTCTTTATTTTAAAAAATTATAAAAAATACTGGGAGACGTCAACTTTTAAATTCTAATGGGGGCGTTACAAACATATATTAAAATATACAGAGTGATTCAAGCAAGTACAGCATAGTCCATGATCTTTAGTTTTAATGGATCACCCTATATATTTTTGTATTTTTAGATTCTGCTAAACAACCTCATATCAAAAAAGTATATACCTATTATGTTGAGCCTATTATAAATAATACAAGGTGATATTTTAAAATTATGTGTAATTTTAGGCATGATATTAAATACCTATATAAAATTTTAAAATTAATAATTTATCATGCTGTAAATAATGGTAATATATTTTAAATTAGCTAAATAAAGGCATCAATTTTCTAAACTAAGTATTAAATCTATTGGGTTTTGTATTTAATGTCTTGACAAAATTTATAAATAATTTCAAAATTTCACCTTGTAGTATTCATAATGGACTCTACATAATACACTTTTTTGATATGAGGTTGTTTAGCAGATTCTAAAAATATAAAAATGTACAGGGTGATCCATTAAAACTAAAGATCATGGACTATGCTGTACTTGTATGAATCACCCTGTATATTTAAATTTATATTTGTAAACCGCCCATTTGAATTTAAAAGTTGACGTTTTCCAGTATTTTTTATAATTTTTTAAAATAAGGACACAAACAATTTTATTCCATCACTGGTTTTCATACTTGTTAATTTCAAAATTTCACCCTGTATTATTCATAATACACCCTACATGATATAGTTCGTTGAAATCAAGTTGTTAAGCAGTTTTTAAAAGTATAAGAATATACAGGGTTTTCCATTAAAAATAAAGCATATGGACTCTGCTAGACTTGCAAGGATCACCCTGTATATTTAAATTTATGTTTAAAAAGTGCACATTTTTATTTAAAAATCGACGGGTCTCAGCGTTTTTTATAATTTTTTGATGCAAGGACAGAAATTATTTTATTCCATAAGTGCCTTCCACACTGTATATTTTCCATATTTACTTAATATCATTTTTGGACGATCCTTCTATTTTTATATCTCAAACATTCAATACGAAAATATATAACAAACTAATTAAAAACTTTTAGGCTGATACATACATTTTTAATAGTCTACGTAAATATTTTAGAAGCCCAGACAATACAAAACTTTTCTTAGGAATGACAGACATTTAGGAGCAGCTTATTCTACTAATATAGTGATTTATTCTTATAAATACACTGTAAACCTTTTCAAGAATATTTAATATATCAGGCTGTCGTTTAAATAGTATTTTTATATCAATACCTCACTAGCAATAATTAGACCGTCTTACACAAATATCTTACAGAACAGTCGAACAGAAATGTATAAAAAAAATATGAAAAATATATTTTTTTCTACAACCGTGTTAAAAATGCAATTTTTAGCACTCCATACGAGCGTTAAAAATGCTACTTTAAGGCACTAGTGCTTTAAAAAAATTTTAAGGCACTGCAGTTCGTATTGACCGTATATGCAAGTTTGATGTAATGTCAAAAAAATATAAAATTGGAATGTCAGTTGTTCAAGAATGTTCAAGTAAAAGTTTTTGTAGATATTGTCCTGTAATAACGTTTGTAGAAAAAATATTGTATGATATGCGTGTTAAAAATTACATTTTTAAGGCACTCGTGTGAATTGCAGAACTCGCTTCGCTCATTCTGCAAACTTTCACATGCGTGACTTAAACGTGTACTTTTAACACTTACGTATATCATAAATAACTATTAAGAAACGCTTTTCTTTAGTTACGAGTGAATAAAATTAAACATACTATAAAAAAAATCAACTGAAAAGCAAGAAATAAAAAAAATTGAAAAATTCTAACACATTCGTCAAAGAAAAGCATGGCGCGTCTTCATCGAATAAACGGTTTTCGCACCACGCTTTTCTTTAACAAATGTGTTAGATCCTTTCAATTTTTTTATTTCTTGCTTTTCAGTTGATTTTTTTATAATATGTTTAATTTTAGTCACCCGTAACTAAAGAAAAGCGTTTCTTAAAAATATTTTTTTCATATTTTTTAATTGTTTACTTTTTAGTCTTACACTTTTCAAGCATTAAAATATATCGTCATGTTTATTAAAATATGTATAAAACATACATGATGTACAAACATGAAAAGTAGTCGGAATCGGCAAAAAATTTGAAACTTTGTTGTTTATTTATGAAGCATAACGTAAACAATTAACGTAAAAAGTGAAATTATGTATATTTCATATAATTAGCTACACTCTGTACAAGTTTCAAGTTTCTGCGTTGTAAGAAAAACAAGAGAATTTAAGCATTTTCCGTTAAAATCGTTTTTTTATTTAAACAATTAATAAACAAAAAAAAAATTTATTGACTATTCCTGTATTGCATACGTCTGCAAATTTTTAGTCATTTGCTTTGAAAAAAAGGCAGTCAAATTAACGTCCAAAGATTTGACCCAAAGAAAAGCGTTTAATTAATTAATATGACAAAATGAATTCTAATGTTAATTGTAGCACAAAACGTCTCTACCGGTGGTTTTTCTAAGACTACGATAAAAACACGAATATTTTGAGCTCGAGTTTTGGTTGAAGTTTTGTTTCGTATCGTATTGAAATTCGTATTGAAATCGTTTATTTATGAAGCATAACGTAAACAATTAACGTAAAAAGTGAAATTATGTCTAGTTCATATCATCAGCTACAATCCGTTAAAGTTTCAAGTTTCTACATTGTAAAAAACAAGAGAATTTAAGCATTTTTTATTAAAATCGTTTTTGTTCTATTTAAACAATTAATAAACATAAAAAAAATTGTATTGACTATTCGTGTATTGTTCCCGCGAATGCATGTCTGCAAATTTTCATTCATTTGCGTTGAAGAAGTCAGTCAAATTAACGTCTAAAGATTTGATGCAAACTATTGAAGTAAAGAAAAGCCTTTAAAAATGGAATTAAACCACTTAAAGAGAGACAAATAGATTAACAAGAAGGCACGAGAGGGGCTGATTTGGTTTTCTTAGCTTTAGCACATTCCATATTGCTCAAAGTCTTCTATGATATAATTTTTTACTGGTACATATATTCGTCTGTTATTGTAATTGTCCCTATATATTAATTTTAAATGAATATTTAAAGAATATGAAGAATGGATTCCTTCATGCTTAAAGAATATGAAAAATGGGATCTAAGTATACATAAATCGGTCAAAAACATAATACCTCTACATTGGGAACCCACCAGGAAACCTGATCATAAATGAGTACCTACACTGTAATTAATAGGTACATCTAGGAAGTACATATGTCTAGGCACAATAATTAAATCTAGTGCCGGACTGAAGACGAAGTGGAAGAAAGTAAAAAAGGAGATACAGGTTATAAGATGTCTACAGTCAATACTGACATATCTCCAAAAAGAAAACAACTCCTCTTCAACTCAATCTTTAAAAGTATTGAACTGTATAAATGCGAATCATGTCGTCATTTATTATCCTAAGGAAATGGACTTCTGGTGAAATCAAGACTGGAAAAAATACCAAACAACCAAATATGACAAAATATAAGAGTTCCAATAACTATTACTGAAGAAATTGAACGCAGACAACTTATTTGGAACGACCATGTCCAAAGAATTATCACAGATGCGTTCTTAGCAAATAATAAAATGGGTACCAGTTGAAAAAAGGAAAAGATGACCAGCAAAACAAACATGGTTAGAAGGAGTTCAAAAGATGAATGTCAGAGTGGAATCTTCTGACTGGAGATTGAAATGACAAATGAGAATAAAAACCAAGAGCCGGAAGGCGTATAAGAGGTCATGAAAACCGAATAAAAAAAAATTGAATTATTTATTTTAATAAAAAAATTAAGGATTATTTTAACAAAAACTATTCTGTATATTTTGTCATAGGTTTTTCATTTATAAAAATTAATAACTGATAATAGTTTCTATCCTTGTGGGATCGGTACTCACCAGAGGGACCGCAGACGTTGGGATACAATTAGCATCTCTTTGTAAAGACAATGAAGTCGACTTTTCAAAGTAACAAGACATTTACTTATCACACACACACTACACCAGGAATCTGGTTGCAAAATGAGCTGTACCACGCCAATGGCCATTAGTTGTCGAGGCATTAAGCTTAACAAAAAAATATATTTTGTCTTTGAAACAGAAGTACAGTGGAACCCCGATAAGTCGGCCCCCGATAACCCGGACCGATTTTTATCAGACAAACATTTCAACAATAAAAATGTATGTAATATAATATTTGAGATATAATGGGTATTTGTGTAATTTGAACTATATATACGATAGTAAAGATGACTCATGGCACACGACGTTCATTGTCGTGTTATCGAAAACAATAGGCATATGTATCCTTTATTTATTTCAAACTGTCTTAGCATTGTTTAAAAAAGACTAAAAGACTATTAAAAAATTCTTTTTTAAACAATTGTCTAGACTTCACTGTTATGAAATAACATAACTTCGTTGCGATTGAGACCGTATTGTGTGTAGTACAGTCGTATTGTTCGCTTCCGTTCTGCAATCGTTGTAAATATATTCAGATTTTGTGTTTGCGTGTTTTTTTGTCTACGTATTGGCGTGAAAAGGTTGTAAAATGGCGTAAAAACGTAAAAATGTTGTAGTGACAATGGAAAAGAAACTAGAAGCATTAGGTAGAATTGATAAAGGCCTAATTGATACGTAATTTAGATGTGTACTGTGCATATATATTTCACGTTATTTCAATTCTAACGGAGTTTATCTGTAAGTATATTGTATTTGATTAATTTTTACCATTTTCTCCGGCTAACCCGGATTTTCGATAACTCGGATTGGCCGCGGTCCCGATTAATCCGAGTTAACGAGGTTCCACTTTACTGCAAAGCTTATTTGATGCCAGATCAGGAAAAATATTGACAAATTTAGATAAAAATATAAATAAAAGAACAATGTCTTATATACCGTTACAAATTTTTATTAATAACCGTAACACTGAGCACTATTGTCCCACTTGATGGATATGATTAACTTTACTTGGAAACACACTTCCATTAAAGATCATTAAGTGTAGAGAGAAACTGTTATCGTGGCAATGAGTATGATCGAACTTAAGGAAAGTAAAAGGGGAGATACGATAACCCTAAAGGAGTTAACATTTACTGCAATATCAATTCAAATAAATGATGCTTAGTGTAATGATATTGATCTTAAGTTATAAAGAAATACCAAATATTGAAAAGTTAATAAATATCAAAATGTGCACAATCTATAATCTTGTTTTTTAGCTTAGATGTATAATGTTTGTACTCGCATCAAAATTTGTTCTATCTTTTCAAGAAACGAGGCCATTGTTCTTATTAACAATTAGTTAAAAAGGCAACAGAAATGCCTGCGAAAATTACCGAAAAATTTCGTATACCAATACCATTTCTCTGTATTCAAACTCAATAACTATGCTTTGTTTTTAAACCAGAAGGAGTAAACTAAAAAGACAGATTCACATCCAAAAAAGTCACTAGAAAAATCACCAAATACATCTTTTTTTTGGTCAATCATGTCAGCCTTCGACGCGACGGTAATTTATAAATATTATATTATAATACTATACTCTGTTTTTAAGCCAGAATGATTTACCGCGCCGTAATGCTTGTTTGTAATTGGTCCAACCTCAGGCAAGTTTCTTCTTCTTCTTGATGTGCCTATCCGTGACAAATGTTGGCGATCATCATGGCAATCTTCACTTTATCTGCAGCAACGCGGAAAAGCTGCACAGATGTTGTGTTGAACCAGATTCTGAGGTTCTTTAACAAGGATGTTCTTCTTCTTCCTGGACCTCGCTTTCCAAATATTTTTCCTTGCAGGATGGCTTGTAGGAGGGCATATCTGGATTCATTTCGCATAATGTGTCCAAATTATTCCAACTTTCGAGATTTGATGGTGGTTAGTACTTCTCGGTTCTTCCCCATTCTTCTAAGAACCTCCTCATTTGTGACCCGATCAGTCCATGGGATTTTAAGAATTCTCCGATATAGCCACATCTCAAATGCTTCCAATTTTCGGCACATATCCTCGTTTAAGGTCCATAATTCAACACCATAAAAAGGACAGAGAAGACGTAACTTCTCAGCATTCTTACTTTTATACCAAGCGAAAGGTTGTGGCTTTTGAAAAACGCCCCCATACGGTTGAAGATTGATCTAGCTTTTCCAATGCGCGCTCTTATTTCTTGGTTATTGGTCCATTCTTCATTTATTATGGTGCCGAAGTAGTTGTAGTGCCTTACTCTTTCTACAGGGGTTTGGTTGATATAGAGTTGACCTTCTGTTTTCTTTTTCTTGCTGACGATCATAAGCTTTGTTTTCTTTACGTTTATATTAAGTCCATATTGTTGACTGTAATACGTGATTTTGTCCATGAGGACTTGTAGGTCTTCTAGGTTGTCCGCAAATACAAATACTATGGTGTCATCTGCATACCTGATATTATTTAGCCGGTACCCATTTAGTAGAATACCTTTTTCAGTTTCGTGCAAAGCTTCGATAAATATTTTTTCAGAGTAAAGATTGAAAATTAGGGGGGACAAAATGCAGCCTTGCCTCACTTCACGCATGATTTTGACATATTCGGTGAGTTCACCGTCAACTCTGAGGTTTGCAGTCTGATTCCAGTAAAGGTTTCTAATTATTTTCAGATCTTGGTTGTTAATTCCTGCTTCTTTTAGTATTTGCATCATCTTGGCGTATTGTACTCGATCAAACGACTTCTCGTAATCAACCAGACATGCGTATACGTCGCAATTTACGTCTCTGCATCCCTGGAATAAGACTTGTATTGAAAACAAAGCCTCTCTCGTACCAACAGCATTTATGAACCCGAACTGGTTGGGCGAAATTTGACTTTCACATAGCTTGTAAACTCTCGTATGGATTACCTTTAAGAACAATTTTAGGAGATGACTCATCAGGCTTATCCTACGGTATTCTTCGTACTTTTTGGCTCCTGGTTTTTTGGAAGTGCAATAAACTCAGACTTCAGCCATTCTGTTGGTATTTGTCCAGAGTTGTATATGTTGTTGAATATCTTTGTGATTATTGCTATTGATTCGTTGTCCATCAGTTTGAGTAGTTCTGCTTGTATATTATCGGGACCTGCTGCTTTGCCATCCTTTAGCTGTGTTATGGCAGAATAAAATTCCTGCTGTAATATTCTTGGTCCATCATTTACCTCTTCTTCTAGCTCAAAGGTGTTATCTCTTTGGTCCTCAAATAGTTTTTCTAGATATTCTCTCCACGTTCTAATTTTAATCTGTTTATCTAAGATAATATTTCCGTCAGAATCAGTTAGATTTCCTCTCTGTCTCCGTCTTAGTCCACCTGTGAGTTCTTTAACTTTCCTATGTAGATTGTGACTATCGTACTTTGATTGTAGAATCTCAATTTCTTGGCATCTCTCCATTGCTTCTTTTTCTTTCGCTTCTCTAATTTTCCTTCTTATTGATATATTGATTGTTTTGTATGTGTCGGGATCATATTTTGCATTTCTTCTTTCATCCATTAGTTTCAGGATCTCATCTGTCATCCATGATTTTTTCTTGGTTAATTTATCTGCCTTTAAGTATCTATCCTTTACATTTTGAACTATTTCGGTCATCTGTTTGATCATTTGTTCTTCGTTCGATGCGTCTCTAATTGCAGTCACTTGCTCGTTTAACGTGGCTTGGACCCTCATTTTCGTGTTAGGGTCTTTTAGCATACGTAGGTCGTATGATTGTGATTTCTTTTTCTGCACTATTTTGAGTTTGACGCGAAATACTCCCACCAATGAAACGTGGTGCGTCTTTAAATCTGCTCCAGGATAAGTCTTGACAGATGTAAAGCTGTTTCGGAATCTTTTGTTTACTAAAATGTAATCTATTTGATTTCTAATAATTCTTCCGGGTTTGTCTCGAGGGGATTTCCATGTGTACAGCTTTCGAGGTGGTAATTGGAAAAATGTGTTTAGCCGGGTCCAGACACGTGTAACGTGTAATGTAAGATTACGTGTAATTTAGCATCAACAGTTTGGACGTCGCACGAACGTCCACACGAATCGTTTAGACAATCTTGGTTTCCACTCAAGTTCTACGAACAGACGAATAAGGGAGGTCGTGACAGCAGTTAGTTTTTTTATACTGCTTTTATTTGTATGTACATATATTTACTAACTGAAGACAACATTTTTGGGATCCCAAATACCGGGGTTTTGTTGGTATAAGCAGGTAGATTCGTCAAGCGGTTGCTCGCCACACGTCCAAACGGTAAAACTTTCACAAACGCCGTCCAAACGAGTGCTGCGAGCGCCTTCTTGTTCACGGAAAAAACCGACTACCGATGGGTCCCGGCAAGCTCCAGCGCGAATGGTACATGTAATGCTCGTAGTGCCGTCCAAACGCAGAATTCGCGTTTCATTACACGTTACGTTACACATTACATTACACGTGTCTGGACCCGGCTTTAGTGACAACGAGTTCTTAGTCTTCTGCGAATTTTTCTAGGAGGTCTCCTCTGTCGTTTCTGACTCCAAGTCCATGTGCACCGATGTACTGCGTCTTATCTCCAGGCAAGTTTACTCCACTGTAAAGAAATTTTGACACTATAGACATTTCATAGGTTAATGAAATTATATCGGCGATGTTTTGTGTTTTCTGCGTTATTCCATAAATTTTTACATTTTTAGTCTTCTTCTTCTCAAAAGTTACATCTCCTATCGGAGGTTGAATATCATAATGGCTATGGTCACTTTGTTGACTGCTGCTCTAAATAGTTGTAATGAACTACAGTTAAACCATTCTCTAAGGTTCCTCAGCCAGGAGATGCGTCTTCTTCATATGGTTCTTCTTCCTTTGATCCTTCCTTGCATAATAATTCTCAGCAACTCATATTTTTCTCCTCTGGTTATGTGACCCAAATATTCAAGATTCCTTTTTTTATACTGTTCATTATTTCTAAATCTTTATTTAAACGTCGTGGCACTTCAACTGGCAGTCCTTTGAACCAACTGAATTTTCAATATTCTTCTGTGACACCACATTTCGAACGCTTCTATTGTTCTTATATGTTATCTCTTCAATGTCCAAGCTTCCATTGCGTATAGTAATATAGAAAATATGTAGCATCTTAGAACCCTTAATGTGAGAAGCAACTGAAGGTCTTTGTTTGTAAGCATTGTCTTCATTTTTATAAATGCTCGCCTTGCAGTTCCCATTCGGACTATAATTTCTTTGCTTTGGTCATTTTTGTCATCAACCCAAGTTTCCAGATATTTGAATGTCTCTACTTTTTATATTTGGGTTTGATCCATCATTAACCTTTCATTTCCATGTTGTGTTTTTGAGACAATCATAAATTTAGTTGTTTTCTTGATTATTTTTAGTCCATATCTAATGCAATATTCGTTAATTCTATTTACCAATTCTTGTAGCGATTCCAGGGTATCTGCCATCATAACGGTGTCATCAGCGAATCATATGTTATTTACTACTCTTCCGTTTACAGAGATTCCATCACTTAGTTCCGCTATCGCTTCCTGATATATGGCTTCACTGTACACGTTAAACAGTATTGGCGACAGAATACAGCCTTGTCTTACTCCTCTCCTTATATTAATATTATCGGACTTACTTACTTACTTATTCCTCTTCATTCCATGCGGAGCATAGGGCGTCAACTGTCTGCCTCCATTCTGTCCTATCCTTTGCACTAATCTTTATTTCTGCCCAGGTTTTCCGATAGCATTAATTTCTTTGTTCACACTTCTTTTCCACGTTTCTACGGGTCTACCTGGTCTTCTCTTGCCATGTGGTGTGTATTCTAGGGCTTGCCTCGCTATGTCTGTATCAGGTCTTCTTAGTGTGTGCCCCATCCAACTCTATTTCCTTTTGCATATTGTCTTAGATATAGGTACCTGGTTAGTTCTTGTCCATAATTCTTGGTTTGATATGCGGTTTGGCCAGTAAATGTTCAGAAAAGAATCATCCTTAGGCATTTATTTATAAACACTTGCATCTGTCCGATACATTTTCTTGACACTTTCCAAGTTTCTGCTCCGTATAATAACACAGTCTTCACGTTGCTGTTGAATAATCTTATCTTGGTTTTACTTGTCATCTGACGTGAAGACTACATTTTCCTTAGCATATTGAATGCGTTTTGAGCTATTCCTATTTTCCGTTTTACGTCCTCCTCCGTCCCTCCTTTGTTGTTCAAAATACTGCCCAAGTAGTTAAATTTCTCTACCTTTTCTAATTCCGTGCCTCCCAGTGATATTCCCATTTCTCTTGGTGTATTTATATCTTAGTTTTTCTGACGTTTATGTTAAGTCCGACCTTCTTCCCTGCCTCTGCTACTTTTTCAGTTTTGCGTTGCATGTGTTGTCTTTTTTCTGTTAAAAGGCATATGTCATCTGCAAATTCCAAGTCCTCAAGTTGGTTAAAAACATTCCGTCTTATTCCAGTCTTATTACTAGTATTGAAACAGACTGCATGACTTGTACACACTTCTAAATAGGTCAAACCGGCAAACAGGTGTATGTTCTCAAAGAAATTGAAAGCGTGTAAAAAATTTTTTTAATAATCAGCTAAGTACTTTCAACACATAACGTGCCATCATCAGAGCTTCGTCCTCTTATAAATCCTTCATAGAAGAGCAATTGTTAAAATTCACATGATAAATCATGGATACTGGGCAAGAGCCACAGATATCGGGTATAAAACCCTTAAAATTAAAAGTTTATCACATCTAAATTCTTTTTTAGTTTAAAATTACAACATGGCTGCGTCAAACCATTGTGAGTTCACGTGAACAGCTTAATTTTAAGGGTTTTATACCCGATATCTGTGGCTTTTGCCCAGTATCCATGATTTATCATGTGAATTTTAGCAATTGCTCTTCTATGAAGGATTTATAAGAGGACGAAGCTCTGATGGCACGTTATGTGTTGAAAGTACTTAGCTAATTATTCAAAAAAATTTTTACACACTTTCAATTTCTTTGAGAACATACACCTGTTTGCCGGTTTGACCTTATTACTAGTAGCCTTAGACATGATCCAGTCGATTACTATCAGGAATGAGGTTGAAGAGAGCACACAGCCTTGCCTTACTCCTGTAACAATATCTATTTGTTCTGTTAGCTTGCCTTCGTGGACTATGCGTGCTGTGGACCCTTTGTAGAGCAGTTTTATAATTCTGATATACTTGGGAGGCATTCCGTATTTCTCTAGCAATTTCCATAAGGCTTTGCGATCTACACGATCAAACGCTTTCTCGAAGTCTATAAAGTTCACGTATAGCTTATTCTGCCACTCTAATGATTGCTCTATAATCGTTCTCATCGTACAAATGTGGTCAATGCAGGATCTTCGTGCCCGGAATCCAGCTTGGTTTTCTCTTATAACTTTATCAAATTCCTTCTTCATTCTTTCAAGCATGATTCGGGTCATTATTTTGCTTGTTGTGCATAGCAGGGTGATCGGTCTCCAATTTTCACATTTGGATGTGTCGCCGTTCTTAGGAATTTTTACAATCAAGCCTTGCATCCATTCTCTGGGTAGCTCTTCGGTTCTCCAAATTTTATTTAAAAGTGTGTACAGTATAGAGGTGGACGTTTCTATGTCAGCTTTGATTAACTCAGCAGGGATATTGTCTATCCCGGCAGCTTTTCCTCTTTTTAATTGATTAATTGTATCTTTTATTTCTTCATGGGTGAATTCTTCGGTGTTCATGTTCATTGGTTATCTGTTAGGTTCCTCTTCTATTTCGTTTATTATATTCTGTTCTTCATAAATTTCTTTGAAATATTCCATCCATCTAGTAAGAATTTGTTGTTCTGTTTTCAGTACGACACCATCTTTATCTTTTATTTTAGTGGTACCATTTCGGCTTGTTCTTGTCAAGGTTCTTGTGATGTCATACAATTTTTTTAGGTCGTTTTCTCTTGCCGCATTTTCAGCTTCATTAATGAGTTCGTTGTGGTATGATCTTTTGTCATTTAATATTCTCGGGCTATTGTTATCCTATCTCGGACTAATATTAATATTCTCGGAATATTGTTATTCTATTTTTATATTGGCCTTTTGATTCCAATACAGATTGATGAGAATTCGTAAATCTCGTCTGTCTATATCTCTGTTTTTCAATAATTCTTTTAGTTTTTTATATCGGACCCTGTCGAATGCTTTTTCGAAGTCGATGAAACAGTTTAATTTTATATATTATATTATGACAGATATTTTTAGTCTACTTTAAGAAACAGTTGTTTTTAGAACTCTTTAGCGACGTATGTATTAGTATAATACAAATTTATGGATTACCGTCGAAGACCAAAGTGATCAACCAAAAAAATATATATTTGGTGATTTTTCTAGTGACATTATTGGGTATAAATTTTTTTTACTACGTCATCACCAACACGGGCGTTAAAGTCATCCATAATGAATACTAACTCTGTAGAATTTCGATACTGTACTCTGGAGTGTTCGTAGAGGCATTTTTTTATATACATCTCTGTTGTTCTCAGGTGTATAAATTGCTATCACAATTCTAGTATACCCTAGTCTAGATATCCGTATTAATTTATTTTTTGATTGTTTCTATTATAAAGACTTTTCTTCATTCTATCAAAACAATTGAAACTTCTAACGATATTATAGTGTTTAAAAGTATTGTTCTGATATTACATTATCTTAGTATATAATTTCACATAAAGATAAATTAAAAACGTTTCAATTAAACGTATCAATTATTTATGAATTTATTAATTTTTAATAAACTGTCAGTTCAATCCGACTATGAATTATTTATGAAGTTTCTTCATCCTTATAAAGTGTCCATTGTTTGTATTTAAAAAATACTACTAAATAAAAATGAAGAGTAAAGTAAATCTGACGGTTGAAGTTTTTGATATAGTGAGTTGTTTGTGATGTGAAAAGCATTTACATCAGGTACATTTAACGTTGAAACTTCTGGAATACTAAAATCAAACTAAAAAGCTAAAAAAAATGTATCATATTATTTTATATGGTACTCAATGTTCACCAATAGTTTAAATATTTTAAGAATTTAATATACTGACGGGCAAAAAAGTTAGGTCACATTGAAATTGTGATGTCTCGATATACAGGGTGTCCCAGACTAATTTATCCACGCTATATCTCGTAAACGAATAGAGATTTTCGAATGGGACAAAAAGTGTTTTATTCTATTTGTAATACACTTTAAAATGGCGAAAATCATCCCCTTAATATTTATCCCTTAGTTACAACCCCTAACTTTAATTTTTTAATAGCACCCTGTATATTTTTTATAGTTTTGGATGTGGTCTTTTATCGTCCATTCAACACATTTTTTGAAAATAAAATCGGTTCGTAAATGACCAAGAAAATATCAGTTTAGTTTTGTTAATTACGTGTCCCAGACTAATTTATCAAGGCTATATTTTATTTCATAAACGAATGGAGATTTTCGAATGGGACAAAAACTGATCTATTACATTTGTAATACACTTTAATATGGCGTAGAAAAAAATATCCCCTAAATATTCATCCCTTAGTTACAACCCCTAACTTTATTTTTTTTTAAATAGCACCCTGTAAGTTAGGGATGAATATTTAGGAGATGAATTTTTTCTACGTCATATGAAAGTGTATTACAAGTGGAATAGATCAGTTTTTGTGCCATTCGAAAATCTCTATTCGTTTAAGAAATATAGCCTGGATAAATTAGCCTGGGACACACAATTTAACAAAAATAAACTGATAGTTTCTAGGTGATTTACCAACCGATTTTATTTTCAAAAAATGTGTTGAATAGACGATAAAAGATCACATCCAAAACTATAAAAAAATATACAGGGTGCTATTAAAAAAATTAAAGTTAGGGGTTGAAACTAAGGGATGATTATTTAGGGGATGATTTTTTTGTAAACCATATTAAAGTGTATTACAATTAGAATATATCACCTTTTGTCCCATTTGAAAATCTCTATTCGTTTAAGAGATATAGCGTGGGTAAATTAGTCTGGGACACCCTGTGCCCTGTATATGCTATATGCGTTAATAAAATTTTAATTTTGATTTCGATTTGAGATTTCCAGTTTTAAACTTCTGTTTGCGCTTGTAAACCATTGGTGCTGTATTTTGTAAACTAACTTTAATAATGAATATTAAATTAATAGCAATATTTTGGTTTTTGAGCTTTATTTAGGAGAAGTAACAAGTTTACAGGTAAAACAAAGTGCGACTAATTGTTAAGGAATCCTAGCATTATCTTGCATTAAATGCCATGTTGGCCCATATTAGTCATGAAAGTCATAACATGATCATCTAAAACTGTTGTAATGTATCTGTGAACTTTAAAGGAGCTATTTTGTAAGAAGACGAACTCTTTCCATGCTTGTTAAGTAATTCCTGCCAAGACCATGACCGATCCACCGCAAAATGGGAGTCGCTCATCAATACAAAGCCGCAGCACATCTTTCTCCGGATCTTCTCCATACTCGACGACATCCATGTTACCAATTGAGACAACATCGCGTCTCAGCTGAAAAGAGTACTTCTTCTCCCTTCTTGTATGTAGGCTTTAAAGCCAGTTTCTTCTTCAATATTAGCCTCCTAAATTGTTTAAGTTATCGCACTATCTTTTTCTTGGTCTGCCAATACTTCTTCGTCCATTTAGTGACTTATCTCGTGCTATTCGTACTATCCTATCCTCTGTCATTCTACTAATGTGTTCGTTCCACTCCTGTTTCCGTTTTGTCACCCATCCATTTATGTCTTCTATATTGCATGATCTTCTTATGTTTTCGCTTCTCTCCCTATCCAACAGACTTTTCCCTGATATTCGTCGAAGTATTTTCATATCTGTTGTTTCTAGTAGTCGTCTCGTTTTAGACGTGTCAGGTCTTGTCTCCGCCGTGTATGTTAATATAGGTCTAATTGCTGCTTTTTAGATTCTTGCTTTTGTGTCTTGTCTTAGGTGTTTGTTCTTCCAGATTGTCATGTGTCATTAAGAGATCCCGCCGCTTTACTTGCTTTTAAGCTTTGTTGTCGTACTTCCTCTTCAACATCTCCCTAGATGGTTATATATATATTCGCAGATATCTAAACCTTGCTTCCTGCTTTATTATTTTCTCATCAATTTCGATTTTACATCATAGTGGGTATTTAGATGTTGTCATACATTTGGTTTTTTCTGCTGATATTATCATATTGTATTTCTTGGCTGTTGTATTGAAGATGTGTCTTAATCTTTGGAGATCGTCTTCTGTCTCGACGATTAATGCGGCGTCGTCTGCATAACATAATATTTGGATTTCTTTGTTCCCCATTCTGTAACTATGACCTTTACGTACTGCTTCTATTATTTCGTCCATTATTATATTAAAGAGCAGTGGGCTTAATGAGTCACCTTGTCTGACTCCGTTTTGTACTGGTATAAACTGCGTTAGTTTTCCATTTATCTTTGCCTGTATTCGATTATGAAAGTAGATGTTTTTGATGGTTTGTATAATATTGATTGGTATGTTTCTTCTATACAGTAAATCTAAGACGTCTTCGACTTGGATGCGATCGAAAGCCTTTGTCAGGTTTATAAAACATAGATATGCTGGTTTATTGTACTCAATGGTCTTTTCTGTGATTTATCTCAGTACAAATACGGTTTCTACGCAGGATCTTCCGGATCTGAATCCTTGTTGTTCATATGATAAAGTTGTTAGTTTATTGATTTTGTTGGTTAGGACTCTCGTCCTAGGTTAGCTTAAGTGCGGTGTTCAGTTGATTTATACCTGAAAAGAGTACGTTGCTCCAATTTATATTATTGCAATGCAGGTGAGTTTTGGCAAAATTGAATCTTGCTATCCGATGCCGGCGTTGTAATGGTGGGCCTGTAGCCATCTGTCTGTAAGTTCATTTTAGCAGCTCGAAGCCTTCTTTCACTAACAGTAACATTTCTCAATTCTAGAAGTTTTTTCATAAGAAACCCCCAGATGTTCCGCAAATTGCGGACACCATGAACAGATCATCTCTTTGGACGGTGATTTGATTTCGCCTGGATCATGGTCTTCTGGTTATTAAATGAGTCTCTTCAGAGCACTGGTCAACATTTAGAACTGCACATAGACTCCTTCTAACAATTATTGCGGTTTCACGCTGTCCGCAGCCATTTTGTATCAATGCTACATTTCTTGCCATAGTAACAGGATCTAAAGATCTTATGATTCATTAGATATACACCATCAACAGTACACTGTATTACCGATAGGTTTTACACAAAAAAATTACATTTGATTGGAGAAATTGTCAATTAACTGTAAAGATTCCTCTAGAGTGAATTAAAAAAGTCGTAAACGTCATAAATACAAAAACAGTACAAACGGCACAGAACACAATGGCTGGGCGCTGTTATAGGCACTGTAGGCACTTCCACTACTGTAGGCACTGTCAGGTTCGGTTAGGTATGTCCAAGAGATCATAATATGTAGCTTCAATCTATTCGCCTTTTGGCTGTTGAGAATATTGAATGCCAGGGTATTAGGAGGACGCGCAACCTATTTTGATATTGTCCAGAAATTATGACAGGCGTCACTGTGGATATACCAAGTGTAATTGACGGTTGTTCTTAGAGTTTTAGATTAGAATCTTTGTATTTTCATAAAATTAGATTTGCTAGCTGATCACCAGAGCTGCGAACTATAAAATATAACCAAATGGATTTTATTACTTTGTATATCAGCAGCTTGTTATCCATCGGTAGGGATGAGTTTTTTCCAGCATCCAATAAAATGTTCTGTATAAAATTCCCAGTTGTAGTATTTTTGTCCATATGTTTACTCCATGTTAATCGTTTGTCCAGGTGAATGCCAAGATATTTTAAGTAATCCTTTTGGGGTAGAGAATGTCCATCGCAGTTAACGTATCGATATATGTTATGGCGAGCACGCCACTGTGTGTGTTTATATTTCAATATTTAGACTACGTGAGATGATAAACACCAACGGTCACCAACGCTTATAATTTCGCGGTGCCAGCGAAATGTTCATGGACTATGAAAGGTTCTAAGAAAAGACTTGTATTCATTAATTTAGTATCGTTTTGTATCTCTAACTGTTAACATCTCAATAAATTTGTGCATTTCCTTCAGTAGTTTGGTTACCCAATTCTCCAACGAACACACCACATTTTATAAAGAATAAGACTTATATACCCCATTCAGACTGACTATAATACTTGTATGTATTGATTTTGGGTGATTTATTTTAATTGTTCAGAGTTTAAACAGATTTCCTTTCTGAAAAGATAAAAGTCCCAGATATAAAATTCACTATTAAAATAAAAATTAAAATAGTAAATAATTGATACCAATCTTCAAGAAAGGATACAAAGAAGACCCCAACAATTATAGAGGTATAAATCTACTCTGAACACTGCACTTAAGCTAACCACAAAAGTCCTAACCAACAAAATCAATAAACTAACAGCTTTATCAGATGAACAACAAAGATTCAGATCCGGCAGATCCTGTGTAGACGCCGTATTTGTACTGAGACAAATCACAGAAAAGACCATCGAGTATATAAACCAGCATATCTATGTTTTATGGACCTGACAAAGCTTTCGATCGCATCCAAGTCGGAGACGTCTTACACTTACTGTATAGAAGAACAATACCAATCAATATTATACAAACTATCGAAAACATCTACTTCCACAATCGAATACAGGCAAAGATAAATGGAAAACTAACAATGTTTATACCAGTATAAAGCGGAGTCAGACAAGGTGACTCGTTAAGCACACTGCTCTTTAATATAATAATGGACGAAATAATAGAAGCAGTACGTAAAGGTCATGGTTACAGAATAGGGAACAAATAAATCCAAATACAGTCGAACCCGCTTATTAGAATACCTATTAAAGGAATATCCCGGTTTAAGGAATAGAAATTTGAGGTCTCGAAACATTTATAGTAGCAACCAATGATCTATTATTAGAATATCCCGGTTATAGGAATACTATATAATAATATAATATTACTAGGAATAATATTCTAATCTAAAACTTGGCACAAATGCTATTCCAATAAGCGGGTTTCACTGTATTATGTTATGCAGACGACTCCGCATTAATCGCCGAGACAGAAGACGATCTCTAAAAATTAACACACATCTTCAATACAACAGCCAAGAAATACAATATGATAATATCAGCAGGAAAAACCAAATGTATGACAACATCTAAATACCCACTACGATGTAAAATTGAAATTGATGGGAAAATAATAAATCAGGAAGCAAGGTTTAAATATCTGGGAATAGATATAACCAGTTAAGGAGATGTTGAAGAGGAAGTATGGCAACAAAACTGAAAAGCAAGTAAAGCGGCGGGATCTCTTAATGACACAATCTGGAAGAACAAACACCTAAGACAAGACACAAAGGCAAGAATCTATAAAGCAGCAATTAGACCTATATTGACATAAAAGGCGGAGACAAGACCTGACACATCTAAAATGAGACGACTACTAAAAACAACAGAGATGAAAATACTTCGACGAATATCAGGAAAAAGTCTGTTGGATAGGGAGGGAAGCGAAAACATAAGAAGATCATGCAATGTAGAAGACATTAATGGATGGGTGACAAAACGGAAATAGGAGTGGAACGAATACATTAGTAGAATGGCAGAAGATAGGATAGTACGAATAACATGAGATAAGTCACCAAATGGACGGAGAAGTATTGGCAGACCAAGAAAAAGGTGGTGCGATAATTTAAACAATTTAGGAGGCTAATATTGAAGAAGAAACAAGCTTTAAAGCCTACATACAATAAGGAAGAAGAAGAAGAAGAAGAAGAAGAAGAAGAAATAATTGTTTTAATCTGAAACTTTTCTTATTGAAACCTCTTTCTGATAACATCCTAAATCTCCAACTTTTACAATTTATGAGACAAGAGACGACGAATAAAGATTTTCATTTTCAGATTTCCTCTGTTTCTGTTTCTTTAGCTTAATAAACTGCCAAAGTGAAAACAGAATTACCTATACTAAATTTACAATCGAGATGCAGTAGAAATAAACAAACCAAGACAAGTTGAATGCTAGTATGAACACTCCCGAATCATAATTTACAATGTATGTACATTGTAAATCCCAAATCATGATTTACAATGTATATATGTTATAGTCAAAGCCCGAATTTCAGGCACTCCTAGGTTTGACTAGGCAATCCTCAGGTCTGACTGACGGTCTTAGTCAAAGCCCGAAATAAATTACAGTTTCGGCCTTTGACTAGTCAAACCTAGGAGAGACTAAGTTGGTCAGGCAAAGGTCGAAATTTAATTTTGTGAAATCGGGGTTTGACTAGTCAAACCCCGATTAGCTATTATGTCGTAATTTGTTAGATTAGGTTTAATTAAACGTCATTTTTTAATTTTATTGTTTATTATTTTTATATTGTTGTAATTGAAATTAAAAAATTAGTGTTTATTCTCACATATTGAGGCATTATGGCATTTAGAGTTGCTCAGTACGTTAGACCTTTTACACTTACATAATTTTGAAGAGCATTTCTTATTGCAGTAGCGTTTTATAAAACCTTGACCTCCAAATTTAGGATCTTTTGTACTAATTTCTCTTAGAGGCAGCTTAACGTCTGGAACATCTTCGAAATTAAGAAATTCTCTTTAAAAAAAAAGTGTGTGTATTGTTCCGTATTTCGTACCAACTCTATATAAACCGTCAATTGTTTTATCTTGTATAATACCCAAAACATTTCGAGCATCTCCTTTGGTTCTATCTAAGTAAATAAAGGAAAGGCGATTGAAGGTCTTCATACTCAGGCTAATGCTATGAAACAATTAAGTGAAAAAAAATGTCCTCCAATTTCGATGGGAAAAACTGTAACAATACCTATACTTATCCCCAGCTTTGATAGAGCCAAAGGAGATGCTCGAAATATTTTGGGTATCATACAAGATAAAATAATTGACGGTTTATATAGAGTTGATACGAAGTACGGAACAATAAACACACTTTTTTCAAGAAATCAAATAAGAGAATACAAAGAGAATTTTCTTAATTTCGAAGATGCTCCAGACACTAAGCTACCTCTAAGAGAAATTAGTAGGTACAAAATATTATAAATTTGGAGGATAAGGCTTTATAAAATGCTACTGCAATAAAAAATGCTCTTCAAAATTATGTAAGTGTAAAAGGTCTAACGTATTGTGCAACTCTCTAAATGCCATAATGCCTCAACATGTGAGAATAAATACTAATGTTTTTATTTTAATTACGACAATATAAAAATAATTAACATTAAAATTAAAAAATGAAGTTTTTTAAACCTAATCTAACAATTAATTATTTATATGGGAAATAAGCCACAATTAAAATGAAAAAAATAATTTTATTAACGTTTCGACGCCCAAATCGGGTGCCGTTGTCAAAATACAAAATATTACTAAAATAAACAAAAGTGTTGTTGCTAAGCAAAAAAATTCTTCTAATAATTTATTTAATCTCACTCATTTATATTGGCAATTCAGACATATATATTATACATTTTAAAGTAGAAGACTTTAAAATGATATTGCCAATATTTATGAGTTGCGTTCCTGGAACGACTTACTGAAAGATAGTTCATTCGATTACATGAAATCAACCCCAACTCAAGAATATCCGTCATAAAAAATTATAGCATGTGATCTGTCTTTAAAAAGACAACCAAATGCAACGACAGTAAAATTCTCGCGTTAGAGACTTCATAGTAAATCACAAGGGAAAACCAGGAAAAACCCTGTGATACTATCCCGACATCGTAAGTATTTGGTCTTACATTAATTTACTCTCAATAAATAATACCAAATTCTGACTTGTAAGATGTTTAAATTATAAATAATATTAATAATACTAGATATATAAGTAATAGTAAAATATAAAATATGTACTAGCTCGATATTATTGACTTACTAATCTTGGTATTTTCTTTCTATTGACTTCCTTTTTCAGTATGGGTAACCACATCCTACTGCATTCTACCGAGGAATTTGCGACACAATTGGTTTCATTTAGCATAATTAGAGCCGCTTCTTTGATTTTTCTCTTTTTACTATCTGATTCTTTCAGGACTGTACTTGAATCTCTCCACTGAACTCTATGTTCATTATCCCATGCGTGTTGACATATTTGAGATCTCTCAAATTCTCTATTTTTAATATAAGATTGATGTTCACTTATTCTAACGTCTAATGGTCTTGATGTCTCACTTAAATAAAATTGTTCGCATTTACAAGGTATTTTATAAATGCAATTCTTTGTTCTTTCTTGATCATTGTTAGGTTTAGTTTTAGATAGAATAGATCTCAATGTGTTTGTTGTTTTGAATGTTGTTGAAATGTTGAATTTATTTCCTATTGTTTTAAGTTTCTCGGATAGTCCTTTTATATATGGTATTGATATTTTCCTCGTACTATTTCTGGTGAATGTTGTAGGATCCCGTTCTAAGTTGTTCTGTTCCATTCGATCCAATCTTGACAATTCCTTATTTATAAACGATAAAGGATGATCATTTTTTAATAAAACAGATGTTAACAATTGTTTTTCTGCTAAAAAGGAATTTTCGTTAGAACAAGTAATTTTGGCTCTATCATATAAGGATTTAATGATTCCCTTTTTAACGTTGATGTTGTGATTTGACTTTTAATTGAGATATCTGTTGGTGTGTGTTGGTTTTCTATACACTTGAGTATCATATCCAATATCCTTCTTTGAGATCAAAACATCGAGGAAAGGTAGGCTGTTATTGTATTCCTTTTCCATTGTAAATTTTATTGTCTCTTCTTGATCGTTTATAATATTCAGGAACGAATAGAAACGCTTCAGAACAACACTAATCTAACAAATTACAACATTTTAATAGCTGATCGGGGTTTGACTAGTCAAACCCCGATTTGATAAAATTAAATTTCGACCTTTGCCTGACCAACTTAGTCTCTCCTAGGTTTGACTAGTCAAAGGCCGAAACTATAATTTATTTCGGGCTTTGACTAAGACCGTCAGTCAGACCTGAGGATTGCCTAGTCAAACCTAGGAGTGCCTGAAATTCGGGCTTTGACTATAACATATACATACATTGTAAATTATGATTCGGGAGTGCTCCTAGTAGCATTTAACGTGTTTTGGTTTGTTTATTTCTACTGCATCTTGATTGTAAATTCAGTATAGTGAAATATGTTGAATTGAAACATAAATGATAGATATAAACTTATAAGATAACCCAATAGTTTAGCATGCTTTATGTATTATAAAATTTCTATAATATATTATTATGTATACATTAATGAGTTTTTCATTGAACTACTCGTAATATCATGCTATTAGATAAAAGGACAAACAGACAAATACACTATACTTCATGCCAAGTACAACAAGAGATTTATTATTTTAAAAACTATTTTTAATATATCTAATAAATCCTGTCGTCACTTTTAACTATTTCTTTTTGATTATTAATAATTTTTTTGGTTATTCAATGATTTTTTTACTGTTAGTGGAATTATGGTTCTGTTCATTATATTCCCTAAATAGCGTATTGGAATGAAGTATGTATAATATGTAAAATATTGTTAAAGTTTGTTTTTTTGATCTGTTTTAAAAATGATAACATGTGTCTATTAATAAAGTTAAAGTGGACTCACATTATGTCTTGGAGACCACGAATTACACATTATCGAGGCATCCTCTAGTATTCGACTCTGAAAAAAGACAAAACTCACATGTAATGGACATAATATACATTGGTAACTTTCTAAAAATTTGCAATTTATTGATTTTATTGTAATTTTATTGATCATATTATGACCCGTAAAAAAATTGAGAAATCACAATGATTTATCGCGTTAATATCTGGGGAGATTAAAATGATATATTATACTAAGGATTTCCACAGATTCACTGTATTATTTCACTAAACCGTTTTCTCGACTTCTTTCTGTTTTGCCAGTCCCCTTCCTGCAGATTTCTTCTTTCCATTGATTCGTCCACTTCATCTCTGAAAGATCTCCGGGGTCTCCCTCTCTTCCTTCTTCCTATCGGGCTCTACTCTGTTATTCTGTTTATCCAACGATTTTGGTCTGCTCTTCTGACATGTCCGTACCAGGTTAATCTTTACATGGATGTCTACTGCGCGGCCTACGAGGATGCTTCCCTGTGATTGGTCCGTTCGAAGCCACGTTGTCATTACCTGCGCTATCTGCGTTTATACTTTTTATATAATCACTTTTTTGTATTCAGTTTCTTTTTGAATTTCTATAATAATAATAGTCTCCCGTTTTATACCGCTCACGTGGCTTTCTGAGTATAGCAGGGTAGTCTGCTATATCTAGGGCCTACGGTATACAAGGAAGGTAACAGGGCCAGTACTACGCTTCAACTGCCTATTATTACCCCTGGTTTTACCCAAGGTACTCATTTTATTCAGGCTGAGTCGACATGGGGCCTATAAACACTTTAAAAATGCCTAGTTGTTCTTGCCGGCTATGGAATTTGAACTCCGGTCTACCAGCACACGAGCCAAGCACACTACCGCTTAGCTACGCCGGCCCCTCTAAAGTAATTAAATTCAGTAAATTTTTGAAATATGAAGGATGATCTGATTGTTTACAGCTGACATTTCATCACTATCATCACTTGACTGACACAACATCGCAAAAGCACAGTCTTTTTGTCATTCAAATTTCATTAAACTACTTCACTTGATAGTGGTTCTAGCTCGACTGACAGCTCAGGTGACCTCCTTGCTATGTGCTGTCGACATCGACCGCGACTTAACTAGTAGCATCCACCGCGACCTACACCTCCACCTCGACTTACTTGTTCTGTTCTTACCCTTAGTTTAGATCATCTATCTGTATTTCTTCGTCGATCCTCGAGTCCCCGCTCCGTGTTACGTCCAGTTCGGTGAATCCGCGCTCGAGTATGTGGGCCTTTTTGCGCTTTTTGGGTTTTTTTGGTATTTTTTCTTGCTTCTGCCTTTTTTTACTGTTTTGTTAATTTTTTTGGTAGTTGAAGCCATTTTTTGTAGATTTTTTTGAGGCTTGTCTGATACATCATAATAATGATAATATCATTAGTAAATACCATGCGATGCCAAAGGTGGGCGCCTTAACTTATTTTGGTAGACATAGGATCATCTAGACTTTGTTATATGTTTGCTAATATTTGCTGTTTGGGTCTTCTGTGATTTCATCTATGGTATACATCATATCTTAATATCTCTGCAGAATTTAGTTAGCGTGATCTTCAAGCTCAGAGAATTTTGTTCTGCAATTTTCCTCCATCATATCCAGCTCCCTTATTTGTTTTAGATTTCTGAATAGGAACCACTCAGCTACGTATCTGGGTACGTTTGTACAGGTTCTTTAAGGCAGTTATTGTGTGCTGCTTGAATCTTCTTTTTATTGCTATGACTTGTGTGTCCCCATGCGAAAGATGAGTAGGTATGTAATATTTGGATGTATGATGCTTCAGTATTATTCTTTTTTTTTTTTCGTAGGTAGTTTGCTTCTTCTTCCTGTGAATTCTCTTATTGCGGCTCTGACCGTTGCTCTTTTCTGGATTGTCATGTTAACATGTCGTGGTTTGAATGTTAGAGCTTGTTCTTGGACAATTTTCTGGATTCACAGCATTTTACATTGGATAATCCATTGTTCTTAGTGTTATCTGTAAATTTCTTACACCTATGACAATGTTTCTGTGTGCTGCTGCAATTGAAGCTTCGTCTGCATAAAGGCTAATTAGCGTTCCAGGGACTCTTGGAACGTTTGCTGTATTCGCCTGTCCGGAATAAGAATGATGTACCTGCAAAAAGCCAACTTCCTCAGGAGAGCAAAAAAACGATTTTTAAATATTTAAAATAGGGATTAAATGAGGAGTACTCGTCCAGGAGCATCGGTATGGCGTTGATTCTTACAGTGATGGTTTTTGTTTTGATCTCTATTGGTTCGAATTTCATTATATATATTCATGTGATCTTGATTATTGATATGAGATAATATTCTTATATGTCATTTAATTTAATCAATGCATTTATAATAATCTAATTAATTTACCAGATCACATATCAATATGTTTTCAATCTCAGGGCTTTTTATAAAATTAATTACTTACTTACGTGGCTTCTAAGTATTTCTCAATGGTTCCTAATCGGGATAGGAAAGAAAAGAGTAAAATAATACACACATATGGGTTACAATTATAATCAAAATATGGTTTATTTTATTTAAATGGCAATCACTGCTTAATATTTGCTATATCTTATTATTCTTAAACATAACATTTACACATGGGAATCTTATTTCCTTTTGGTTTCCAATTGAAAGTTTTTATTAACATTTAACTATTAGGATTTATTAGCAACAATTCTATTTAAGTTTGATGAAGCTTTTCTGATATTATTGATTATGTTCTTCAATTTTAAATGTGGTATTTAATACGAAAAACCCATACATTCATGTCCAAACAAATGAGACTGACCTTTTTCTGGTGAACTGAGAATGTCTTCACAAAAGACCTGTCTCCTGCTATCCTTGGCTGCGATCAAAACCTCGTCCTGGCTTCCAGTAATGTTCTCCTTTGAAAACTAGCTCGTATAGCTCCCGTTCCTGCTTCTGTCGTGATGCCGTGTTTCTACCTTTTTCGAAACTTCAATCAGCTACCGGGACACTCTTGGCTCAAGGAGGTTCTTTACTCTCGACCTGGCCTACCTCTCGTTCCACGATAGATACTCCACACTCACGGAACTATACCGGCTTTCTCACTCTCCGTACACTACCGTCTACTACTGGACTTCACTTCTCGACAGCTCAAAACATTCTGATCTATATTTGTCATTCATTCCCCTACTTTCTAAATATCCCTTCCAGATTCACAAATCAACCTTCCACCACCAACTCTCATTCGCAGTTTTCCTCAAAACCAATTTTTAATCTTTCTAAATATGCTTAATGGATTTCAAAAAAGAAATAGTTAATTCCCATTCTAAAATTACTTTCTACTATTTACAAATTTTAATGACCTATTCTCTATTTCAACTGAGTCTTATTTAGCATAGGCTAATGATCGAACCTTCCGCGAACAACGATAATGACCTATTATCTTTGTTTATTCTAAGCGCATTGTCCCGAGTTTCGTAAGCTTCGTCTAATCACTTCTTAAAATTAAACATAACAATTTGTTGTATACTGGTTGTTCTAAATTTATATGCCCGTGGTTGAGAAAATTGAAAATATTTTATATTAAATTGAATTCTGTTTATAATTATCAAAATTTAATTTTCATATCAAATAGAAATATAACAAATCCCCGCCTTGTATTCGATAAAATTTATCTGCATTTTTAAATAAATTTTCTCGAGGCAAACCAACTCCCTGTATATTTCCTTTTTAATCTACGTCTTATATCCTAACTTACTATCTACTTCATGTAATTCTGTCTTTTATTCGTGATATTTGTATACATCGTGAATATTATAAATTCCTCGGATCTTTTCCGAGTTCCTGTGCCTCAACTCATAACTATTTATCCCATTTTCATTATTCACGAAGTACGGGCCTTCGAAAACAGGCATCAACTTTGCGCAAATGCCCCCAGGAAGATTTGATACTCGTAATGCCCTCACGAGTACTTTTTCACCCTTTTGGAAAGTAACTGGTCTTCTTTTTCTATTGTGTTCCTGTCTTTGGATATATTTTTCGTTGCTTCGCCGTAATCTTCTCTGTACGGTTTCAATCACCTGTTGATATTCTTTTGGCTCTTGGTCTTCCCATGGCCTTATCGGCAGTACACCCTTCATGATGTATTCTGGGGTCTCTTTTGTTACTGTGCTCGGAATTGTATTTAGATACCTTTCTATTTCCGCCATTTTCCTGTCCCAGTGGCGATGTTGACTATCTGTTGCAATGCGAAGAAATTTCGTCACTTCCTGTATGAATCGTTCCGAAGGATTACTCTGTGGATGCCTGATGCTGACAAAATTTGTCTCTATTCCTCGTTCTCGAAGTTGTCCCTTGAAACGATCATTTCGGAAATACGTTGCATTGTCCAGTAGAATCTTTTTTGGTGTTCCTACTATGGCTATAAAATTGTCGATTTTTCTTAATATTTCTTCCCCCTTTGTGGTGCGGCAACTATATAATTTTACGTATTTTGAAAACACATCCACCATTACCAAAATATGTTTGTTCCTTTTAGTGGTCATAATTAGGTCGCTTAACATATCTATTGCTACAATGTCTAGTTTGTTTCGGGCTTCAATATTTTTGGCAACATTTTCGTTTTTGAAATTCCGACTCTTATATTTTTGACATACATCGCACTTCTGGGTAATTTCCTTTGCAATGCGGTAATCCTGTCGGCTGATGTAATTTTCCCTAAAAACGAGCCAAACTTTTCTGCTGCCGATATGCCCATTGTTCTCATGTAATTTCTTTATTATCTTTTCGGCCAATGTCTGTGTCACTAAATATAGTTCCTTTCCGTCTATTCTCTTAAAATACATGTTATTTTCTACTTCCGCTCTTCTTTTCTCTCTTTCCTCTAGGTCTTCCTGGTTTGTCCTTATCTCATTTAACGAATATATCCCTTCTTCTTGTATTAATCTATTTAGTCCCACCTATAGAGTAATTGTTTCCTTTTTTCCGGTGTCCTCATCCCGTGTTAGAGCGTCGGCTATTATGTTGTCTTTTCCTTTTATATATCGGAACTGAAAATCATACTCCTGTAATAATAGAATGCCTATATGTATTCTATTATTTACTAATCTATTTTTCATGATATGTACTAAAGCTGCATGGTCTGTTTCGATTGTGAATTTTGCTCCCAATAAGTAAAACCTCAATTTGTTTACGCAATATAGTACACTGGCAAACTCCAATTCTGTAACACTATATTTTCTCTCATGTGTTTTAGTCACTCGAGATATAAAACATATCGGCACTTCTTGGTCGTTTTGTATTTGAGACAGAACTCCTGCAAATTTTTGTATGGACGCATCAGTTCGGAGTATAAAAGGTAAATTGTAAATGGGGTGGTATATTTTCGTTCCTTTTGCGAATTCTCGTTTTAATGTTTCGAAAGCTTCCTCCTGTTCTTCTTTCCAATTCCATTTTATTCCTTTTTTAAGCAATTTTATCAGAGGGATTTCCTTTTGGCTCAAATCGGGAATCAGCTTTTTAAAATAATTAATCGTGCCAAGAAAACCTCTCAATGTTTTCAAATTCGTTGGTCTTGGGTATTCATCTATGAGCTTGACTCTGTCTTCGGCTAATCTTACTGTTTTGGTGTCCAATTGAAAACCCAAATAAATGACTTCTTTTTGAAAAAATTGACATTTTTCAATGTTTAATTTCAATCCCGCTGTGTCCAATTCTTCCAGAATTATTTCTATGTGTTCCAGATGACTCTGAGTATCTTGTGGAAAAATTAATAAATCATCGATATAATGAACTATGAAATCTTCATGGCGATTCAAAATGGTATGTAGAGCTCGGACGAGTGCAGCACAAGCACTCTGCAATCCAAATGGCACTACCTTAAACCGGTAGACAATACCATCAATAGAAAAAGCGGTGTAGTTTCTACACTTTTCAGCCAACGGTATCAACCAAAAACTGTGTTTTAAGTCAATTTTCGAAAATATGTGTGACCCGGTGATTCTTCCAAAAATGGCCTCGATGTTTAGAGGTGATTCATATTGTGATACAGTGTGCTGGTTGATATTCCTGGCATCTAAACATAATCTCAATTCTCCATTGCTTTTCTTTACTATCACAATCGGGTTAACATACGGTGAATCACATCTTTCGATGATTTGATCTTCCAACATTTTATTTATTTCTTCTTTCACCTCTTGTCGATACTTGTATGGAATCGGGTAAGTCTTTGATCGAAAATTTCCCAAGTTTTTCACCTCAAATGAATGTTCGTACTTTTTAGCCACTCTGTTTTCCTCATTGATCAAATTTTCGTAGTTTCTTAACATCAACCGCAATTCTTTTTCTTTCCCTTCTCGACATATTAATTTTCTGTCTTCTTTCTCAGATTCTTCACACATGTTTACCGTGCATTCTGCATCCTCGTTTGCATATACCTCCTCTTCAAATACCACTGTTTCAATCATATTCTTTTCACTTTCATTTTTTAGCTTTATTTCTTCTTCTCCTGAGCTCGTCTCTTCTTTTGAGGAATCCCAGGTTTCCTTTGTTTCTGATACTCTCAAATTTTCTTCTTCTGGGCTCAACTCTTCTTTTGAGGAGCCACAGGTTTCATTTTCTTTTATCTTTTTCTGACCTTTTCTCCTTTTTTTTCTTTGTCCTTGCTTCGCTGCCAAATTCATTTCCACTGTTTGTTCTTTACCTGATTCGTCCGTATTTTGTTTCTCATGCTCCTTGTCCTGTTCTTTTTCTTTTTCTTCTGTTAGTTTCATCGTATTATTTTTAAAATCTATCACTACATGTTTTTCTGCCAATTCGTCAACTCCTACTATCATGTCATGTGACATGTTTGGCATTATTACACTTTGTAGTGCATACATATTCTTACCCAGTCGTACCATTACTCGTATGCCTTCATTTATAGTTGCCAATGTCCGTTTGTTTGCGCCCACTAAATTTACCCTAGGTATTTTGTAAATTAAATTTGTTAAGTTAGCTTCTTCTATTAGTTTTCTGTTGACCAATGTTATTTCAGATCCAGTGTCTATCATAATTTTAATTGGTTTCTCGTTGATAAATCCATCCACAAATTTTAAATTAACTCCATTTTTCTTTTCGTTGTTTCCTGCCAATTTAATAAACTCCTTGGGGTGACAAAAGATTCCTGTTTGATTTTTGGTTTTTAGTGAGCGCCGTCGTGAAAAGACGCAGGTTGCTCATCGTTGTTTATATTTTCGTCATAATGTCTCTCTCCGTCATATTCATCTGTCTGGGTATTATTTACTTCTCTTCTATTTTCTCTTGGTCTGTCGGATCTGTTTCGGTTTTCTCGATATCCCTGTTCATTTTGTCTACCATTATTTCTGTTTTCTTGATTTGAGCGTGTGGTGTTTCTATTCTGGTATTCTCGATTTCTATCCTCATTCCATTGCCTATTTCTTTGTTCATAATTTCCTCTTCCGTTGTCTCTATTTTCGTTTTCCCTTCTGGGATTAAAATCTCGTCTTGTATAGTCCCTCCTATTTTGATTTTTATCTCTGTAATCTTGTGTTTCTCGGGGCCTGTAATCTTCTCGCGACCTTCTTGATTTTCTTTCTCTTAGACGTGATTCTCTTATTTGTAGGAATTGGCATAAACTATCTATGTCTTTGTAATTTTGCAATGTGATATGGTCTTCCAGCGTTTCCTCGAAATGTCTTGCAATCAGTTCGACTAATTGTTCCGATGAGTAATTATATTGTAAATGCTTTGCATTATTGTAAATTTGTAAAGCATATGTCCTTTCTGATACACCCATCCTATCATTGTATTTCCCATTTTGCAATTCCTTGTTAATTTCCAATTGTTGGACCTTTCCCCAGAAATAATTCAAAAATTTTTGTTCAAATTGTTGCCAATTGCCGAATTCTTCTTCTTTACTATCGAACCATAGGCTTGCTTCATATTTGAGATGGTTTCTGATAGTTTCTTTTGCTGTTTCGAAATTTCCGATATGCTGTATTTTCTTTTTCAGGCTATTTATGAACGGCACTGGGTGTAATCTTCTTACATCCCCGCCAAACCTTATCTTCACGTCATCTGTGCTATGTATAACCTTTTCTCTTCTTTCTCCGACATTCTGTTGCGTCCTGTTTTCGGTGACTTGTTTTTCTATTTCTGTGATTCTTTTTTCCACTTCTTCTCTGTCTACTTGGATAGCATTTTCCAACTTATTTTCCAAATTTTCTAGTCCCTGTTTCTGGCCATTCGTTATCTCCTTTATTTTCTTTTGAATTTTCATTTCTTGTTCTTTCATCTCGTTTTTCATTGTTGTTAAACATCCTTTTACTTCCTTTTCATACTTTCCTATGCGTTCTTCCATTTTCTTGTTGTTCTCTTCTATTGCTTGTTTCATTTTTTGTTGTGTTTCATCCATTTTTTTATCCAATTTTTGTTGTGTTTCATCCATTTTCTTTGATATTTCTTCCTGATTTTTATCCATTGCTTGTTTTGTTTCCTCCTGATTTTTATCCATTGTCCTTTTTGCTTCATCCATTGCTTGTTTTGTTTCTCTTTGATTGTCATCCAGTTTTTGTGACTGGAGTTGCATCAGTTGTAATAGTTTATCTATTCCTGATAATTCTTGCTGTTCTGATGCCATGATTGTCGTGTCTAAAATATCTTCTTGGTCTGAAAGTTCTTTTTGTTTTTTGTTGTCTTTGCTTTGGCTTCTTGTCACAGACATTTGTTTTCAAGAAGTACTGTCCCCGCCAAATATGAAATTTTACTAGTATGTTACCAAGACGACTTTTTTTTTTAACCAAATATTATAAATTGTCAATAAATATATCAAATGTAAATATCGTAAAAATAAAATATTAAATCAGTTATGTAAAATTTGTACCTAAAGAGATCTAAAATTTTATGTTATCAAATGTAAGTATCTCACTTTTTACCACAGGCATATAAATTTTCAAATACCGGCTTTACTCTTTCTATCCTTCAAATTTGCCACTAGAAATACTTTACAATGCTTTCCACGTTGGACGACAGTTGATGTGATCTTGATTATTGATATGAGATAATATTCTTATATGTCATTTAATTTAATCAATGCATTTATAATAATCTAATTAATTTACCAGATCACATATCAATATGTTTTCAATCTCAGGGCTTTTTATAAAATTAATTACTTACTTACGTGGCTTCTAAGTATTTCTCAATGGTTCCTAATCGGGATAGGAAAGAAAAGAGTAAAATAATACACACATATGGGTTACAATTATAATCAAAATATGGTTTATTTTATTTAAATGGCAATCACTGCTTAATATTTGCTATATCTTATTATTCTTAAACATAACATTTACACATGGGAATCTTATTTCCTTTTGGTTTCCAATTGAAAGTTTTTATTAACATTTAACTATTAGGATTTATTAGCAACAATTCTATTTAAGTTTGATGAGGCTTTTCTGATAGTATTGATTATGTTCTTCAATTTTAAATGTGGTATTTAATACGAAAAACCCATACATTCATGTCCAAACAAATGAGACTGACCTTTTTCTGGTGAACTGAGAATGTCTTCACACAAGACCCGTTTCCTGCTATCCTTGGCTGCGATCAAAACCTCGTCCTGGCTTCCAGTAATGTTCTCCTTTGAAAACTAGCTCGTATAGCTCCCGTTCCTGCTTCTGTCGTGATGCCGTGTTTCTACCTTTTTCGAAACTTCAATCAGCTACCGGGACACTCTTGGCTCAAGGAGGTTCTTTACTCTCGACCTGGCCTACCTCTCGTTCCACGATAGATACTCCACACTCACGGAACTATACCGGCTTTCTCACTCTCCGTACACTACCGTCTACTACTGGACTTCACTTCTCGACAGCTCAAAACATTCTGATCTATATTTGTCATTCATTCCCCTACTTTCTAAATATCCCTTCCAGATTCACAAATCAACCTTCCACCACCAACTCTCATTCGCAGTCTTCCTCAAAACCAATTTTTAATCTTTCTAAATATGCTTAATGGATTTCAAAAAAGAAATAGTTAATTCCCATTCTAAAATTACTTTCAACTATTTACAAATTTTAATGACCTATTCTCTATTTCAACTGAGTCTTATTTAGCATAGGCTAATGATCGAACCTTCCGCGAACAACGATAATGACCTATTATCTTTGTTTATTCTAAGCGCATTGTCCCGAGTTTCGTAAGCTTCGTCTAATCACTTCTTAAAATTAAACATAACAATTTGTTGTATACAGGTTGTTCTAAATTTATATGCCCGTGGTTGAGAAAATTGAAAATATTTTATATTAAATTGAATTCTGTTTATAATTATCAAAATTTAATTTTCATATCAAATAGAAATATAATAATATCTATCGGTTTTAGAACGTCTTTCGACGTTGTCCGATGCCTAACTTTCACGTCATTCTATCATCCCATTGGCCATCTCTAAAATCTCTTGCACTCATTGCTTTGGTTACCCCTTCTTTCCATGTCTTTTTGGGTCTTCCTCGTTTTTTGCGGTTTGGTGGTACCCACTGCATGATCTTTTTGGGCAATCTTGTGTCTTCCATTATTTGAACATGACCATACCAAATCAACTGTTTCCTCTCAATATCTGTTATTAAGTAACCATCTATTCCAATTTGTCGTCTTACTTCCTCATTTCGAACTCTTTCCCTACGGGATATACCTAACGATCTTCTAAACACTTCCATTTCTACAGCTTCTAATTTTTTCCTGTTGTTCTCGGTTATTCTCCAAGTTTCTGCTCCGTAAAGTAGGCTGCTTTTAATAAGTGTTTCATAGATATTGTATTTTCGCTGTATTCCTATTTCGGAGCTCCAAAGTATTCCATTTAGGCAGCCAATTGTTCTTCTAGCTTGTGTTAACCTTTTCTTTATTTCCTCATCGTCTTTTCCCGTTCTATCGAAAATTACTCCCAGGTACGTGTATTCACTACAGGATGTGATTTGTTCATTATCCTCTAGTTCGATATTGGATAACTCAGCTCCTATGGGTAGGTATTTAGTTTTTTCCACATTAATTTCCAAGTCCCACTGTTCATATTCCTCCTTTAGTTTTCTTGCCATATACTGTAGGTCGTCTTTATCATTAGCTATGATCACTTGGTCATCAGCAAATTGTAAGGTATATAAACAAACCTCTCCGAGGTCTATTATACCCATACCGTGGCATTTACGTTTCCACTGGTTTAGTGCTTTTGCAACATATATCTTAAACAAAGTTGGTGAAATACAGCAGCCCTGGCGCAGACCCTTGTTAACTATGAACTTTTTAGATAGTGTGTTGCCAATTTTTACTTGTGATGTAGAATTTTCATATAGATTTTTTAAGGCGTTGACTAGAGTGTAGCTGATGTTAGTTTCTTGTAGTGATTTCCACAATTTAGTCACAGGAACGCTGTCATATGCTTTACGGAGGTCAACAAACATGAGATGGGTCTCTTGATTGGTTGCTGATTTTTTTCAATTAATTGTTTTAGGCAGAAGACATTATCTGTGCAAGTCCTTCCAGCGCGGAATCCAGCCTGTTCTTCTTCTTCTTGTTCCCTATACTCCATCTCAATGAGATTTCTAAGAATGCGCCCGTACACCCGGCTTAGGGTACTAGTTACCGATATTCCTCTGTAATTTGAGCAATCTAACTTATTTCCTTTTTTATGAATGGAAGAAATATAAGCTACTTTCCATAAACTGGGTGGTGTGACACCGTTTATATATTTGTTCATACACCAAGTAAGTGCTTGAAAGAGTTTATCTGTGCCACATTTTATTAATTCGGCAGGAATATTTTCTGGCCCTGGAGCTCTACCATTTTTTAGTTCATTTACAGCTTTCTTCACCATATCAACTCCCACTACTATCTCTTCGCCCTCAACGAATACTTCTGTTGGTGATTGGGTGGTATATTCGGCTCTACTTTCTGTTAGCAAAGTCTCGTAGTATTCTTTCCATTTTTCTGTTGATATTAACTGAATAGAAGTAGTATTTTTTTCTGTGTTCTTTATTTTGTTGAAAAATTTCCATGTCTCTGAACACTTCCTCCTATGTAAGTGTTGATCTCTTGGCATTTCCTATCCCACATTTCTTTTTTTGCTGCTGTTACTGCTCTTCTTGTTGTTCTTCGTAGGTCCAAATATTTGTCTTTGTCTACTTGATGTTTAGTACTTAGCCACCGTGCGTACGCTTTCTTTTTCTCCATTATTAGGTTTTGTATGTCTTCGGTCCACCATAGCTTTTTACTGTGGCGTTCGGATTTTAAACCAAGCGCTTCTTTTGAGGCTGTTTGCATACTGTCTATTATATTTTGTACAATTCTTCCACGGATACATTTTGGATTATATGTTTTACTTTTTCATTTAGTCTTCGTTGATATAGTGTTCTCGTACTTTCATGTTGTAAGCTGTCTAGGTTGAAATTTGTTTTGTTAAAAATTTCTGTGGCTTCAGGTGGTTCTTTTGTTTTCTTGGATCTAAACGGAAAAACTATTTCGGACTTTACCATAAAGTGATCCGAATCACATGATACTCCTCTATATACTCTTGTATCCATTACTTGTAATGTTGTATTTTGTTTTGTAATCACGTAATCTATGATCGATTTTAAATTTCTGGTTACCTGAATCCATGTATATTTGTGTATCTCCTTGTGTTTAAAAAACCCGTTTCTTATTTTTAGCTGATGGTTTTCGCATATTTTTGAATTAATCTTTCACCATTGTCATTTTGGGTCATTTCTCCATGTGGACCTACCACTTTGTTGTTTACCTTCTGTTTGACTCTACTATTCAGATCTCCTGCTATGATCACTTCATTATCTTAATTTAATCGAATTGCATTATCTTAATTTAATCCCCCCCTTTTCAACCCTTTTTACAGTTGCGTCATTCTTCATCTAAAAAATTTTAAATATTTAAACTAGTGATTAAATAAAGAGTAACCGTCCGGAGCATCGGTATGGCGTTTATTCTTAAAATGGTGGCTTTTAGTTTCATCCCTATCGGTTCAAATTTCATTATCTTAATTTAATCCTCCCATTTTCAACCCTATCTACAGTTGCGTCATTTTTGAACTTAAAATTTTTCTGTGCAAAAAAACTATTTTTAAATATTAAATATGACGTTTAGTCTTACAGCGATGGCTTTTATTTTCATCCCTATTGGTCCGAATTTCATTGTCTTAATTTAATCCCCCCATTTTCAACCCTATTTACAGTTGCGTCATTATTCATCTGAAACAAGGTCTAAATTGGTGCGTATTTCAATAACGACGCAACTACCCTGTAGCGGTTCAGCACGTAGGTACAGTTCTGTCGCTTTTGTATCATCTGTACACAGTATTTTAGAAGTTAGGTACGCAATAAACAGGAAGTGACAAAATTTGCAGTTACGTCATTCTTGTTTCGGACCGGCTTGCTCCAAGCCTATAATAAGAAAAGCTCTGGATAGAGATAAGTTTGCAGAAGTCACCTCTAACCCCCATTAGATACGGCACGTAAAGAAGAAGAGGAGGAAGTGTAAAAAACAATAACTATATACAGAGTGGGACAAAGAAAACAGTCCACCTCGATATTTGGCAGTATTTATTACATTTTAAGGAAATGACGAAACAGGTCGATTTTTGATCAAAGGTGTGACACATTTTTACGGTACATACATTTTTGTCGTTTGTCAACCCCTCCCTTCCACTTAAATAGGAAATAGGGGTCGTGTACTAGCTCATTTAAAAAGTTATTCAATTATCTATTCAGTAATATAAACATTACCATAATTAGAGACTAAGTTTTCACTCTAATGGCACATAACATATCCCACCAGAATGAAAACAATGGGAACCTTCTCTGGTTACACCTCCGAGGCTTCTACAATTTGCAAGCCATACGGATGCTGAAACTAAGGAAGATGAGGGAATTCTACAATTTACAATTCACGTCACATCTGCTCAGCGCGGTAAAGTTCCAACGAGACTGGTTCCCTTCATACTCCACACAGAGTAAATGTAAATCAAAAATGAATAACCATTTTCAATTTCGTTGCAAAACGAAAATACAGCCGAACCATATTCCAGTCCAATCAGAGAGTGCTGCAAGCACCTCTACCGGTTTCGAAACTTATTAATCTCTCATCATGAGGCACATATGCTGCTCTCCCTGATCCAACCAAAACAAACCCCAGCGTGCAGTCCCGAATTGCAACGAACGAAATGGCATAGATGCCCTAGCGGCAACTGCTAACAAAAGACTAAGTTTTCACTCTAATGGCACATAACATATCCCACCAGAATGAAAACAATGGGAACCTTCTCTGGTTACACCTCCGAGGCTTCTACAATTTGCAAGCCATACGGATGCTGAGACTAAGGAAGATGAGGGAATTCTACAATTTACAATTCAACTTTACCGCGCTGAGCAGATGTGACGTGAATTGTAAATTGTAGAATTCCCTCATCTTCCTTAGTCTCAGCATCCGTATGGCTTGCAAATTGTAGAAGCCTCGGAGGTGTAACCAGAGAAGGTTCCCATTGTTTTCATTCTGGTGGGATATGTTATGTGCCATTAGAGTGAAAACTTAGTCTTTTGTTAGCAGTTGCCGCTAGGGCATGTATGCCATTTCGTTCGTTGCAATTCGGGACTGCACGCTGGGGTTTGTTTTGGTTGGATCAGGGAGAGCAGCATATGTGCCTCCTGATGAGAGACTAATAAGTTTCGAAACCGGTAGAGGTGCTTGCAGCACTCTCTGATTGGACTGGAATATGGTTCGGCTGTATTTTCGTTTTGCAACGAAATTGAAAATGGTTATTCATTTTTGATTACCATAATTATATATACAAGGTGTCCAAGAAAAAAATATTTTAATTAAATTATTTAACACAAAAGAAGTATGTATGTAATTTATTTAATTCAAAATACATTCTACTGCTGTCACGAAATAGAAAAAAATGCTTTTTCATAAATAAACATTGCTTTTCGCTTAATTTCAATGTTTAAGCTGCCACCCACCTGCCTCTTGGTAGGTTGTATATTGAATTTAAGCGAAAAACAATATTTATTTGTCAAATAAACATTTATCTCTGTTTTCTGTCAGTAGTAGAATGTACTTTGAGTTATATAAATTGCATACATTCTTCTTTTTGTGCCAATTAATTTAATTCAAAATAATTTTTCTTGGATACCCTGTATAAATAATTATGTCAATGTTAATATTACTGTATAGAGAATTGAATAACCTTTCAAATGAGGTAGCACACGATCCCTATTCCCTATTTAAAAATAGGGGGTGAGGGAAATGGAAGGGAGGGGGTTGACAAATGACAGATGTATGTACCCTAAAAATGTGTCCGCCTTAGATAAAAAATCGACCTGTTTCTTCATTTCCTTATAAAATCTAATAAATACTGCCAAATATCGAGGTGGACTGTTTTCTTTGGCCCACTCTGTATAACTTCTCTAAGTATCAGAGTTTACGTAGAAAAACCGGTGTATTAAATTTTTGTTCAAATTAGAATTGTTTCTATGCTTACAGGTGTATTTTATTATCTTTCATTCAATACATTAAAACGCACAAAAAGCAACACCCGCAAAGAGATAGGAATCAAATCGCTCCCGATCAACCCATCAAGCCGCGAAGTGCATTAAGTGAATCCCTAATTCAATAATTCCTTTCTAGTTTATGGGCCTGTGCTGTGAGTGTCTGCTCGTAACACGTGCGTGTAATTTTGAGTCGCAATAAAGTGCCGGGGGTTGGGATCCTAACCGCCCGGAGCGGCGTGTCGTCTGTCGGACCATGGCATAACGCGTGCGGCAAATTGGAATCTTGATAATTATTTGTAGTGGCAGCACTGGCAGCGGTTTGTTTTGTGGGAACGACCGCGACGCACCTCTTTTACTCGATTTCCTTTTATTAGGTATCTTGTACAAAAACGGTTTTGTATGCTTTAATACATTTACAAAGTGTTTAATACGTTTACAAATCATTTTTAACAAGATTGGTTGCATAAAAATAAAAAAATTAAGAAGAGAAAAGAATCATCTTTTTCGGTATCCTTTGGCACGATCGTTCAATTCAAATTATTGTTCGTCGTATAATCGTGTAAGTTGAAGTTGGTTAACTTTAATATAGTTTTATATATTTAAGATTCTTGTAATTAAATTAACTAAATTAATCATTAGATATTTGTTTATAAAACAATAAACACCAGGCATACGTTTAATTGCACAAGAAGAACACCTTCGGTAAGTAGTTTTGCTAACATCAGCAAGGTTGTTTATTAAACTTGACACAGTAATAAAAATATATACAAACATATTTACATAACGAGGTATTTGATAAATAAGGGAACATTTCGAGATCAATTGGGTCATTTTAGTAAGTTAGACGAGTCAGTTAGGTTTGGGGGTTTGCTACCGATAGAGCAGAAAAATGTAATCACCTGTCAACTGAATACATTTTATATGGTATTAGTTCACCGAATAAACCAGTTATGACTATTTGAGAGTATTCCTGTTGATCAACCCCAACAACCACCTTATATGGGTAACATCATCATCCAACCAATTCACGTCCACTGCTGGACATAGGTCTCCCCCAATTGTTTCCACACTTCACGGTTTTGTGCTGATTATAGCTAGTTTTTACTAATCCGCCTGATGTCATCTGTCCATCGTGTAGGCGGCCTTCCTCTTCTGCGTTTAACACGGGTAACACACATCTTTATATGGCGATCCTGCCAGGGCAATATAGACAACCTGCTAAGTGGAGCATATAGCTTCAGTGAAAACGCGCCATCGAGATCTCTTTTGCGCTGAGGCTTCCACCTAATTTCAAGATTTTCCTTGACCTGGGCTACTTTTTTTTCTACTTCCCTAGGGATACCACTATAGGGCAGTCTTTGCAATACTGGAGCTATTTTTTTCGAGTGTGTAACCGATCCAACTCCACTTTCTTCACTTTATTTTATTTTTTACCCTCTCTTATTCGGTCAGGTGTAGCAGATCTTCGTTGATGATGATGTTAGGCCAGAAAATACAAACAATTATTCGTAGGCATTTAATAACAAAGACCTGCAATTTGTTTATAATGATTTTTGTCACTTTTCAGGTTTCATCCAGGTTACTTCTTCTTTTTTTTAATTGGCTCGTCTTGCTCTAAGCAATGCTGCAACACTAAAAAACCTATAAAAAAAATGAAGTAACGAATACCGTCACGTTTCATTATTATGTATTTTTCTACTTCTGACACACTTAGTTTATTATTACTAGACACACCAATTTTTATTAACTTATGGTGAGAGGTATTACGTTAAAACAAATAGCACAACAATGGAAATTTATATAGACTTTTCTCGCCTAAGAGGATCGGTACGTATTGTCGGCTGCAATGCTATTCAAATGGGGATTCATTTTTTTCGAATCCTGAGAAAACTAATAAGTATTTTTGAAAAATTTAAACGCAGAAGGAAAGATTACGTTATTAGCGAGGGCCGAAAGTCCCTGAGAACTTCTACAATGTTTATTTTAATAAGTTACAGGGGTGAAAAACTAAGAGAAAATTTAGTGTGATTTTTAATTTCAAATATATCATTCAAAATAAACTTTTTATTTATTCTAAGGGACTTTCGGCCCTCGGCAATAATTTAGTCTTTCATTCTGCGTTTAAATTTTTCAAAAATATTTTTCAGTCAGACACTGACAATCAGTGACAATTTTAAATATTTGACATTGCATCGGGAATATGTTGAGTTATTGATTAAATATGATTGATATTGTGTATTTGATAAATAATTGATTTAAGACGTGAACTTAATAAAAAGTTATTTATTGTGTATTATTTGTGGAAGATCCAAGCAGAGAATACCTCAGGATAATATATTCTGTGATCCAAGTATTTTGTTGTTAAAGATGTTCAAAATTGTAAGCGTTCCATAACAATATATTATTAAAAAATCACTTTAACACTTTTCCTCTTTTCTCGATTGAGTATTAGTCTTTGTTGTACAAATAAATTATTACAAATAATGAATACATAGTTAGTGAAAAAATTATCACATTTATTAACTGAATTAATAATTTGCAATTATAAAAAATACCAGTTATCCAAGAACATTCAAAACCCATCTCTTTAAATTAATGATGACATTTTCAAGTAGAATGACATTCTAGTAATGTTTATATATCCATACCAGTGTGAATTTTACTACACGTAATTTGCCGTGTAAAGACAGAAAAAGTAGGGATACACGTAAAATATTTGCGAATTATGTACCCATAGCCTTAATTAATTCAACTAAATTCTGCTCTGTTTAAAGTTTTTCGTGCAAATTTTATATTACTTAAATTGTTTAAAATCTATTGTAAATCTACTGTTTAAAGTAAAATGTAATCTAATCTAATCTAAAATGTAAATCTATTGTTTAAAATAAATTAATGTTCTTGTTGATTTCCATATCCGCAATTAGTAATTTCATATAATAAATGATTATTCCTACGCCAATGTATAGAACTCGTGCCTAGGATCAACTTGAAAGGGCCAAAAAATAATGTGAGAAAGCTTTTATTCATTCATGTGCTCAATTAAAAGGTAAGGGCGGAATAAGAGAAATAAAGCAGAGCCAAAAGGCTATTTCTATATCTTGCTTTGTCGTCCCCTTTCTCTATTAAGGTATCCATCCTTATTCGCTATTTAACCCTCTCGTTGTATTTTCTCGACGCTATTTACTGATTCTCTTTGTGTGGTACTTGAAACATTCATAATTGTTATTATAGGAAAGGATTTGTTTTGAATAATTTCAAATTCTTATAGTCGGTGAAATGTTTCGTTCCTTTTAGAGTTATTATAATTTAAAGCCTGGCTTACACTGGATCTGGAAGGTTCATTGTTAGAGACGTAAAGAATGTTAGTAGATGTAAAGAAACAGTTAGATTTAGTTATGGTAGTTAGAAAAAGTAAACTAATCAATATAATTTGTAGTAACAATAATTTACAGTACAGTTAGGTCTTAAAAAACAATTGGCAGTCTCTATGATAAGAAAACGAATTTATAAGGAAACGTATTTATGGATCAAGGCGGAACAATTGTGTGATAATTCTAATAATATTAATTCCTCCATCTTAACTAGGTCAGGACTATTAAAAACTATTCACACCCTGTAGAATTGTACTAGTTGGATATCAAAAACTCTATTTATGTTAAAATGATTTTTAATATAGTCTACTATTATTAAAAATTATTAGTACATATAGCTAAATGTTAAATTTTAGTATACAGGGTTGGTCGAAACTCGGAATGAGGATTTTCTGAATTTTGTTAAATGGAACACCCTGTATTTTAGTATTGCAATCAAAAGACATTTTATGGTACCTTTTTATTTCTTAAGCATTCCCTATACCTAAATGCTTTAATTTGTGCTTAATTGTTAATCGCGCCAAGAATGTTAACTACGTAGGTATTTTGATAGCTCAACCATTATTGGCAATTTTAAAGATCAGTCTTTTTTTTTTTTTTTATTAACTCCATTGAGTACAACAATCTGCCCATTGGGCATTAAGCATTTGTTATGGTAAAAAATATAGACATGTAGAGAGTTACTCCAGTGAGTAACCTCTTTACAATTCTAAAACTAAAATTTTATCAGTCTGAATACACTTTTGATTACGTTCAGTTGGTTAAGTCGGACGGCAGTTGCCGTTTTAATCTACGCACTTCAAAGACGTCCCGCACATTTAATTGTCTGGCAAACGCATTAGGATGCACTAACACTCGTTCAAAGTATTTAACACTAAAACGTTGTATGGCTTCTTTCACGGATTCTAGGGGGATGTCGTGTTGAATCACCTCGTTGGATACATAGTATGGCGCATTGACTATGGAACGCAGCACCTTGTTTTGAAATCTCTGTAAGATGTTTGTATTGGAGACGCTAGCAGTGCCCCATAGCTGAATCCCATAAGTCCATATGGGCTTGAGGATGGACTTGTAGAGTAAAATTTTGTTATCCAGAGATAGCTTGGAATTGCGTCCAATGAGCCAATACATATTTCTCAATTTAAGTCCAAGCTGTTTTCGTTTTGTAAAAATATGTTTTTTCCAAGTAAGGCGGCGGTCCAAGTGCATGCCAAGATATTTGGCGTCCTCGGATTGAGGAATTAGACAATTATCAATATAAACAGGGGGGCATGTTTCTCTGCGTAGCGTGAATGTTACATGTAATGATTTAGTTCCATTAGATTTGATGCGCCATACTTTCATCCATTGCTGAATTCTATTTAGGTTTGATTGAAGATTCCTTGATGCTGTTGTTGGATCTGTGTGGGATGCCAGGATAGCAGTGTCGTCTGCATACGTTGCAACTGTAGTTGTACTAGATGTTGGAATGTCCGCTGTGTATAAAAGATACAGAATTGGGCCGAGAACGCTGCCTTGTGGGATGCCTGAGTGAATGGGATATATCTTGGTGTGCTCGGTACCGTGCTTCACAAGGAAGTGTCTATTTTCTATGTAGGATTTTAAGAGCTGGAAGTGAGGATAGGGTAGGAGCTTCTTTAATTTTATTTGTAGCCCTATGTGCCATACCTTGTCAAAAGCCTGAGATATGTCAAGGAAAGCAGCAGAACAGTATCTTTTGGAGTTAAAATCCTCGTTTATTTGGTTGACTAGCCTATGCACTTGTTCTATGGTTCCGTGCTTGTCTCGGAAACCGAATTGGTGTTCTGGAATTATTTTATTTTCGTCTATTATCGTTTTCAACCTTTTTACGTACATTTTTTCAAAGACTTTGCTAATCATAGGCAAAAGGCTTATAGGCCGGTATGAAGATGCATTTTCCGGTCTTTTTCCTGGTTTAAGGATCATTAGGATTTGTGCCACTTTCCATGAACTAGGGAAGTACTTTAGACGCAGAATTGCATTAAATATAAAGGTGATTAGTTTTATGCACTTATCCGAGACTTCTTTTAGAATCTTGCCAGAGATTAGGTCAAATCCAGGGGCTTTTTTGATGTTGATTTCATCTATTATTGTTTGTTTTACTTGGTTGACTGTAAATTTCGTGTGGGGCAGATCCATTTGAAACGGTGCTGTTAGGAATCTGGTTAGTTCTGTTTCTTCCTCTGTAGATACTGTAGAAGGGTATGGCGTAAATACTTTTTGAAGGTGCTTGCCAAAAAGATCAGCTTTTTCTTTGTCGTTCCTAGCCCAGGTGTTTGCCTCATCTTTGATTGGTGGGTTATGCTGTTGGGGCCGTTTGAGCTTTTTCGTGGCTTTCCAGAGTGAATAATCTGTAGCTTCAGTTGGTGTTAAATTTTCTAAATATTCTTGTATTCCATGGTTTTCTTCTTCATGGATTAATTCCTTTAATTCCTTTGTTGCTTTGTTAAGTTTTTTCTTATTTTCTGCCGTTCTTGACTGTTGCCAATTTTTACGTAATTGTCGTTTTTCTAAAATTTTTTGTTTAATTGTGGGAGACACATTATTTCTGTTTTGAGATGGTTCGTAGCTGGGAGTCGCGTACCATGCAGCAATTTGTATGCTTTCTGTTAGTTTATCTACAGCTGATTCAAGTTCGAGTTCATTTTTCAAGGACAGATTTAGTGAGATCAGGCTGTCTAGTTTTTCTCTAAATTGGGACCAGTTAGTCTTGGTGTTATGCAAAGTTGGTTGATGTTCTTTGTTTAAGATTTTTTCGGAGATTGTTATTATAAAGGGTGAGTGGTCTGATGATAAATCAAAGCATGATTCAGCTTTACATTTTTTGGTATCGATGCCTTTTGTGATGCAGAAGTCAACGACATCAGGTATTTTGTTTAAATCAGACGGCCAATAAGTTGGTTCGCCAGTAGAAATTTGTTGCAGGTTATTTTCTACCATTGCTTTAGCTAATTCTCTGCCTCTTGGAGTTGTTAGTCTAGAACCCCACATCGGATGTTTTGAATTATAATCTCCACCTGCAATGAATTTGTTCCCTAGAGTGTTAAAATATTTTAGGAAATGTTCTTTTTTAACGACATGTTTAGGTGGGCAGTATAAGGCAGATATTGTTATTGGGCCGTGTGCTTCCTCAATTGTTAAGCTGGTTGCTTGCAGGTAGTCTTTGTTATATTTTTCCATTTCGGAGTGTTTAATAGAATCACGTATAATCATGGCGCTTCCACCGTGAGCTCTACCGTCTGGGTGATTTGTATAATACAACTTGTAGTTGGGAATCCGCATGTAGTGTTTTTTTGTAAAGTGTGTCTCAGAAATTAATAATATATCAATATTTTGATTAAGTATGAATGTTTTGAGTTCTTTAGCCCGTTGATAAAGGCCATTTGCGTTCCAGACTACTATTTTATATTTAAGTTGTGAAGCCATTAAGCAATCTTATTGATGACAGTAGTAAGTAAATTGAGCATTGTGCCCATTTGCTCCATGAGTTTTTGCATCATTTCTTCCAGCTTGGCTAAGTTGTTATTAGGTTGGTTAGGTCCTGGTATTGTTTGGTTGTTATAGCTACACTGTGGTTGATTTTTGTTGACTATTTGAGCATAGGTTAAATCAGGTTGTATTTGTTGAGTATTATTTGTTTGGATATGCGGTTGCATGATTCTTTTCTCTCTTAGTGTAGGATATAGCTTCTGCTGTAGTTGAATGTGAACTTGGCATCCTCTATAGTTAGCCGGGTGGTCACCGTTACAATTGACACATTTTACTTTGTCATCACGTGATTTCCGAGGACAATCTTTTGTTTCGTGATTGCCTGTACATTTTACGCATCTGTGTACTTTGCGGCAGTATGTTTTGGTGTGTCCGTAGTCTTGGCATCTTGTACACTGGGGGATTGTTCTTTTCGTACGAAGAGGTTCGCATTTGATGATATTGTTTCCTAATTTTTCTATTTTATAAACCTCTTTGTTGTTTTCCTTCGATACGATATCAATGAAAAACATTGGCAAGGGGGTTTTTGATACATAATGTTTTATATTGTGAATGTTCACTGCTTCGTGGCCTTGTGCTGCTAGATTTGTCTTTATGTCATTAGTATCTGTACCATGATGCAGTCCTTTTATGACAAACCTGAATGTTTTCTCGCTTTTTGGCCTAAAAGTATGGTATTGAGTATTCCTTTTATCAAGTTCAGTGATCAATTTTTTAAAATGTTCGGCCTCAACGACTTGAACTTTTACTGTTTCATAACTAATGGTTTTAATAGTGTATTTATCTCCTGTGGTTTGTTTCAGTAGATCATGAATGTGTTGGACAACACCTACATTATATATGGTTATCGGTGGGGGCTTGGGTACATGTTTTGTATTGTTTTCTTGATCTTTTGCTTCGTCTTGGCTTTCTTCGTTTTCTTCTGTAAGCATACTATACGAGTTTTTTGTTTCTAGTGGCTTTTGCAGCCAATAATCACTTAATTTTGTTTGTTTCCTGGATATTTCCACTTCGGGACTTCTTATTCTTTTTTTATTTGTTACTTTCTCCCATTTATCTTCAGATTCAGAGTTAGGAGCTGCTTGTTCATTCATGTGTTGGACTACCTGTGGATTTTGTGGATTTTGATATACTAAGTGTTGGGGGAGAGGTAAAGGATTTGGTTGTGAAAGATATTGTGGGAAAATTGGTTGCATTTGAGTAGATGAGCCTGGCATTTGCTGATATATGGCCTGTTGATTTTGATCATGGTAACCCGTTTGGGGCTGTGACATTGACGTAGGAAAAAAATATTGTTGATAAGACATATTATTGTTATTCACCTGATATCCGGATTGATGAGTTGGCACACCATTTCATTTGATATCCCTTTTTAACTCCACTCCACTGGTATGAAATTGTTGGATATTTTCTTCAGTTATTATCACTAATTGCCTTATGATAACTAGCTCGATTCCAAAACACTTATTTACTTTTAAAATGTAAAAATGTAATTAAAAATAAAAACTGAATTTATTTATTTAAACAAGTTTACGGAGACGTTCAAATTACTGATATTAAAACATGTAGGTAATTAAAATCACATTTAAATAATCACATTTTGTACACAAATCGAAATTAACGTTTACAATATAAAATGTTTTAAAATATTCTGGACTGAATGCGACCGCCTTACTCGGAGGTTTGTGGTCGACTCATGAAAAGATCAGTCTAGATTAATAAGTATTTATTTCCGAAAAAATATTTGTGATTAAATATTTTCACGACCAACCTAATAAAATTTCACGTATTTTTTGTTGAAATTAATGTTTGACTTGAATGACCAATAACTCACAAATTAAAGCAGTTAGGTATAGGGAATGCTTAAGAAATAAAAAAGTAGCATAAAATATAATGTTATTACAATAATAAAATATAGGGTGTTCCATTTAAGAAAACTCAGAAAATACTCTTTCCGAGTTTCGACCAACCCTGTACAGTACAATTCAAAGTTTAGCTATACTAACATTTTTTAACAATAGTAGACTATAATAAAAATAATTTGAACATAAACAGTGAATGTTGCTAGAAAATTAAGAAAAAAACGTAATTATCTTTTAAACTACCCTGTATAACATTACAAAACCTCATATTTTAAGAAAGAAGACATCCAGGAGTATCCAAAAATTTAAAAATATACAGGATGTTCCATTTAAAAAAACGCAGTTATAAGCCACTTCCGGTATAACCGGAAGTAGCAAATCAATGAAAATATTTTCATTAAAGAGATCACTCTTCAAAACCCCATCATTCCAATTATCATGATTCTGTTTCCTTTAGTTCTCGAGATATTTCTAATAGGACTTTTACTGCCTCACCCTGTATACTGTAAAAATTTCAGAAAAAAATGTTAAAATTGAACAGAGTTGTAGCGAGGTAAACGCAAAAAAACGTGATTTCTTTTTTTTTATTTTTAGGTTAAAATTGCGATTTTGACTATGTTCCCCCACATAAAATTCAATATAAACCTCTTTTTAGTTTTCAGCACCTTCAAAAATATAAATTATGAATAAAATTAGCCACTCATCTCTCCGTGGTCAGTACCTGGTCATTTTAGGGGTATCTCCCACTCGCCTATGTAAATTTTGACTTATAGACAAGTTTTGTAAAAACCTTAGCTATGTGTGTGAATTTTTTGAAACTTCTAAATTGATTATAACCCACCGAAAAAAAAATAAATCAAAACGAGAACATTATTGTGGATATATTGGAGGGGAGGTATGGTGGGATAAAATTGCGGACCCTTTTTTTATTAGATAGAACGTGAAAAAATGGAAAAAAATAATTCTGGAAGTAAGGGCATTTTCTCATCTTAACGACGGGTACCCTTTACCTTCAAACAGTATTAGACAATGAAACATACCACAATAAACAAGAGGATAAATGCCTAAGTTCGATGATTGCAAAAGCAGATATGGTATGGAACTGTGGCTTAGGTAAAGAAATATGGGATATTATAGTCCGGTTATAGATAAATGAGAAATTTAAAGAGATAGACCAATTGGTGTACAAATGGTATTACCACTTGTACACTAATTGGTCTATCTCTTTAAATTTCTCATTTATCTATAACCGGGCTATGCCTACAATGATGAAATGTTTCTTCATCCAGAGTTATATAAGTTGATTAAAATACATAAGTCCCTATTTGTTAAGTATTTAATTGACCGTATTATTGGATGTTTTGGACAAGAGGTGTTAGGACTGCCACCAGACCATCCAGATCTAAATCCTATTGAAGTGGCTTGGGCTGAATTCAATATATGTACATTGTTTTCGTAATATTCACGTCCGTGTATTCAGAACAAACATGACTACAAGTACAAGTTTATTTATTCTCTCTCACGCACACACAAACCCTCTCTCTCTTTCTCCCTCTGTATCTCTCCCTCTCTCCTCCCCTCCCTCTTTCTCATAAAACTTTCTAGTCTTCTTCTTTAATCTAGTATTTCTTTTACTATTAATTTCTAGTTGATCGTTGCAATTTTATAGTAAGATTTAAATTGATATTGAATGAAGTAGTTGAAAAATAGTTTCGAAGGTTTATAATAGGTCGGTACACTACCTCGTAGCTATTTATAAAATTATTCTTTAGAAATTTTATAAAAAGATACAATAATAGAAGCGTAACGTTAACAGTGCATTAAAATTTCGATCAAACCAATAATAATTGATTCCCTTTGTACAATTACTAGTAGCCTCTATTAATTAGTAAATAACCTAATACGATTCCTAATTAAATGACAATAAAAATAACATTCAATTCGCTGCCTATCTTGTACGATATCAATCAATAAATACGCGATTAGAGAAACATTAAATAAGTTTTTACGATTTTCCCCGCTGGCGGTGCTGTGGCTATTCGTTAATTAACTTTGAGCGTGTTACAACAAATTTTAACGGTAATTATAAACGATTGCGTTTTATTTAAAATTTATAGTTGATTTGGTGTTTTGACCTACGAAGACTAGTTCATGACTTAAAATAAAAAAAGCATTTTAATAAGCTTTAATTCTAGAACTGACGCTACCGACAAACTTTTTTTCGGGTTCTATCCGGGATTTAGACATTTCTTGACTGTAAGGCAGTAAAAATTATCTCCATCTTTTAAAATAACCTCTTATAGGTATTTCTTTTCCATTCGGTTTCTAATTTAGTATTTGTTTAGTAACTCGACTTTCATCCACTCTGTTTAATATGTTGTCATGCACTCCTTCATTTTCTCATTGTAATGCCTTTCACTTTTCTAAGAAATCTCCTTTGTTCAAACATGAGTTCTCCGTATATCATAAACCTATACAACTATACACAATTCATCATCCCATCCTACACAACACAAATTAGCAGCCTACCATAGCATAATACATAGACTGACAGAAATTCCCATGTCAAAAAATAACTTCGAGCTAGAACTGAACATCATTAAACAAATAGCAGTAAACAATGGCTATAACGAACAAACAATTAACAAAATTTAAAACCAAAAACTCCATAAGAAATACCCTGAAATTAGTCTATCCACCACCAATGAAAGAACCCAGTACCTTCTGCTCTATCACATATACTGACAAGATAACAACAAAAATAGCCATATACATAAAAAAGAAAGTAATAACACCAGCTTTCAGAACTAACAACAACTTAAGCAAATATATTGAGAACAATAAGAGCCGAAAGAGAAAACAACTGCAGAGGTGTTTACAAAATAATTTGTGGTGACTGTCCGAAAACTTACATCGGTCAAACTGGAAGAACCTTTGACAAAGGGATAGCAGAATACAAGAGGGCTTTCAAAAATAGAAAAACGGACACTTCTACATACGGACTTCACCTTCCAGATCATAATCATTCTTTTAATGAAGTTTCAAATTCTGCATATTCAAAATAAAGACCTTAAGCTATCTTTATTAGAATCTATGGAAATTAATAAATTGAAAAATAAATACAGTGGAACCCCGATAAGTCGGCCCCCGATAACCCGGAAGTCCGGCTAACCCGGACCGATTTTCATCGGATAAACATTTTGATTTTCAATATTTTGTATTTTTCAATTTAATTGTGGCTTATTTCCAATCAAAATAGTTAATTATCAGACAAACCTTTCAACAATAAAAATGTATGTAATATAATATCTGAGAGATAATGTGTACCTATGTATGTAATTTGAACTACAATATGTATACGATATTAAAAATGACTCATAGCACACGCCGCAGAAACAACAGCCACCTGTCTGTAGTATCAATTCCTTTTTATTTCAAACTGTCAGCATTGTTTAGGAAAGACTATTTAAAAAATTCTTTTATAAACAATGGTCTTTAGTATTGTGTGTCTTGTATTATTGTTCGCTTACATTTGCTTACGTTTGGGTTTGGTGTTTTTTTAGTAATTTTAATGAGTAGGTACTGTGCATATTTATAAATATATTTCATGTTATTTCAATTCCAACGGAGTTTATCTGCATACCGTATTTTATTAATTTTTACCATATTCTCCGGCTATCTCGGATTTTCGATAACCCGGATCGGTCGCGGTCCCGATTAATCCTAGTTATCGAGGTTCCACTGTATATAATTCTGAATGACCAACTCGAAACAAACAGCTCCCCACGGAATGGGACGTTTCCATGCCGCCGGTTCATCGTCAGCCGTTTCGATGCCGCCGGTTCATCGACAGTCCATTTCATCGCCGTCATATCTCGCATTTCCTAGAATTCCTAATTAATACTAAAAATAACTAATAATTGTAACTGTCGAAAATTCGGAAATATATCAGATAGCGATTAATTGACTGGCGATGAATCGGCCGGCATCGGCATCGAACTGGCGGCATCGAAACGGCGGCGATGAAACGTCCTAGACCCAGCTCCCCACTCATCAACATCTTCAGTTAAATACTTTAAAAAGGCAAACACATAGTAAACTAAATCACTTGAGAAAGGCACTCTGCCGAAACAACTGTAGTCACATAGTTGTAATACATTTTGTGGAAGTATAGAAAACAAACGTTTTCAGTGTTTTATTGTTAGAAAGACCGACATAATCAACCAAAAAAATATGGATCTGCATATCTTTTTAGTGACATTATTTGGTGTGAATCTGTCGTTTAAGTTTACTCCTCATATTTAAAAAATGAAGCATGGCTTGGATTTTAAAGATCTCTGCATCATTTCTCAAATTTCACATGTTTATGATCTGGTGGTAAAGATTGTCTCAAAACGAGAAGGGCATCCCAACATGGCTGGATATGGCAAACCTCTGCAGATCTGGTGAGAGAGTACAGAAACTCAAGCATAAGATTAAATAAAATAATCAAAGATAGCAGAGGATATTGCTGGGTAAAGCTCATCAATGAGGTGGAAACTGATCTGTGGGGAAGGCCATATAGAGAAGATCGTTACTGCGCTATTCCCCAACAAAACTTTTATCATTCAATCGAGAAGTGCGAGGCTAAAGAAACTGCCGATTAAGAAGGATGAACTGACGGAGGCGTGTAATAGAGTAGAAATAATATAAATCTCCGGGCTTAGATGAAATCCCAAACATGTCTTTAAAATCAGCCATCAAAGAATTACCTGCAATGTTGCTGGATATTTACAATACATGCCTCAAGGAGGGTACTTTCCGTCCTATATGGAAGCAATAAAGATTAGTGCTTCTTTCAAAAAGGTGAAACCATTAGATGAACCGTCATGTCATCTGATCGTTAGCTGTGTATGCTGAATACATCTGATAATATATTAGAACGGAGAGTCCATCAAAGAAGCGAAGCAGCAGTTAAACTGCTGCTCAATAGCAATCGCAGTATTCCGAAAAAGACACTAAACACTAGATGCAATTAATCTTGTCGTTAACACAGCTAAGGTGGCCACCGCAAGGATCAGATGGAAGAAGGGTACGAAGAAGTAATGTCTGATGGCCACATTGGATATCAAAAATGCCTTCAACTCCGCGAACTGGGATTGCATTATGTGAGCTCTTACAGGCACATAGAATGTAAAAAGCCCTATATGACAAAAAGCGTTAGACGATATGGACCAATATACCAGTTTAGTATATAGAATAGCATTCATTGTACATAAAGTCTCTAGTTATACTAAATCTGTAAGTTACTTTTGGGACCGAGTCATCAACATATACAGTGAGCACGTAAAGGTTGGAATAAATTCATTTCCTCGAGAATGGACGATTTTGGAAAAAAATCCCGAAACAGGTCAATTTTTATTTTTAAATTACGACTTTTTGGCATATATATCATACTAGTGACGTCACCCATCTGGCTTGATGACGTCATCGATGATTTTTTTAAATGGGAATAGGGGTCGTGTGATAGCTCATTTGAAAGGTAATTTAATTCTCTATTCAGTAATATAAACATTTATATAATTATTTATACAAGGTGCCCAAAATTTTTTTAGATTAAATTTATTGACATAAAAAGAAGAATGCATATAATTTATTTAGTCCAAAATACATTTTACTGCTCTCAGAAAACAGAAAAAAAATGTTTATTTGAAAAATAATCATTCCTTTCCGCTTAAATGAAATGTTCAAACTGTCAAGAGGAAGTTGGGTGGCGGATTTAATATTGAATTTAAGCAAAAAACAATATTTATTTGTCAAATAAACATTATTGCCTGTTTTCTGATAGCAGTAAAATGTATTTTGAGTTAAATAAATTACACACATTCTTCTTTTTATGTCAATAAATTGAATTAAAAAAAAAATTTTTGGACACCCTGTACAAATAGTTATGTTAATGTTTATATTACTGAATAGAGAATTGAATTTCCTTTCAAATGAGCTATCACACGACCCCTATTCTCATTTAAAAAAATTACAGATGACGTCATCACGCCAAGATGGGTAACGTCACTAGTATGATAAATATGCCAAAAAGTCGCAATTTAAAACTAAAAATCGACCTGTTTCGGGATTTTTTTCCAAAATCGTCCATTTTCGAGAAAATTAATTTATTCCAACTTTTACGTGCTCACTGTATAATTAAACTCAAAGCAAGTGGATATGGACCAAGTTTACGCGCCTACAGCCAGCAATGAAAATGACGAAGAAATTTTATGAGAGTAATTAGTGATCTAAAAAATAAAGTATTATAATAATGGTGGACTTCAATGCCAAAGTCGGATAAGATACACAAGAAAACATTGTAGGCAATTTTAGAGTTGTACAATGTAAAGACTCAGGAGATCGTTTTGAAGTATTCTGCGTAGACAACAATTTACTCGTGACAAATATATTATTCGAAGTAGCCAAGCGTGGTTTATATAATTGGAAGTCACCAGCAGATACTAAAGAGAAGATTATGAGAAATCAGATCAGAACTACAATGAAAATAACTAAAACACTACCTAGAGCAGATGACCTCTTATTAGATCACAACTTATTAATCAGTGACAACTTTAAAAAAGAAAACGCCAACAACCAACTAACCAAATAAACACTGACTGTATTCGAAATGTTTGATGACAACAGAAATAACATTGTCCAGGTAAATGGTGAAACGGGACCTGAAATCCTAAAATGTGAAGTAGAAATGGCACTTAGAAATTTCAAAACTGGAAAGGCAAATGGACCCGATGAGGTTCCTACTGAATTACTAAAGCTCTTGAATGATGAATCAATAGGTATAATATTGCACTTATTTAACACAGTATATAATACTGGTATTATACCCCAAGAGTGGCTGCTGTCTACATTCGTTACACTGCCAAAGAAATCCAATGCAAAAGAATGTTCAGAACATCGCACAATATCTTTAATGCGCCATCTACTAAAGATATTTCTAAAAATCATCCACAACCGAGTTTATCAAAAGTTGGAGTCAGATATTAGTAATACACAGATGGGATTCAGAAAAGGACTAGGTACTCGAGAAGCTCTCTTCGGTTTGAATGTTCTTACACAAAGATACCTTGACGTTAATCAAGAAGCACATGCATGTTTTATCGATTTTGAAAAAGCGTTTGACAGAGTACGCCACGATAGGCTAAGAGACATTCTTGAAAGAAAAGACATAGATAATAAAGATCTGCGAATAATTCTCAACTTATATTGGAATCAGAAAGCTAACATCAAAATAGAAAATGAGATATTAAAAGCAATAGAAATACGTATAGTGCAGTCACTGAAGGTGCATATGAGCTATTACCTCCGATTTCGTTGAACCTCCATAGATTTGCATGAAAATTGGTGACTCGTTAGAGATTATCTCAAGGAACAAAGGTGACATGGTGCCAACTTGCGCTTTTACCCTAGGGGTGGATGCCACCCCTTCTCGGGAGTGAAAATTATTTTATTGAAAATAACCCCAGAATTTGATAGAGGGACAAATTCTAAGAAAAAATTGTAATATAAAGTTATTAAAATAAATCAAAACATTTTGAGTTATTGAGGATCAAAGATTTTAATTTTTCTTAAGAAAAATGCATGTTTGTAACCGATTTTTCATCAATAACTCAAAAATTATAAGTTTTTCCAAAAAAGTTATTATTACCAAAATTGAAGCAAATAAAAAACTAAATAAATCCTTTACTAGAAGAACCTTTTAATGTTAACTAAAAGTGAGTTATAGGTAATTGAATATATATTTTTTTCGGCGAGTAAAAACATCTAAGTATTCAAGCTGAAATAACGGGAAAATGATGCATTTTATAACATAAACTTATTAAACATTTGTCAAAGTACTTAAAAATATCTATCAAAAAAGCTCCCGAATATGTTGATAGCATTAAAATTTATGCACCAAAATTTTTCAAAATTTATTTTTTTTAAATGTTTCCAAAAAATGTTATTATTTTTTTTAATTACTCCATCTATTTTTAAGATATCAGGTTCATCAGAAAAACTGATTGAAAGTTAATTGCAAGGGCTATTTAACCACGTTGAATTTAAACTTTTAGACCCCTTATTTTATTAAAAACAAAAGGTTAAATGGCCCCGGCTGAATGGTTTTCACAGCAAAATTTAAGATTTAAACGTTTCTATCTCGGTTATTTTTCACTCTATAGAAACAGTAAAACAGGCAAAATATTTGACACAGAAAAAACTAAAATTTGGGTATGTATCATTTTTTACGTATATTGAGTATTTTTAGAGTTATTATCAAAAGAATGGGAAAATTACAATACTTTTAAAAATTATGATTTTTTTAAATCATATCTTTTTTACAAAAATGTGCATTCTAAACTGGTCAAAATTATTGAAATCATTACTTATGCTAATATAAAGAAGTTCTTGTAAGAATTACTATAAATTTTAATTTTTGTGGAAATGGCGTATGTTTTATTTTTCACTTTTTCCTAAAAAATTCGAAAGGGTTCTTTTATTTTCATCATAACTTGCTTAATTTTGACGCCATTAACTTGTTCTGAAGCTCATTTAATAGCTATTCTGAAGTGCGTTGACAAATTATTAACTGGTATATTTTATACATTGAATCGCTTTCCCGTTATTTAAGCTTGAATACTTTGCTAAGCTAGCTTTGAGTCAGCTGTTGTTACTAGGCCAAGGATGGACGGGTGATATCGACACCCGTACCATGAAAAAAGTTTATATGTTTTTGTGCAACGTGTATGTGGCCGTTTCTTTCTGTTTTTTTGCTGTTTGCTGTTGTACGGAGGACTAAGTTAGCATTCACAATTTAAAAATCAAATTTACATTCCTAAGATGCACTTGTTTACACCTCTATGTAGCGGTACTTTTTTAGTATTTGACCATTAGCTCCGATGATGACGTTTATGTCGAAAGCGCTCAGCTAAGGAAATAAATTATTTACACACATTGACATACTACATTTTCATTTTCCCTTATTTATATTAATAACTTGATATAACAAATTTTGCTTATAATTTGTCCCTCTATCGACTTACGATATTATTTTTAATAAAATAATTTTCAACCCCAAGAAGGGGTGGCATCCACCCCCAGGGTAAAAGCGCAAGTTGGCACCATGTCATCTTTGTTCCTTGAGGTATCCTCTATCTACTCACCAATTTTCATGAAAATCGATGGAGGTTCAACGAAATCGGAGGTGAAAACCTTCAGTGACTCCACTAGTAGAGGAGTAAGACAGGGAAGACAGGAATCGTAATCAATGGAGAGGTTGTAAATAATATTCGATACGCGGACGACACTGTACTAGTTGCAAGAACAGTCATAGGCGTAACCAGGGGGTGGTTTTGGGGGTTATAACCCCCCCCCCCTTTGGATGTACTTTGAGCTCTATACGCTTAACACCATTATTATTCCATACCTCCCAGAGACCTTCAAGTAGATGTAACCCCCCCCCCCTTATGATCATCCCGGTTACACCTCTGAGAACAGTAGAAGAATTACAACGATTACTTACAAACATAAATATGGCTTGCAACAATTATGGCGTAAACATTAATATCAAAAAAACCAAGTATATGGTCTTCAGTAAAATCATGACACAACCAGCACATATTAGTATAAACGGCATTCAAATTGAAAAAGTATCAAGTTACAAATACTTGGGAACTTTAGTAAACTAAACTGGAGACCAAAACAACGAAATAAAAAGACGTATCGAAATTGCCAGGGCCACCTTCATAAAGATGAGAAAATTCTTTTGCAACAGAGATATAAGCATCCCTCTACAATTAAGAATGCTAAGAAGCTACGTATTTAACACGCTATTGTACGGTGTAGAGGCCTGGACTCTCAAACAGAACAACATAAAAAATATTGGAACTTTCGAGATGTGGTGCTACCGTCGAATGCTGAAAATAAGTTGGGTTGAAAGAATCACAAATCTTGAAGTAATCCGAAGGATAGGAAGAGACCCAGAAATTTTGTTAACGATAAAACGAAGAAAACTCGAGTATTTGGGTCACCTGATGAGAGGTCATAAATACGCATTACTTCAAAATATAATGCAAGGAAAAATAGATGGAAAACGTAATTCAGGCTGTAGAAGAATGTCATGGTTGCGGAATTTGAGAGAGTGGTTTGGCTGCACCACTAATGAACGTTTTAGGTCAGCTGTAAACAAGGTCAGGGTAGCCTTGATGATTTCCAATCTCGGCACAAGAAGAAGAAGAAGTATTCGAAATAGTAGGCAAGAAAGTATACATGAGATAGAAAAGAACAGAATAATAAAAACACTGAAGAGCACAACAAAATCAGTAAAGAAATCAGAAGGAAAATCCGTAGTCCAAAAGAAATATGGTACAGCAGCAAATCTGTTGAAATATAAGAATGGCAGAAAAATAATGACACGTTTAATAAGTACCAAATGTGAAAGAAATAACTGGATCATAATATAGGTCAACTGCAAGTAGTTAATGGATAAACAAGGAAACCTTATAGTCAACGAACAAGATGAACTGGAGAGTGTAGGATATAGGGAATATACAGAGGGACTGTTTGATGATGAAGGAACAGAAATGTAAATCGAAAATATATGGGTTGGTCCAAAGATAACCTTCGATGAAATGGTAAGTGCCAAATCTTGTTAAAGGATTTGTTCTAAATAAAATAGGTTTCGTCAAATTAAAATAGATTTCAATATATGTACCTTATTTCTATCGTTTCATACATGACTATTTGAGTGCATCACCAGACGATAAAATGGATATTTTGTTAAAAGAATTCAATAACCTCCACCAAAATCTACAGTTCACATTAGTGGTTGAAAAAAATAGTCAAAAAACTTTTTGTATTTGACTTTTTGTAGAAAAAATGGTACTATAACTACTTTATGATACACTAAAGAAACCTGGTCGTCAAAATTTTTGAATTTCAACTCTCATCATCCCTTGTTCCAAACGAAATAAGTAGTTTTGGGTCTCGCCCTCAGTGTTTTTAGATTATCCGACTCTATCAGTAGATCTCAGGCTATAAAATTTTTTTAATTCATACTCACATTACCTCATTGAACTAACTTTCAAGTCACGAATACATACATTACAAAATAACAAGAATAATAGCACAATATCAAGGCAAATGAGGTTACATGCATCTTCTCTATATAAAAGGGTTATCAGAGCAATTCGCAAATCTCCTGTCTAAATACATTATATACAATTACTGTTGTTGATAAAGGGTACAATTTTTTGAAAAACCAAATACCAATGCCGCTCAATTAAAAGAAATCGGATGTGTTATATAAAATTCCCTGATCAAATTGCGATGGGGATTGGACAAACCAGTCACATACTTCACATAAGGATACGTTCTCACAAATAAGACAAAAAAACTCAACAGTACTCACAAAATATGTTGTTCTGAAGCTATTTTCTTGTGGCATTTTTGTAATTAACTAGTTTTGATGGGATATAAGCCACAATTTTACTAAAAAAATGATTTTTGATATAAAAAATAGTTTTGAGAGTGAACAAAAATAAGACCTAATACTCACGATGTCGGGATAGTCTCACGAGGTTTTTTCCTGGTTTTCCCTCTTGATTTACTATGGAATCTAACGCGAGAATTTTACTGTCACCGTTGCATGTGGTTGTCTTTTTAATGACAGATCACATGTTTTTTTGTGGCGGATAATCTTGAGTTGGGGTTGATTTCATGTAATCGAATGAACTATTTTTCAGTAAAGTCGTCCCAGGAACGCAACTCATAAATATTGGCAATATCATTTTAAAGTCTTCTACTTTAAAATGTATAATATATATCTGAATTGCCGATATAAATGAGTCAGATTAAATAAATTATTAGAAGAATTTTTACTAAGCAACAATATTTTTGTTTAATTCATTAATGTTTTTTGTATTTTGACAACGGCATCCGATTTGGACGTCGAAACGTTAATAAAATCATTTTTTAGTAAGATTGTGGCTTATTTCCCATCAAAACTAGTTAATCACAACATATGAAAACGAAAAAAAAAACATAAATTTGATTTTGACAATTCCAAGATCCGAAAAATGGAAAAGAATAAAAAAACTAGGGAGTTCATGGAGTCTATAAAAATTAAAAAATAAAAATAATGCAATGAATGATAAAAGATATGTCAAAATAGTAAACAAATATATTTCAATTTGGGTAATTAAAAGTATACAAACGAATAAGTTTAAAATACGTATGGTGTAAAAACAATTGATTTTTTAAATGATAAACCTAACATCAATGAACACAATATTAAATTTGGAATATATTTGACGTGTAATGTCAGTGGGTCTGTCCTATGTTTTACCATTATTTTAATTGTGAAGTTTTATGCAACCAACTGTTGAATGCTTGATAAGTCACGAATTTATGTTAAATTTTATTATATTGTTTGATATAGTGTTTTTTTAAGTAATAATATTTCTTGAAAAAGTCTGCCGAAAGGTTGAAAAAAAGTAAATAAACAAATAAAAATATCATAGTAGCATACAACCTTTAATATGAACCAAAGCCCAAGAAATTCTACTAAATATAAATAGTCTGTATAAGTTCTTAAATGAAATTCCCCGCCAATTTCAAACAGCATCGATATTCACCTGTTTCTTCCATCAAAAAAACCTTCAATCTGTATAAACATCCACATTGTGCATTGAGAGAGAGCCAGGACTCTCTCCGAGTGGAGGGGGTAAAATGGCGGCGATGGTGGGGGAAAGGAAGTGACGTAGCGATCGATAATATGCGCCAGACTATTGGCCCATAGACACGTCAGGGCGGAGCTTAACGCTATATCACTGTTTTAGAACTCTGAGATTTTTGTTCTGTGTATGTCTGTGAGTATGGAATTTTATAAAAAGGATATCGAGTTGATCGTTCATAATTGTTGATGAGATAATGTCGTTTGCGCTCAGTTTTTCTGAAAGGTTTTATTGTTGAGCTTGTGGTGAATTAGCGACCTTGATCATTTGCGCTTATGTTTATGCTTATGTTTATGTGGTTATCATAATTATAGGATTAAAAATGTGTTATTACACATTTAATATTATTTGTATAATAAATATAATTTACAATAAGCTTTAATACGAAAAATACCCAAATAATTGCCGAGAGATTACAAAATATTTTGCTTTACATTTTTACATGAAGGGTACAGGTGCTATGTCAATTTTTGCAGAAAATGAGTTTCTGGTCCCCTCTGTTAGCCAGCGATCTCGACTACCATTCTATAAATCAATCACCGTTATGAACGTGTTCAGTCAGGAATAACAACATATTTTAATTTCTCTAGTCAGACAAGTCCGCATGGTCCCGGCGAAAAAAGTGCTATGTCATGTTGTGTACACGTAGGCTGATGCCATCACTGTAATTCCAGCAAATTTAGTAAATAAACGAGTTACAGAGAGTCTTATATATACAGAGAGATCAAACAGAGAGTCTTAATCTTTAAAACCATTTTTCTCGAAACTTATTATTTTGAGCAGGGAAGTAACAGAGGCCCCCGCAGCATGAAGCTTGCGGGATGGGGCCTAATATATCTGGAGCCCCATCTTGTCGTCTAATATATGTAAAAATGTGTTATTGATATATTATTTTACGCATGCATACGCAACGTTTTTAAGCAGTGCCTGGAAATCTTCAAGAAACTTCCCTCGATCCGATTTACCAAAGAATGCAGAAAAACGTCCAACCAAAATCGCTTACTCTAAAAACGATATCGGTGACTAGGTGGGCATCCAGATTTCAAACTCTGCTTGGTGTAAAGCAGAACTACATGAAAATTTTAAAAACACTGTCTAAAATAATATTAACTACCACAGATCCTGAGTAGAGAATGAAAACTAATAATTAAAAAAGTAAAATGGAACAGTTTGAATATGTCTTCGGATCTATTTTACAAAATACTCTTTTACATAACTCTATAGAATTTTTGTCAAATCTTTAGGCAAAACGATACGTCATTTTGCAAGAATCCAAAATTTTTGCTACTAATTATGAATTTCCCTGTACTTTTAAAATCAAAAGATTTGGTAGAGTTAAGAAATGTTTTGATGAATTGTTACATAATCAACGCATCTCAAACACTGAAGAAATATAATATTATAATATTATAGAGTAGGCGTGTTTTTCGGAAATCTCGATGTAGTCATTGAACAAATTCAAGCTGGATTTATAAGTATGTACAAACTGAACGACGATTTTAAATCTTACATCCTAGAAGTGGATATCTTTTCAAATCGGATTCGGAAGTTTTTACAGGAGCCAGTAAACTAGTTGCTGCGTACACGTCAGATTTAAGCAATGAGTTTTTGGAGCAACTGCAATTTGTTTGAAAATCATTAAGGGCACAGTTGGAATCAGCGAACTCAATTTATGATACAGCCAAAATTATTCTTATAGATTTTCATTGCACTAGTGGTTGCATCTTGCATACCAGAAGTGTGTCATGCGTACACCTTGTTTTCAACTTTACTTGTTATGACCGCTAGTTCAGAGAGATATATTTCTCAACTTAAATTAATAAAACCATATCTTCGTAGTATAATGTTAGAAGCACGGTTATCTTCTCTAGCGCCTATAAGTATTGAAAACGAAGTTGCCCATCAGATAGATATTAATAAAATAATTGTAGATATATTCGCTGATAGTAGTGCACAAAGAAAGTTGTTCATCTCATTTCTATGAGAATAATACTATGTAATATTGTAATAATTTAAAGAGTATAGGCGCAAAATTTCGGACTAATGCTTTTTCAATGCATTCATTTTTTTTTAATCCTGAGAAAACTAATAAAATTTTTGAAAAGTTTAAAAGCAGAAAGAAAGATTACATTATTACCGAGGGCTGAAAGTTACTTAGAATAAAAAATAGGTTTCTTTTGAATGGGATATTTGAAATTAAAAATCATACTAAATATTCTCTTTTTTTTTCACACCTGTAACTTATTAAATTAAACATTATAGAAGTTTTCAGGGTTCATATGTAATCTTTCATTCTGCATTTAAATTTTTCAAAAATACTTACTAGTTTTCTCAGAATTCGAAAAAAAAATAATTTAAAAAGCATTGGAACGAAATTTTCCGTCTACGCTCTCAATTTTTGTTTTATTTTATTCTATACCAGTAAAGAAAAAAAAATAAGTTTTTATAAACAGTGCACAAATACACCAACATATACGTTTTTGTTACACAAGTCGCATTTAGTAATTTTTTAAAGGGGGCCCCATTTCCTATTCTGCGGGGGGGGGGCGACGGAGTTTGTCACGCCACTGATTTTGAGATAGCACCTTCTTTGTCTGTACCCTTCACATATTTTTTATGTTTTTAGTATCTAAATTTGGGGGAAAATATATAGAGGAGTTATTTGAACACCTGGAAAAATCAATTTATGTACCGTCACAATAAACTTTTGGAAAATCATATCTGTATGCCTATATACAGGGTGTAACGAAAATACAGGTCATAAATTTAATCACATATTCTGGGACCAAAAATAGTTTGATTGAACCTAACTTACCTTAGTACAAATGTGCATATAAAAAAAGTTACAACCCTTTGAAGTTACAAAATGAAAATCGATTTTTTCCAATATATCGAAAACTATTAAAGAGTTTTTATTGAAAATGGACATATGGCATTTTTATGACAGTAGCATCTTAAGAAAAAATTATAGTGAAATTTGGACACCCTATAAAAATTTTATGGGGGTTTAGTTCCTTTAAACCCCCCCAAACTTTTGTGTACGTTCCAAATAAATTGTTATTGTGGTAACATTACTTAAACACAATATTTTTAAAACTTTTTTGGCTCTTAGTACTTTTTCGAAAATTCAGTTTTTATCGAGATATTTTAAATATTTGTCAAATCCACCACACATTTGTATATGTAATGGTTAAGTACGATTATGGAGACTTGGTAAAAATATGAAAATTTATGTATGATTTACATTTTTAGGTATATTTTGAACCGTATTAAAAAGAAGCCATATCTCGATAAAAGTTGCCTTCTTGAAAAAATACAAAGAGGCAAAAAAGTTTTAAAAACATTTTGTTTAACTAATGGTATTGCAGTAATAGTTTAATTGGAGCGTACACAAACATTTGGGGGGTTTAAAGGAACAAAACCCCCAAAAAATTTTTATGTAAACATATTAAAAAAAGAAGCCGCAACTCGATAAAAACTGCCTTATCGAAAAAATACTAGGAGCCAAAAAAGTTTTAAAAATATTGAATTTAACTAATGGTACCACAATAATAATTTAATTTGAACGTACAGAAAAGTTTGGGGGGGTTTAAGGGAACAAAACCCCCATAAAATTTTTATGGGGAGCACAAATTTCACTATAATTTTTCTTTAAGATTTTCCTGCCGTAAGAACGCCACATATCTATTTTCAATAAAAAAGCTCTAATAGTTTTCGATATATTCGAAAAAATCAATTTTCATTTTGTAACTTCAAAGGGCTATAACTTTTTTTATGTGCATATTTGTACTAAGGTAAGTTAGGTTCATTCGAACTATTTTTGGTCTCAGAATATGTGATTTAATTTATGACCTATATTTTTGTTACACCCTGTATATAAAGGTGTAATAACTGCACGTGGACAGAGGAAACAAGAAGAGAAAAAACTGTACCAAAAATAATTCAGTGGTAAAAGTTAGAACAAATTTTCTTTTTTAAGTGACGGCCCCCAATTATAGGTTGCATATCATCATCAGTATCTTCACTATATCTACCGCTGCTTTCACAGTGGCGGATCTAGACGTTTCCCTTGGGATCGGAAATTTGCCTCAGGGGGGAACTTCCATTGAAACACTAACCAAGAAACATAAAAAAGGGAAACCCAAACTACATAAAAGACAAATAATAATTTACTTGCATCAGGTTCCCTTAATTTTCCTAATAGGCCAGAAAGCCACTGCGCATCCGCTAGGAAAAATATTCTGATTCGGATTTTTTGCACAATCTTACTCAAAAAGGACTCCTTTTAACAAATTTGCATGTTGCCAGGACCAAAAGGTGGTCAAAAATTTTTTAAACGTTTTTTTTTGTTTTTTTCCTAAAATTATTTTTTTTGCATGGAAAAAAGTTTTTTTAGGTTTTTTGGATCATTCCAAACAGAAAAGGTTTTTAGTGATTTTTCTCTAAAAATGATAGTTTTTGACATATAAGCTATTAAAAATTGAAAAATTGCGAAATCGACCATTTTTAACCCTCAAAAACTATGCGAAAAACTGAAAATTTGAATGTTACCAAGGTAAGTAGATATTCTTTAAACATCGATTGATGTAATCCCGAAGAGTTTTTTGCAACACAATATTCAAAACTTCTTTGTTTTTTAATTGCTAATCAAGCGTGCGCGACACTATTTTCCACCGACAGTATGGTGCAAATGAAAGGAATAAATTCGTTATTTCGTAAACCGGCGACTTTAAGGAAAAATCCCGAAACAGGTCGATTTTTACTTTTAAGTTATGATATTGTGGCATATATGGTATACTAGTGACGTCATCCGTCTGGGCGTGATGACGTAATCGATGATTTTTTTAAATGAGAATAGGAGTCGTGTGGTAGCTCATTTGAAAGGTTCTTCAATTCTCTATTCAATACTTTAAACAATTACATAATTATTTATACAGAGTGTCCAAAAAAAATTTATTCTATTAAATTATTTTACAAAAAAAAAGAAGTAGAAGGACACCCTGTATAAACAATTATGTAAATGTTTACATTACTGAATAGAGAATTGAAGAACCTTTTAAATTAGCTACCACACGACCCCTATTCTCATTAAAAAAAAAATCATCGATTACGTCATCACGCCCAGACGGATGACGTCACTAGTATACCATATATGCTACAATATCATAACTTAAAAATAAAAATCGACCTGTTTCGGGATTTTTCCTTAAAGTCGCCGATTTATGAAATAACGAATTTATTCCTTTCATTTGCACTATACTGTCGGTGGAAAATAGTGTCGCGCACGCTTGATTAGCAATTAAAAAACAAAGAAGTTTTGAATATTGTGTTGCAAAAAACTCTTCGGGATTTCATCAATCGATGTTTATAGAATATCTACCTACCTTGGCAACATTCAAATCTTCAGTTTTTCACATAGTTTTTGAGGGTTAAAAATGGCCGATTTCGCAATTTTTCAATTTTTAATCGCTTATATGTCAAAAACTCTCATTTTTAGAGAAAAGTCAATAAAGACCTTTTCTGTTTGAAATGATCCAAAAAACCTAAAAGACTTTTTTCCATGCAAAAAAAAAATAATTTTAGGAAAAAAACAAAAAAAAACGTTTAAAAAATTTTTGAACACTTTTTGGTCCTGGCAACATCCAAATTTGTTAAAAGGAGTCCTTTTTGAGTAAGATTGTGCAAAAAATCCGAATTAGAATATTTTTCCTAGCGGATGCGCAGTGGCTTTCTGGACTATAACTAGCGGTTTTATTGGGTTGAATTTGTCTGTCTGTCGTTTAAGTTTCATCGCATCAAATATATTTTTATGTTTCAACAATTTTTTTCTTTAATTTTGGACCTTGTTAGGGGCATTTTCCCTCTCCGTAGATCCGCCACTGTGCTCTGAATAGTTTTATTGCATTGCGTTTAAACCTATCTCTTAAAATGTTCTACCATCATACTCTTCCTCTATTATCATTCTAAAGCATTCCACATCTTTGTATCCTCGGTTATTATTTTCAGAAATGCTGGCTCCCAGGTTTTTGTATTTTTCAACCCTTTCTGTCGGTACATCCCCAAATGTATGTTTGCATTGGATGCAAACAAGCTGAAGAAGAAGAAGTTGTATGACAAAATGTAAAATAATTTTATAAAAATACGTTATTTATGTTTAAACAAATAACAGACCTTAATAAAGTGTTTACTGCCAGGATAATTTGCACCTGTTATTGGGTAGAAAATAGAGTATCTTCCATAAACCCTATTACCCATAGACACATTGGACTTTACTACACGCCTTCTCCAACGTTTTCCAACGTAAAACTTTTATGATTGATAGTTATAGTCTAGTAGACGTTTTCAAGAGGCATAAAAATCTGCCATGTTTTATAATTTAGTTCTAAAATGCTACGGTATGGCGAACAATAAAATTTAAAAAGAAAACTTTTATGTTTGTCAGGATATAAAATTGTTTCCAAAAATCTGCTGATGTTATAAGCTAGGAGTTTTTAGAAACAAAAATATAATAAGGATTTGTTAGAATATATTTGAGAAAAATACATATACAGTATTTCTCATGATCATCTTTCAGTGCGTCACAGTTTTTCGATTTCTTTCTAACGCATTAAATTGTATGTGACAGAAAAAAAGGTACGTCGGTGATTAGATTTCGTCGGTGACATTTTTATAACATTTATTCTAGTTATTCTAGTTGTCGATAGATGGCGCCATAATAAAAAAATATTTTTTTTAATTAGATAATAATATTACAAATATAATCTGTATAATTTATAAGGCTATACAAATCAAAGAAAATACCATTTTATAAATGCAAGAAACACATTTGATTGGTTTTTATTCCAAATTGAAAATAAAATGTGACAACTGTCAGATTTACCTAAAATGTCATGTTAGAATAAATGTCATAAATGTGTATTATCACGGACTTACCATTTTTCCTATCATTTGTTACGCACTGAAAAATGATCATGAAAAGGACAATAGTTGTCAGTTATGGTTAAGTTATATACATTATCGTACTTTAACTGTTCAGCATTTATTCTAAAACCTGTTGACTTTTTCTCCTAAGATATTTTTGATCATGCACGCTGGTTTCACTCTGGTGCGTACTTTCTGCACCATGGTTCATTCACCTTACCTAGTTTGTATTATAGATGGTTTCTTAAACGGCAATGTCCAGTCACCATTTCAGTGACCGTTTTGATCTCTCATTTATTGAGGTTCATCAAATTGTTCGAGAGTTTTTTATCCATATTGTTGATTATTTTTTTAGTCTGGATTTGCCCTCTCTATTTCTTTTGATAAGCCATTTCTCAACCTCGTTTTTCGTAGCACCTTTAGTGATGCCACATAAAGGTTCTGGACCTTCAAAAGTTTCTCTGGAGTCTTGTTTTGCCAACATATCTGCTCATTTATTCCTAGATAAATAGATAGAAATAAATAGACCTAAAATAAATCAAGCGTAAATTGATGATAAATAACTAATCATATAATATTTAATCTATTTTCAACGAAAACTTTGTTTTCCACACTTTAGTTAAGCTACTCATCGCATTTTTTGCCATCCCACTACGTCTTCGAACTTCTGCTTCACAGTTACCATCGTTAGTTATAGAATAATACTTAAAGTCCGGATTATAAGCATTTTGCTTATAATTAGGATTTTTAGTAAAAATTCTTATTTCAAAGATATGTTGCTTATCTTTGTTTATTGTACTTCTTATGATAAACTGTAGTTAAATTTCATGTATTACTTCCTTTCTTAAGCAAAATTCTATGAAGTATACAGAGCTATAAAACTCCAATAATTCAATAAACCATAAGAATTTTAATCCCTTAGGCGTAGGAGATAAACGGGAGAACCCATCATTATAATATTTGTCTGCAGACAGCCCAAATTTATTATATTGTTGTAAAATATCATTCAGTATCAGTACATTTGTCTAAATTTAAATACGCACCAATCACATCTGTAGATGTTGAAAGAACTTTTTTTACGTCTAAATATAAAGATAGAAGACATATCTTTTTACAAGAAAATTTAGAAAACGATATTACTGTTAATTGTTTTTATGCTAATGGCCATGAATAAAAAATATATTAATATGTTAATTATTTTTCGATTTTTTTATTATATTATAATTTAACAATTTTGTAATTTTTTATTTATTGTTAATAATACGATAATTACAAATAAATGTAACTTAAGGTTAATGCCCTTTTTTAATTTTTATACCATTATATTCATTTTTACTTACAGGTTTTTTTCTTGAACCATGCCTATTTCATAAAAACTTTGCTTACTTTTGCGACATTTTCTGCTTATATAAGTGATAGACAAAGATGTCTACTATCTGGTATTCCTATAACATGTTAGTCAGTTGAGTCAGTTAAATATTCGAAATAAGCGACCTCAAAGTCGAAAAATCGAATATTTATTTAAGGCATATGCTATACAATGTATTTTTTAAGTAGACTACGAATACGAATATCGTATCGCCAGTTCGTTGTCTTGAATCAAATTTAATAGAACCTATCTTAAAGTCAAAAAATTAAATTGTCGACTTAAGGCATATGATATCTATTGATAAATTCAGGTTGTATATTGCATATAAATCATGTATTAAATATATAAATGATATTTGCTAACCGTTAACAAAGTTCTCGTTATAATAATGATCGTATTCTCAGCTTATTGAAACTATTAAGCTACCTAACGTAACCTTTCTCAAATCTGTGCATTTCGACTATTCTACAACCTAGATCAGCGGCACGCACGTTAATGAAATATCCAGTAATTAGCCCTAGCACACACAATAATGGCCATATGTTAATAATCTGGCGGTACGGTATGGTAGAGCAAGCGTGCAATGAAACCACTTCATGTCAGTGAGGACATGAGCTAATCACGATTTATTAGTGAGAAACATATGGGTCGTAGAAAAACACGAATTTAAAATTGCGATTAAAAATTTTCGTCCTTACAAATCGTGTAATCACGGGGAAAATTCTGTCACGCGATATAATACTTGTATTTCAATGGATTTTGACGATATCGACAACTTTGTTTTGTTAAAACCCGGTAACCTGTTTTGGCCTAACATATATATTGTTGTGTTTCAATTTATAGTTTTATTCAATTTTCGCTCGCCTCTCTCAAGGCTTTTTCTTCTTCGGCCCATTTCTATCCAACTTAAGACGTAGGCCTTTCCCAAATCTTTCCATATCTGTTTGTCCTGGCTGCGCTTTTCCTGTGAGTTCCTGCAGCTTTTACAATATCGTCCTTTCATCGTATCTGAGGTCTTCCTCTTCTTCATGTCCACGGTCTCTAGTTTTGTATTTCAGCATTCCATCTTTCATCATTCCTGTCTCGCATTGTCTGCCCGCAAATCTCCACTTTAACCCTGTTATACGTTCAGTTACATTTTTTTAAGACGTCCTCTTATAATTTTTGGGTATTTGCTGATAGCTTTTATGCAGTGGCGGCCCGTGAGGTAGTGCCATAGAGCCATGGCACTACCTTGCTAACTATGCAGAAACATATTTTTTATCTTAAAAACATCTTAACGCCTGTTAATTTTTTTTGTGATTATTTCTGTGTAGCGCAATGCACATCTAATCACCGACTCTGGCCACCCACAGCTGACCGGATAAGGGATGAAGATCATGAAAATCCCGGTGCCGAAAGGCATAGTGGCTCGCCAGAAAAGAGAAAGATTGTATGAGCATCCTATGTAAGTGACAGAGATAGAGCGGTATTGCACTTTTAATATACGTTTAAATTGGACTCTCCGTGCCAGGCTCGAAATCTCGAAAAGGAAGTTAGTAAATCTTAAGATACAATGTTTTAGATCTATTTCTAGTTTCTTTACGCGTTCGTTTGACGCTATTGTGTTTATTATGTACTACTGTATTGTACATTTGTGTTTATACTCTACTAGGTTCTTTAATTTGTAATTATTAGTGCGTCGTGGTCGTGGGTGTCATAGGTATATAAATAATATTTTGATTATTTTCTACGTTTAATTTATTTATTGACAATGAATCAAATTAGTATATTAAAAAACTCTTTTGGTGGTTTTTCGTTAGAAAACAAACTTCAAAATAAAGAACTCGGTCGGCCTTTACCCGATTTAAAAATTGAAAAACAAAGTGGAAATGGACAAAAACTTCGCTGTCGTAAGTTTAATAAAACTATTTATGATAAAAATAGCTGGTTGTGTGGTTGCGAACAAACTAATAAACTGTTCTGTTTTGTATGCGTTTTGTTTGGAGGTGACGAGACTTGGTCAAACAAAGGCACCGATGATCTTGTACATATATGGGAGAAATTGAAATCCCATGAAAAATCTTAAGTGCACATGAATAACGTTTTTAGCTTTTCAATGCTTGGTAAGTTAAATATAAAAACCCAATTAAATTCAACTTATCGTGATACTCTAATTCAACATAATGAACAGGTAGATAAGAATCGATATGTCTTGAATCAAATCATAAATTGTATAAGGTTTTGTGGAGCTTTTGAGTTAGCTCTAAGAGGTCACTACGAAACGAAAAATTCAGACAACAGAGGCATATTTAAGGAGCTGGTCAATTTTAGCGCTGAATTAGACAACGACTTAAAGGTTCACATTCAAAGTTCCAAATCTTTTAAAGGTACCTCAAAAAACAACACAAAATGAACTACTGGAGTGCATGTTAGATGTTTGCCACGATTAAATTAAGAAAGAAATTGAAAATTCTCCTTATGTTGCAGTGATTGCCGATGAAACCACAGACGTTGCTGGTGAATTTCAATTAGTTATAGTCTTCCGATATTTGTGTAAAGGACGATCAGTTGAGAGATTTTGGAGATTTTACGTGCCGGGCGGACATGATGCTGTCAATCGCTGAATGTATTTTAAATGTTTTAAATCCCTTATTAAAACATACTCCAAACAAATTAATTGCTCAAAGTTATGATGGCGCATCTGTTATGAGTGGTGGCTTAAATGGTGTGCAAATAATTATTAAGGAGACATATCCTCTTGCAAATTACGTTCATTGCTATGCACACCAAATGAATTTAATTATGACAAGTGCATGTTCAATCAATAAGCAGGCTAGGATATTTTTTTCTAATTTATCTGGTTTGTGCTCATTCTTTTCAACGTCTCCTCAAAGAACAAAAATTTTGGATGAGGTGGTTAATCGCAGGTTGCCAAAATCTTCCCAAACACGTTGGAATTTTCAATCACGAAGTGTTCATACTGTTCATAAAAATAGAAAAGACCTCATTGCAGTTATGGACACTATACAAAGTACTTCACGTGATTTGTCTTTCATTAATCAAGCAAATGGTTACAAATTAAAGCTCCAGGATAAAGATTTTGTATTTTGGTTATTTATTTTTAATAAAATTATGCCTCACGTAGAAATTATTTTTCATCAATTGCAAAAAGTATGTACTGATTCTGTCAAAGTGAAAAAAGATTTGGAGAATTTTGAAGCAGCAATTCAAGGTATAAGGGAGCAAATGGACGTCATTATTGATAATATTCAAGAAGAAATAAACACGTCACAGAGACAAACCGATAATGATAATGATGAACCAATAAAAAAAGGCGCGAATTGAAGAGGACAGGCCCAGCAGAAAACGGGAAGCCTTAGAGATACGCGATGCAGTTTTGTTGCAAATAAAAACAAGCTTCTCCGGACATTCAGTTGCTTCTCATTTATTTATGTCAGAGAAGTTTTCTGCTTATAAGGATAAGTTCCCCGAATCATTTTTTAATGAAACATGGACACAATTTTTATTTTTAAACAAAACTCGTCTTAAAACCTAATTACAAGTATTGTATCAGCGAGACTAATTAAGTACTACCTCTGGGGCTGTTCCGTTATCAGTTTTATTAAATGATGAAGGTTTAAAATGTACATTTGAAGAAACTGTTAAACTTTTAAGTATATTAATAACCATTCCGTTGTTTTTCAATGCTAAAACGAATTAAGACATTCCTCAGGAATACCATGAAGGAAGAACGACTAAGTGCTTTAGTGCTGTCTGCAGAAAGACATTTTGTAAATGGCATTGACAATTTTAATAATAAAGTTATTGAAAACTTTGCCACCAAAAAAGAAAGAAGGATGGACTTCACATATCGTAAACTTTAAAAGTGATATTAAATAACTTTGTGCGTGTGTGTAAATAATAGAATAGTGTTATTTTTATAATTTTCTAAATAGGCTCTAGAGACCAAATCGTAACAACAAACTTCAAGTACATCAGCAGTGGTAGGAAGAATGAAAGATTGACAGCATAGGATTAAAGGACGTGGTGGTCGGATGAGTGCGAGAGACGGAAGCTGATGCGTGATGACGAGCGACTGAGAATCGGGCAAAAGAAGGACATCGGGGAGAAGTCATGCCCTAACGGGCGATTCCACCCTGATGCCCTAGTATGAGAGGAGTGGGGTTTAGCTGGTCCCGGCCACATCGGAGTTACAGAGGGCAGGGAGGTCCGATTTAGGGCCAAACTGGTCGACGTGACACTGATGAGGTTTCAGCTCAGGAACCCAGCACTGTTGGAAATGTTTACCTCCGACGTCTGTTTGCAGATTCCCCACCTGGTGATGAAAAAAAAGTACATCAGCAGTAAATACTGGTGGTAAGTTGAGTTTTTTTATTGTTAATTGCTTAATTTACGGAACTGTTTTGATAAATTTTGGTCAATTTCTTGGCATCCCAAAAATAGTAAATATATAGATACATATATAAGATAAAAATATCTGCGCCTATTTTTTTTTATTTCTATTTTATATCCTTTTTGACAATATCGTGAAACCGTCACTAAAAATTTAGGCAGCTGCCCGGATTCTGGCACTACCTTCCTAAAGTTATACGAGCCGCCACTGCTTTTATGACCTTTCAGCTTTAACTTTTTATATTTGGCATCTACTTTTAGCTGATTTTATCAGCTTATTGGTTTTAAAAATTTTGTAGTGTTTTGGTAATAGTTGATATGTGCACCTAACCGAATTTTTCAGTAGAGCATTCTGAAAGTTTGAAAAGCACTCTAAATTCTTGAAAATTTTAAAACGAGTTGCCCATGTGATTTTTAACTACCACATTACCGGTGTAACGAAATTTTATTAACTGGTATTAGATAATTGTTTAATGAATAGGTATTTTTTTTTATGATTTTCTTCAGAATACACACAAAAACAGGATCCATATTACGTTTGCCGACCCAAAAACGAAAAGTAAATGGAATATCAATAACTGTTAACAGAAGAAATCAAGTTAGATATCAAGTTCTGCCCTACTTAATAAATACCACAGCGGACATATCACATATTGTTATTCTGATCAGGGCTGCTTTATCCATTAGGCAATAAAGGCAGTTGCCTAGGGCGGCAAATTATGAGAGGGCGGCAAAAATACTGTACAAAAATTATTTGTATATAAAAATGTAAATCGAATAACATTTAAGTACATCGTACATCCATCAATGGAATATAAGTGGGCATTCATTTCTAGAAAACAAATTGCATTTTATTAACACTATATTCATTCAAAAAGAACAGAAGTTGTAAATTTAGGGATTATTGGGCCGTCGGCAGCACCGCAAAGGCGGCGGCGGGCGCACTGTTCTATAATGTTTTTAAATTCAATCCTTTTGGGTTATTCGTTAAATTTGCCATTTTCATTGAAAAATGTCGCCTTTTCGGACGGTTTTTTGCGAATACCTTAAAAATTATGCATCTAACGAAAAAAACTATATAAAACATTTTTGTAGTTTATGAAAAATCAAAGAGATTCGTTCCTTCATAAGTCTTCTAGTGATAACATAAAAAGAGATAGGTAGGTAAAAATACATTTTTTTGTACATGCTCAAATCGGTGTGTTCAACTTAATAACAGAGAAATGGTCGATTTTAAGGGTATAATGCTATCAATATCTTTTGTAAGTACTGCCCGAAAATACCTTTAAAACGACCGCAATATTAAATTTCGATTACATTCGAACTAAGCGAGATATGGTGCAACAAAAAAGGATGAATAATTTATTTTAAGATAAAATGCGAAGTATGTACATTTTAACCCCTCATCCACCAGATTTAAATGCATCGTTTTGCTTCTACAATACCTTTTACTATAGTGTTATTTCTATTTTCAACAAGTTGGACGGGTTTAAAATAAGATCAAATTATAGAGAGCGCTTTTAAATTTTTTTAAAAATCTTCCTTTTTCTCCATGTAACTCGAAAATGATAATGAGATACAGTAAAGAAAGAAAAATAAAATTGTTATCTAAAATAAAAGCTACATTTTTGTAAGGTATTTTTCGAATTACGTGTAGAAAAAGAAGATTTTTAAGGAAATTTAAAAATGTGCTCTATAATTTGATCTTATTCTTTTCAAAAACCATTCATTTTAAACCCGTCCAACTTTTTGAATATAGAAATAATACTATAGTAGAAGGAAAACGATGCATTTAAATTCTGGTGGATGAGGGGTTAAATATACTTTTTTCTATATTTATATATACTATTTCTTATTTTATACTCATTTTTCATTAAAATACATTAGTCATAGGTTATTTTGCACCATATCTCGCTTAGTTTGAATGTAACCGACATTTAATAGTTCTCGTTTTAAAGGTCTTTTCAAGAACTACAAAAGGTATAGGTAGTATTATACCCCTAAAATCGACCATTTCTCTGTTATTTTAAGTTGAATACACCGATTTGAGCATTCACCAAAATAATCGTTTTTCACCTACCATCTCTCTTTTTATTAAAACTAGAAAATTTGTAAGCAAATGAATCTCTCTGATTTTTCATAAACTACAAAAATGTTTTACATAGTTTTTTTCATTAGATGCACAATTTTCATGGTATTTCCAAAAAAAACAGTCTCCGAAAATGTCATTTTTCAATGAAAATGGCAAATTTTTACCCATGAATAACTCAAAAAGTATTGTGTTTTAAAAAAATTATTTATAAAACAGTTTTTGCTTAGAATTAGGTTCTCTGGTCACTTCCGGTGTAAGTTTGATAAAAAAGTTTCCACCCCCGAGAAAGAGTGGGAACCACTCCTAAGTTAAAAGAGCCATAGAATATAGGGCAGACTTTGTTTCTTGAGCTATTCCCTACTTACAGTGAAAATATCAAGTAAATTGATGCAGTAGGATGGAATTCGAAGCCAAATACCCTCACTGACCGCACTAATACATCATTCATACATGAATGCGTTCACTTAAAGGGTCATTTTAATACCACAATAAAATCACCAATCACCAATAATTGACATATCTAAATATTTAAAGAAGAGTGGATCGAAAGATGTTTTCTCTAATTTTTATATTGCTTTGCGCATTTATTTGTGCCTCCCAGTTGCCAACCAACGTGTCCGCTGAAAGGTCATTTTCGAAAATGTCAAGAATTGAAAATAGTCATGAAAATAATTTCCGATCAAGTATGACGCAAGAACTTCTTAACAATTTGTCGATTTTGTCCATAGAAACTGGCGTAACAAAGGCGATAAATTATGACGACGTTATAGATGATTTTTCCAAAGAAAAATCAAGGAATAAATCTGATGTGATCGAACTGGGCCCAGAGCACGCCAAATAGAATTCTATTTTGGTGACGTCACAAAATAGAATTTCATAATGGGAGAATCGACGGTTGCTAGGCAACGTGACTCACTAAAATAGAATTCTATTTGGCGTGCTCCCGCACCTGGAATGACAAAAAATCTGCTTGCAATTTTTGCTGTCTACTCTCTGACAAACCGTTATAAATTTGAGAGTCATTACTGAGACTACCTGTAACGTTACAAACGTCACATCTTTGATATTTTATTTTTAAATGATTATTTTACTTTATTTTCTTTAATATTTCATTAGTAATAATTTTCTTCTATTTGTTTTACCTGTTTTCTTCGTTAAAAACTCGTTAGCGCCTTCTTTTATTATCCTCTTTTATTATCCTCTTTTATTATCTTCTATTTACTATATTTCTTTTCACCTAACATCTAAATCATCAACTGAACATACTGAACGTACCCCTTATATTCTTACTCTGTAAGTATCTGTCTTTCAATACGGAACATGCCTAACTTCCTACAGTTCACGCTGTCATTTCAATTCTCAAAATAGTGGTGGTAATGTCATAAAAGGCAAATAAGCTTCAAAATTAAGACATTTTATTTCTAGACGATTTTTCTCTTGGGGTAAGAATACTAAGAAATCTAATTATTACATCCATTATATTCCTCATTATATTCCATGCATACCTAGTTTCTTATAACAGTCTTTCTAATATTTTTTATACCTAACCTTCAAATGTTCAACCATGTGTTTGGTTTCTGTATTTCATTTTATCTATTGATATGCTTTTAGTAATTAAATTTTAACTAGTAATATTCAATCTTAATTCCATTGAATTTATTCTTGTCATCTGCTACTCTTTCTGACGATTATTTCTTAAAAGAATGGAAGACGTGGCAGATTTTGGTTTTCTTCTTGATGGTTGATATGTGTTTTACTCTTATAGTTTTTGGATAGAAATGACCGTCATCCCTCTGGGAGCTTCAAAAAAGCCTATCGCCGGCGATGACAGTAAGGCTGACAACAATGGGATTATGAAATCTAGACTGCAACGACTACCACCTCTAGCTGCAGGGGCCTAGGGCCGAACATCTGCCCAGGTCTATAAGAAGTCTAGAGCAGTACCATTCGGCATCAAGAAGTTACCATCGAACCAAACACCACATAGCCATAAGTATAATCTACAAATTGTTAGTTTTTGGCAAGAATTTAAATATATTTGTTAATGCCCTTAATAAGTCATATTTTTATTATATCTTTATGAACAATAAACATGATTAGTTAAAAATATTGTTTTGTTTGCTTCCATTCTAAATTTTCATACTTCATTTCTAAGATTAGGACAAGACGAACACACCCCTTGGGAGACTGAGCTAAGCTGAGGGTGTAGCGATGGCTATCTTAGATGATTGAGGTAATATTTTCGAATATTATTTTAATTAGCTGGGGGTAGTCCATCGCTTTTTTTTTCGTTTCATTCCTTAAATAAAGCAGTCAAATTACTAGGATGTGTTTAGAAAATTAAAACTAATTTCCAAAAGATTTATTTGTTATCTAACGAACGGCATCTATAAAATGTCAGACAATATTCATAATTTAGCAATATCTGAGAGGATTGCTTCATTCAAATTGCTTCAAATTCTATCCAGCTCCCACTCCATTCTATATTAATATTCCGTAATCCTACAAAATACTAATAAAAACACCCCAAAAATCGCGCATACGTTATCTTCCATTCATCCGCGACTCAAGTGCCTATTGAGTTGTAAGCCGACAGGTAGCTTGGGGTAGTTTCCTTAAAACAGGTGGACTATTCACAATCCGAAACATATGGGGCCTGAAATCAAGAGGGATAATAATATAAATCTGTATGGTGGTGATGGTGCCATATGTCAGTTTATATTACGCTTGAATGACCTCATTATTCACCCCCTTATATTTTATTCATTAGGGGTTGTTTTGTATATTTTAAACGTATTAGTAGCATCGATGCTCACTATGTGATCCTCGATGTTTATCAATCCGTGTTTTTATACACATTAAAATGCAATTTTAACTACCCGTTTAATTTGTTGTGATATGTTAATGAATAACGAAAGAGTTTTCACTGATTTGTGGCGTGACGGGTAAATTATTAATTTTTCACAACTATTTCATCAAATCAAACAAAAACATTTATATATAATGCAATTTACTATTTTTGTTAGAAATAAGCCACAATTTTACTTTAAAACAAGGTTATTTGACATTTCGATTCAAACATTAATAAATGAAATAAATTTTGTTTTTTCTACTTGGTAAAAAAATCTTCTATTTATACACTTTTATGTGACTAATTCATATTGAAAATTATTCAGAATTCTTACTAGGTTAACTAGGTAGTTAAAGGACTTCATATTTACACACACCCAAACTTATTGGAATGACAATTAGACAAGGCGAAAACGGCGGGTTCGTTGGGAAAAATATTCCCATGAGATTTATTTGCATAATCACATTCGCGAGACACCCCAGAATAAGGTTCAAGAAGTCGCCCACGCGAAAAGTGGTTCAAATTTTTTTTAAAAAATTTTTTTTAATCAAATTACAAAAAGAATATTTTTGGCCCGGACAAATTTTTTTTGGGTTTTTTGGACCATGCTGGACAAAAAAGGTCTGTTATATTTTTTCTCTAAAGTTGATCGTTTTCGAGTTATAAGCAATTTAAAATTTGAAAAACGCGAAAATGGGTATTTTCAAGGCTTAATAACTCGGTTAAAAGTTATTATTGTGAAAGTCATAAAATGACTAAATCAAAGTTTGAAGCCATGTTTGTTGTGTAGTCTGGTAATTGTTACATCTAGAAAGTTTATGGACTTATTCTGTTCTGTTTCTATTGTAAAGTTAATATTACTATGAAGTGAATTAATGTATGATAGAAATTGGTCAAGTTGCCTGCTAGTTCCTGTAAAGCATACTAGTATATCATCCACGTATCTCCACCAATATAAGAACTGTTTAAATACGGGATTTTTAGAAATTGTTGATTCAAGCTGGTTTATAAATATATCTGATAGCAATGGGCTTAGAGGATTACCCATAATAAGTCCCGCACTGTTGTTTGTGTATATTTGATTATTGAATTCAAAATAGTCTTGATTTATGCAAATTTCAAGAAGGTGTAAAATTTCACATACAATGATCGGATTTGTACTATTATGGCCTAAAAGAGTTTTAACTAAATCAAAAGCTTCTGTAGGAGGAATACTAGGAAAAATATTTTTTACGTCAAATTAAATTAGTCTGGAGTTGTTGGGCAATTGAAAATGTTGTATGTTATCAACTAGTTCTAGTGTATTTTTTACGGTGAATTTAGGTGAAAATTTAGTGTATTCTGTAATATTATCTGACAGTTTTTTTGAAAGTTTATATGACGGAGCTGTATAAAAAGAAACTACAGACCTTATTGGGTGGTCAGGTTTGTGTAGTTTAATAAAAGAATATAATTTAGGAGGTTGTGGGTACATAATATTAAGGTATTTCTGTTCTGTTGGATTTAATATTGATTTTTAATTTTCAATGGCTAGTTTAATTTGTTTTCGGTATTTTCTGTGGAGTCTTTGTTTAGTGTTATACTATTTTGGTTATTTAAAAACTCTATTATTTTTACTTCACATATGAAGTGAATTCTATTGAATTCACTTCATAGTTATATTGAGTTCACAATAGAACAGAACAGAATAAGTCCATAAACTTTCTAGATGTAACAATTACCAGACTACACAACAAACATGAGTTCTCCGTATATCATAAACCTACCCATACTGACACAAATATACACAATTCATCATCCCATCATACACAGCACAAATTAGCAGCCTACCATAGCATGATATATAGATTGACAGAAATTCCCATGTCAAAAAATAACTTCGAGATAGAACTGAACATCATTAAACAAATAGCAGTAAACAATGGCTATTACGAACAAAAAATTAACAAAATTTTAAACCAAAAGCTCTATAAGAAAGCCCTGAGATTAGTCGATCCACCACCACAGAAAGAACCCAGTACCTTCTGCTCTATCACATATACTGGCAAGATAACAACAAAAATAGCCAGCTTCATAAAAAAGAAAGGAATAACACCAGCTTTCAGAACTAACAAAAACTTAAGCAAATATATTGAACAATAAGAGCCGAAAGATAAAACAACTACAGAGTGGTGTGTACAAACTAACTTGTGGTGACTGTCCGTAAACTTACATCGGTCAAACTGGCAGAACCTTTGACAAACGGATAGCAGAACACAAAAGGGCTTTCATCAATAGAAAAACAGACACTTCTACATACGCACTTCACCTTCTAGATCATAATCATGCTTTTAATGAACGGTTTCAAATTCTGCATATTCAAAATAAAGGCCTTAAGCTATCTTTATTAGAATCTATGGAAATTAATAAATTGAAAAATAAAGATATAATTCTGAGTGACCAACTCGAGACCAAAAGCTCCCCACTCCTTAACCTCTTCAGTTAAAGACCTTTAAAAAGGCAAACCCATAGTAAACTAAATCACTTGAGAAAGGCACTCTGCCGAAACAGCTGTAGTCACATAGTTAAAATAAATTTTGTGGAAGTATAGAAAACAAACGTTTTCAGTGTTTTATTGTTAGATTTTTAAAAATGTCTAGCTGTTCTCGCCGGCGCTGGGATTCGAACCCGGCCTACCTGAATGGAAGTCAGACATCCTACCGCCTGAGCTACTCCGGCCCCTAATAAAATAATTTATATTTTTTTTAATAATCATTAACATTGTATCTTAAAAAAAATCAGTTGTAAGTCCAGTGGTAACGTACCTACTAGAGCGGAACAGAGAGGCGCACGCAAAATAGTGTTTAATCTCATTTTTATTGAGCGGTCAGTCAACAGCCGGACATACGCGTTCTGATGCCGTTGCAATAACGTCGCATCGATATAATGTAATAGATGAAGAGCTAGAAAAAACTTCGATCCAATAAAAATGTGTTTTTTAAAAATTGTTGTTAGTCCAGAAAGCCACTGCGCATCCGCTAGGAAAAATATTCTAATTCGGATTTTTTGCACAATCTTACTCAAAAAGGACTCCTTTTAACAAATTTCCATGTTGCCAGGACCAAAAGGTGGTCAAAAATTTTTTAAACGTTTTTTTTTTGTTTTTTTTCCTAAAATTATTTTTATTGCATGGAAAAAAGTTTTTTTAGGTTTTTTGGATCATTCCAAACAGAAAAGGTCTTTAGTGACTTTTTTCTAAAAATGATAGTTTTTGACATATAAGCGATTAAAAATTGAAAAATTGCGAAATCGGCCATTTTAAACCCTCAAGGACTATGTGAAAAACTAAAAATTTGAATGTTGCCAAGGTAGGTAGATATTCTTTAAACATCGATTGATGAAATCCCGAAGAGTTTTTTGCAATACAATATTCAAAACTCCTTTGTTTTTTAATTGCGAATCAAGCGTGCGCGACACTATTTTCCACCGACAGTATGGTGCAAATGAAAGGAATAAATTCGTTATTTCGAAAATCGGCGACTTAAAGGAAAAATCCTGAAACAGGTCGATTTTTATTTTTAAGTTATGATATTGTGGCATATATGGTATACTAGTGACGTCATCCGTCTGGGCGTGATGACGTAATCGATGATTTTTTTAAATGAGAATAGGGGTCGCGTGGTAGCTCGTTTGAAAGGCTCTTCAATTCTCCAGCATGTAATGTAAACATTTACATAATTTTTTATACAGGGTGTCCTTCTACTTCTTTTTTTGTCAAATAATTTAATTTAATAAAAATTTTTTGGACACCCTGTATAAATAATTATGTAAATGTTTATATTACTGAATAGAAAATTGAAGAACCTTTCAAATGAGCTAGCACACGACCCCTATTCTCATTTAAAAAAATCATCGATTACGTCATCACGTCCAGATGGATGACGTCACTAGTGTACCATATATGCCACAATCTCATAACTTAAAAATAAAAATCGACCCGTTTCGGGATTTTTCCTTAAAAGTCGCCGGTTTACGAAATAACGAATTTATTCCTTTCATTTGCACCATACTGTCGGTGGAAAATAGTGTCGTGCACGCTTGATTAGCAATTAAAAAACAAAGGAGTTTTAAATATTGTATTGCAAAAAACTCTTCGGGATTTCATCAATCGATGTTTAAAGAATATCTACCTACCTTGGCAACATTCAAATTTTCCGCTTTTCACATAGTTTTTGAGGGTTAAAAATGGCCGATTTCGCAATTTTTCAATTTTTAATCGCTTATATGTCAAAAACTATCATTTTTAGAGAAAAGTCACCTGAAGACCTTTTCTCTTTGGAATGATCCAAAAAACCTAAAAAAACTTTTTTCCGTGCAAAAAAAAATAATTTTAGGAAAAAAACAAAAAAAAAAACGTTTAAAAAATTTTTGACTACTTTTTGGTCCTGGCAACATGCAAATTTGTTAAAAGGAGTCCTTTTTGAGTAAGATTGTGCAAATAATACGAATTAGAATATTTTTCCTAGCGGATGCGCAGTGGCTTTCTGGACTATGTGAATTTTTCGTTCATTTAAACAACAAACGATCAAACATATTACAGGAAAAATTCAAAGTCTAAAGTCTAAAGGATAAACACTTAAAGACAGATAAATGAATCAAGAAAAATTATGGCTAACAGATAAAACAAAATAACAGATAAAATTATAAAAAATGACTCAGACAAATATAAAGCGATAAATAAATATATCAATAAGAAAGAAAATCAGAGAAGCGAAAGAAAAAGAAGCAATGGAAATATGCAAATAAATTAAGATTCTACAGTCAAAGCCATGATACACGACAGTCACAATGTACAGAAGAAAGTTAAAGAAGTCGCAGGTAGACTAAGATGGAAAGAAAAAGGAAATCTAGCTGATTCTGACGAAAACATCATCCTGAAAAACGGAATAAAATAAAAACGTGGAAAGAATACCTAAAGAAACTATTTGAAGACCAAAGAGATAACAACTGTGAGCTAGAAGAAGAGGTAATTGATGGACCAAGGATATTAAACCAGGAAGTTTATTCTGCAATAACATAGCTAAAGGAACGCAAAACAGCAGGCCCCGCTAAGATACAAGCAGAACTACTCAAACTCATAGACAACGTCTTCTTCTGTACGTGCCATCTCCGCGACGAAGGTTGGCAATCATCATTGCTATTCTCAATTTTGACACTACAGCCCGAAAGAGTTCAGTTGAGCTGCATCCAAACCATTCTCTGAGATTTCTCAGCCAGGACATTTTTCTCCTACCTATGCTGCGCCTTTCTTGAATCTTTCCCTGCATAATTAATTTTAGGAGTTCATATCTGTCACAACGTGTTATATGACCCAAGTATTGAAGTTTTCTTATTTTGATGGAATCCAGTATCTCCCTGCTGTTCTGTATTCTCCTTAGTACTTCCTCATTGGTTATTCTGTCTGTCCAGGAGATTCTCAGCATTCTTCGATACGTCCACATCTCAAATGCTTCCAATCTATTGAGGCATTGTTTATTGAGAGTCCATGTCTTCACACCATACAAAAGAACAGAAAATACATAACATTTTAGTACTCGCTTTCTAAGATTTAGGCTGAGGTCTCTACTACATAATATTTGTTTCATATTAGTGAATGCACTTCTAGCCTTTTCTATTTTAATTCGGATTTCTTTGGTATAATCGTTTGTTTCACTAATGTTTGTCCCTAAATAGTTATAATTCTGAACTCGTTCTATCGTCTTATTATTTACGTGTAGATTGATGTTGCTAATATTTTTCTTTGATATAACCATGAATTTCGTTTTCTTTATGTTTAGTGACAGACCAAATTCTTCACTCGTTGCAACAACCTTATCTAAAATTCTTTGTAGATCTGTAATAGTTTCTGCTATTAGTATTGTGTCATCGGCGTATCTAATTTCACATATGGGTAGGCCATTTATTTTTATGCCTGCTACTTCATCTTCTAATGCTTTTTTGAATATGTCTTCTGAGTATGCATTAAACAGTGATGGCGACAAGACACAGCCCTGTCTAACGCCTCTTTTGATTTTTATTTTATTGGTGTTTAAATTGTTTATTCTTATGACAGCTTCTTGTTCATAACACAGATTATTTATTATTCTTATATCCCGTGTGTCGATGTTCTTTGTTCTTAGTAGTTTTATTAACGGATTATGTTTCACCGTATCGAATGCCTTGTTATAGTCTAGGAAGCAGACATAGATGTCCTGGTTTACATCTAAACATCTCTGTATTAGCATATTTACTGCAAATAATGCTTCTCAGGTTCCTTGAGCATTTCTAAATCCGAACTGAGTTTGTCCAATGTCTTGTTCTAACTTTTTGTATATTCTACGATGAATAATCTTTAGAAATACTTTGAGTATGTGGCACATTAGACTGATGGTACGGTGTTCGCAACATGGACAACGAATGAATATAAATAATTATAAAGATTCTAAACAACATAATACAACTCGGAGAAATACCAACAGAATGGCTGAAGTCTGAGTTTATTGCACTTTCCAAAAAATCAGGGGCCAAAAAAATGCGAAAAATACCATACGATAAGTCTCATGAGTCGTCTCTTAAAATTGTTCCTAAAGATAATCCATAAGAGAATTTACAAGCTGTGCGAATGTCAAGTTTCTCCCAACCAGCTTGGGTTCATAATGCTGTTGATACGAGAAAGGCTTTGTTCTCAATCTCAATACAAGTCTTATTCCAAAGATGCAGAGACGTCAATTGCGACGTATACGCACGTCTGGTTGATTACGAGAAAGCGTTTGATCGAGTACAGCAAGCCGAGATTATGCAAATACTAAAAGAAGTAACAATCAATATCTGAAAATAATAATTAGAAATAATTGATGGATTCGACCGTTACATGATGGAAGTTCATTTTATCTAACAATAAAACACTGAAAACGTTTGTTTTCTATACTTCCACAAAATTTATTATAACTATATGACTACAGCTATTTCGGCAGGGTGCCTTTCTCAAGTGATTTAGTTTACTATGGGTTTGCCTTTTTAAAGTCTTTTAACTGAAGAGGTTGAGGAGTGGGGAGCTGTTTGTCTCGAATTGGTCATTAAGAATTATATCTGTATGTTTTAATTTATTAATTTCCATAGATTCTAATAAAAATAGCTTAAGGCCTTTATTTTGAATATGCAGAATTTGAAACTTTTCATTAAAAGAATGATTATGATCTAGAAGGTGAAGTGCGTATGTCGAAGTGTCTGTTTTTCTATTGTTGAAAGCTCTTTTGTGTTCTGCTATCCGTTTGTCAAAGGTTCTGCCAGTTTGACCGATGTAAGTTTTCGGACAGTCACCACAAGTTAGTTTGTAGACACCACTCTGTAGTTGTTATCTCTTTCGGCTCTTATTTTTCTTAATATATTTGCTTAAGTTGTTGTTAGTTCTGAAAGCTGGTGTTATTCCTTTCTTTTTTATGTATCTGGCTATTTTTGTTGTTATCTTGCCAGTATATGTGATAGAGCAAAAGATACTGGGTTCTTTATGTGGTGGTGGATAGAAACCGAATAGAATAAGTCCATAAACTTTCTAAATGTAACAACTACCAGACTACACAACAAACATGAGTTCTCCGTATATCATAAACCTACCCATACTGACACAACTATACACAATTAATCATCCCATCCTACACAACACAAATTAGCAGCCTACCATATCATGATACATAGACTGACAGAAATTCCCATGTCAAAAAATAACTTCGAAATAGAATTGAACATCATTAAAAAAATAGCAGTAAACAATGGGTATAATTAACAAACAGTTAATAAAATTTGTAACCAAAAACTCTATAAGAAAGCCCTGAAATTAGTCTATCCACCACCACAGAAAGGACCCAGTACCTTCTGCTCTATCACATATACTGGAAAGCTAACAACAAAAATAGCCAGATACATAAAAAGAAAGGAATAACACCAGCTTTCAGAACTAACAACAACTTAAGCAAATATATTAAGAACAATAAGAGCCGAAAGAGAAAACAACTACAGAGTGGTGTCTACAAACTAACTTGTGGTGACTGTCCGAAAACTTACATCGGCAAACTGGCAGAACCTTTGACAAACGGATAGCAGAACAAAAAAGGGCTTTTAACAGTAGAAAAACAGACACTTCTACATACGCACTTCACCTTCTAGATCATAATCATTCTTTTAATGAAGAGTTTCAAATTCTGCTTATTCAAAATAAAGGCCTTAAGATATCTTTATTAGAATCTGTGGAAATTATTAAATTAAAAAATACAGATATAATTCCGAATGCCCAACTCGAAACAAACAGCTCCCCACTCCTCAACCTCTTCAGTTAAAGACTTTAAAAATGCAAACCCATAGTAAACTAAATCACTTGAAAAAGGCACTCTGCCGAAACAGCTGTAGTCACATAGTTATAATACATTTTGTGGAAGTATAGAAAACAAACGTTTCAGTGTTTTATTTTTAGAATAATTAGAAACATTTTCTTGAATCAGACTGCAAATCTCAGAGTTAAAGATGAACACACCGAATAAGTATGTGAAAATCATGCGTTAAGTGAGGCAAGTCTGTGTTATGTCTTCTCTAATCTTCAGGCTTTTACTCTAAAGGAATATTTATCGAAGCTTTGCACGAAACTGAAAAAGGTATTCTACGAAACAGCTACTAGCTAACCAATATCAGATACGCACCTGACACCATAGTATTTGCGGACAACCTAGAAGACCTGCAAGTCCTTATGAACAAAATCACGTATTACAGACAACAATATCGACTTATATAAACGTAAAGAAGACAAAATTTATGATCATTAGACAGAAAAAGATAACAGGAGGTCAACTCCACATCAAGCAAAACTCTGTAAAAAGAGTGACGCATTACAACTACCTTGGCACCATAATAAATGAAGAATGGAACAACAGCCAAGAGGTAATAGCACGCATCGGAAAAGCTAGAACCATCTTCAACCAGGTAGGGGCCTTCTTCAAGAACCACAATCTCTCTTTTGGAATAAAATTAAGAATTATGTGATGCTACGTCTTCTCTGTTCTTTTTATGGTCTTGAATGGTGGATCTTGAACGAAGATATGTGTAGAAAATTAGAAGCATTTGAGATTTGGCTATATCGAAGAATACTTAAGATCCTGTGGACTGATTGAGTCACAAATGAGAAGGTCCTCAGAAGAATTAAGAAAACTGAGAGGTACTCGAAGATACATGCCAATTTTTTTTATTTAAACAATATAAATACACCTAATCTACAAGATTAATCAGTATTTTTTCTTTAACCTAATTTCCCTAAAAATGTTTGTAAACTAGATATCACCTCGTCCATCCCAGCTTTTTTCTACATGAAATGCCCACTTCTTGCACAGCACTGACTCTGCTTTTCACTAATTGCTCACGCCTTTGTTGTGGCTACAATACAATACACAACACTAACTAAGCCCGGCACAACTTCACACAATACACGAGTTCGAACGGTTTAGTCCTCTTGAGCCTTGGCATCTGGGGTTCGTTGACAAGAAGCTGAAGTGCTTCATGGTTGGGATGCTTATGGAGCCTCTCTTCATGTCTCCTGGCGACTTTCTTAATTTCATTTGGAATAGATTCGATTTTAAGATCTCTACGCAAATCGTCATTCCGAACATACCAAGGAGTACATACAATACTCCTTAATATTCGGTTCTGGAGCGTTTCTAAATTTCGGTAATTGCTTTTTTTTGGTACAGCCCCATAATTGTAGGCCATAGGTCCACATCGGTTTCAATATCTGTTGGTAAATTAGTACTTTGTTCTGGATGGAAAGTTGAGAGTACCTACCTATTAGCCAATACATATTTTTGTACTTTATCTTCAACTGTTCAGTTTTCTTTTTAACGTGCTCCTTCCATTTTAGTTTGACGTCGAGATTTAAACCCAGGTATTTCGCTGTTTTTTTATTAGGGACAACGCTGTTGTTTAGGATAATTGGAAGGTTATTCATTTTCTTGTTAGTGAAGTTAATATGAACTGACTTATGTTCACTAAACTTTATACTCCATTTTTGGACCAGCCTTATATGCCATTAATTACATTTTGTAAGTTAATCGTAGATTCCTCTATAGTGGCTCCTATTGTGAGGACTGCTGTATCATCAGCAAATGTTTTTGTTGTTGGATGTTTTCCCTCTCCGGAATATCAGATGTGTACAAAAGGTATAGTATTGGTCCAAGAACGCTATCTTGCGGAACCCCTGCATTTATTTGCTTTAACTCAGAGTACTCGTTTTCCATTTTAACTCTAAATGTTCGCTGGTGTAGGTATGACTGCAATATTTCAACGAGTTGCATAGGAAATATTTTCTTTAGCTTCATTAACAGACCGTTGTGTCACACTTTGTCAAATGCTTTTGCGATATCCAGGAATACTGCTGAACAAATTTTGTTTCCTTTCAATGCTTTCTCTATTTCAGTTACTATTCGATGGATCTGGTCAATTGTGGAGTGTTTATCACGAAATCCAAATTGGTGTGTTGGAATAATATTTTTTTGTTCAATTATATGGTTCATTCTTCGCAGTAGTAATTTTTTAAACACCTTTGAGATTATGGATAGTAAGGAGATTGGCCCATATGATGTTAATTCATGGTTATCTTGTCCTACTTTGGGTATCATTATAACCTCTGCAGTTTTCCAAAAGGTGGGAATATATGTAAGCCTAAAGGATGCATTTATTAGTGTAGTAACCTTTACTATGGCTTTTCTAGGTAATTTTTTTAGTATCTCACTATTGATCAGGTCAAACCCAGGCGCTTTGACGCTTTTTCGTATTGATGTTCTTGATTAATTTTTGAACTTCTTTTGTAGTAGTCAGTTGTATGTTAACAGAATCAGTAGCATCGTCTACATGCCAAATGAACCCAAATTCTTCAAGGAAAAATATTTGAAAAGTAAGGTCCAGGAAGAACAAGTAGATCCTGGTTAAAGAAGCTCAACGCCTGGATCAACACAACATCTGTACAGCTTTTATGTGCTGTTGCAGATAAGACAAATATTGCCATGATGATCGCCAACATTCGTCACGGATAGTCAAATCAAGAAGAATAACACACACTGTAGAATATATTTTTTTAAAAAAATTGTTAAAATAGTTGATTTCAAAATTGATATTTCAAATAATGTTAAGCATATTATGAGTGTTATGAAAAATTCCCATTTATCGTTAATTTTTAAACCTAGCTTTAATTATAATTAATATAATTGTTGAGTGGATTAAAAAGTTCTTACTCCCTTGAATTGTTGGCGTAAGCTCTCAGTCTATTAACGCCGCGGCAGAATTACGCTGATTTTTGTTGACAAAATGTACGGCTACATTATTAATGAGCAGAGTACAACGTCAACTCTCCCGGTATTAATATTTTGATGAGATACTGAAGCTTGTCAATGTTATTGTTTCAATCATGTTTTATGGGTTTGATGTTTTTGATGAATGGAATGGATTGCTACTTTTTTCAAAGGGAACGGTTTATGTAGTTAAATTTTTTTGGTCGTTTCAAATTATCTTTTTTGTTTGGAAACGACACAGCGCTGTTGTTGCTGTTGTGTGCATCCGACGGATTCTGTGTTTCGTGTTGTTGCTGTCAATATGTTGAATTTGCTGGATAAAAACGTGATCGATACATTAAATAACTAGCGCTAGATAAAAACCTCTAAAGCTTTGAAAAAACTGTACTATATATAAGTCTATATTTAAAAACAACCTGTTAATGTAAATAAAAAAAAACAATAAGTTACTTTTGCTTTTGAAAATAATATGCGTATTATGAGTAGGTACATATTTTGACCATAAGGAGATTCATCAGAGGCGTAGGTACCGCCGTATCAATTATACGGAGCCCCCGAAATTCAGGGGCCCCGGCGCGGCATGTCGAAACAAAAATTTCATTGAACAAAAGTTTCATTCAAAAAATTCAATAAAATATTCTACAACTTCACTCTTAAAACGCTTTGAAACAATTTGTATTGATTTGGATATCGACATTTTCGTGTAATGGATTCTACATCTATCTTATTAGGTAGAAATTGTATATGCCTATGTATATCTATTTGCTGCCGCCCGCCTTTATTTCATAATAACAGAGCTTATTGTTTTCAAGCTACTTCTTATTGTCCATTCACCATTGGCTGTGTGTGAGACACTGTATAATGTATAATGCCAAATTGTAATTTTTGCAATCGCTATACCTTTTAATATTTTTGGAACAGTGTATATTGTTTGGGTATATTTGGCTGTAATCTATTCTTTAGGTATATATTTTATTTATTTTTATAAATTTCTACGGAATTCGAGGTATTTCTTCTTCGAGGTAACAACTGGTCAGAGCAAATAATACTGACTTTAGTCTCACGTAGATTGTATGTGGGGTACCACAGGGTTTACTATTGGGTCCTCTACTTTTTCTTATGTTTATAAATGACATCACTAATTTAAAAGCCGATGGAAACATTTTTTTCTTTCCTAATGATACGAGTATCACTTGGAGCAACTCAAATATTGCAACTCTTCATGCAACTATAGTTTCTGATCTACTTACTAATAAAAACCTGGTCAGACCCTAATTTACTCTCTTTTAAGATAGATAAGACAGTAGCATTATTCAACCCTTGCTTCTTAATATCAGCCAGATTAGTACCGTTGATTCTGTAAAATTTCTTGGTACTTTTTTAGACAGCAAGCTTAAATGGCCCCTTCTTATTCGTTTGTTAAGTAAGAAATTAGCCTCAGCTTGCTATGCAATAAGATCTGTTTCGAAGGAAATCAATTCAGCATCTTATAAAATAACATATTTTTCTTTGTTCGAGTCTTATCTTCGATATGGTCATCCTTTTTGGGGTTCTAGTATAGCTGCCCAATGGGATATTATTTTTAAATTACAAAAAAGAGCAATAAGGTATCTGTTTGGCCTCAAAAGAACAACACATTGCAAAAACTACTTCAAAGTTCACTTCCTTCTATATTCTAGAAACTGTTTGCTTAATTTGTAAAAACCTACATGTCTTTCCAGCAAGACCTAATCATGACTACTCCACTAGAAATTCAACCTTTGATGTCTGTTTACTGATCCCGTCTACTGAGTTAATAAAGAAATCTATATCTATTAAATTCTTCAAAAAAAAACATAAAACCATTTACCTTTACAACTTAAATATGCAACATCTTTTCCTAAGTTCCGTAAAATGACAAAAGTCTATCTATCTGAAATACCATAATATTATTCGGTAGAAGAGTTTCTCAATTGACTAAGAAAGTACAGTTACCCTTATGTACAAATAGCTAAAGTATTTTTGATCTATATATGGGTGTGATACGGAGAACTTATTGGTTCCTAAGGTTATATTATGCAATTTGTAATATATTTTTTTGCAACAGATAATTTTCTTTTATTATCTTTTATTTTGTAATATTGATGATTTATGGAATTTCAGTAAACTGTATTGTTATTGTTATTGTTTTTTCCTACCCTTTGTAAGCTTTGTCCACAAAATTGTAAAATTTTCAGTGACAATATTTCTATCCTATTCTATACAAGCGTTTTTGCTGCTTTTGTTGAACATTTTTTAGCACTCTCCCAGTCGTGGAAAAGGGCCCCGTGACAAAATTTGATAGGGGCCCCTGTGGGGCTAGCTACGCTACTGATATTCATAAAGGTACTTGGATATCACCAGATGGTCAAACAGTTAATCAGATAGACCTAATATTATGTACTAATTAAAGCGAAACATATGAAGACCATTAAAAACAGTAGAATTTATAGAGGAGCAGATGCAAATTGTCACCAACAAGGAGGCGTGTCACCTGACTTATTTAACATTTATGGTGAACATGTCATGAGGATGGTTTTAGAAGGATGGGCCGGTGGAGTAACAGTAGCTGGTAGGAAAATCTCCAATTTAAGATTTGCTGATGACACTACACTTATAGCAGCAAATGAGCAAGAAATGGTTGATCTTCTGCGAAGAGTTGAGTACGAAAGCAATAAAGTTGGTCTGAAAATCAATAAAGCTAAGACAAAAATAATGGTGGTCGACAGATGCGACACTATTCAACTGACTAACATGTTACAGAAATACCAGATAGTAAACACCTTTGTCTATCTCGGGTCTAGTATAACTAACTATGGTAACTGTGAAGCAGAAGTTCGGAGACGTATTGGTATGGCAAAAAATGCGATGACTCGCCTAACTAAAGTTTGGAAAGACAGATCTATCTCTCAAAATATCAAGATGAGACTGGTGAATGCCCTTGTATTCGCAATATTTCTATACGGAGCAGAGACTTGGACTCTTCGCGCATGCGACCGCCAAAAAATTGATGCCTTTGAGATGTGGTGCTGGAGAAGAATGCTACGCATACCTTGGATAGCTCATAGGCCAAACGTTTCCATTCTAAACCAACTCAATATTAAAAAATGGCTGTCCACAATATGTCTGCAGCGAATTCTGAAATTCTTTGGTCACGTGGTTCGCAGAGGTGACGACAGTTTAGAGAGATTAATTGTTTCTGGAAACGTTCCGGGGAGAAGATCAAAGGACGATCACCAACTAGATGGTCTGACCAAATAAAGCATTCAGCTGGAAACTCATTCGGCGAAGCTCTTAGAGCAATTGAAGATAGAGACCAATGGAGAAACATTGTTAGGAATATTGAAAAAAATCACGATCCTCAGTAATGGGGAAACGACAAGAGAGAGGATGCAAATTCAGACCACTTTCTGGTAAAAGTAAAATTGGAACAAATGATGCCTACATAATATACTAGGAGGAACAGCCAGCAGGTGAAACTATATCGCGGTATGATATTGTAGAACGAAGAGATTAAGGAAAAAATTTCAAAAACAGGTAGAGGGAAAACTATAGGGACAGGAAGTGTCACAAGACATAGACAGTAGATGAGAACGACTTAAAGGAATGATTCAACAAGCAGCCTAGTTAGCACTATCCAAAACCTTCGCCAAGAAGAAAAAAATAATGATATAATAATGCTTGTAAAATAGCGATTGAGGTAAGGAATAGAGCCAAAATCAATAGCATAAGGAAGAATAATTAGAACTATATGCTAAAAAGTGAAGGCAGTTTAAAGAAATATGCAGAACAAAAAAAAGTTGAACCTAGAAGATAAACTAAATTATATTGAAGAAGAAAGAACCACTCGATTATGTGAAAGCAACGTTAACACGTTAACAAAAATAGAAATAAAGAGACTCAAGAAGTTGAAAAAAGAATGGCCCAAAAAGGGAAAAACTGAGGAAGAAGAAGACGAAGAAGAAGAAGAAGGGCGACTGGGTGTTATGTAAGTTTTGAAAAAATTTTCTTGAACGATTTTCTCTTGATATTTAGGCAATTTGTTCTCATTTTTCTATTGTATGAGAATGATCATAAGAGCCTAAAATTTTTTTATTAACAACGAAAACTAATTTTTGCTTAACCCTGGAAGCTCACACTTGGGTGTGAGACACCCATCGCGACACTTAACTGCATGTAGCTTGCGCAGCTGCATTTCAATGGTAATGCTGCTTTATGTAAATTCAGTCTCTAGTCTGCCAAGGACGGGTATGTAGTTGCGGTCTCATTTGAGCAATATTTCCAATCACGAGAATTTATTGAATACAGGCTAGGGTATGTAGCACCCATGTGTGAGGTTTGCGATCAAGTGTGCGTTCAAGTTAATGACCTAACAACACAGCATCCCACAAATTTAGTAAAACAAACTAGGTGTTATTTCTGCAAAGGCAAAGATGGAAAAGCAAAGCGTGCATGCTCGGCTTGCTATAAAGCATAATGCATGGAGCATAGAGCCACACTTTCTTATGAATGTAGTTACTAAAATGGGTGAAACTGAAATACCTGGCTAAGAATGAATATGAGTTCTATAATCAAAAGGTGTTATATTTTAGTTAGAAAGACCATTTTGTTGTTAAATTGAATTAAAATATTTTGAATTATATTTCCGGTTTTTTAGAAAATGTTGTTGAAGTTAAAGAATACTTCTTTACGATCGAGAGTGAAGTTTTATAATGCCGGGCGCATGCGCACACAGACAGTATGTATTTCGTTGCTAATCTTTCAAGATATGTATGTATCAGCGCTGTCAGTGCAAATAAGTCATATTATATCATATAAAAGGATATATTAGTGTTTTTAGTAAATATATTTATTATAATTTTTGTGTCTTTGGATTTGTCTTCCTCGGCAATAAGATATTTTATAATAATAGTAAGTATATTTAAAGTATTTTTGTACTCTTCACTTGGTCTATTAAATTTGTCAGTATCTATGTAGGAGAAATCTTGTAACCTGTCAAAGCAAAAGGTATATAGCTCAGTGGTAGAGGTCCCGGGTTCAAATCCCGGACGATTCATATTCTTTTTTTTTTATATTTTTAGTATCGTTTAAATAAAAAATTTTTAAAAGTGGTAGGTAAAGAAAGTTAGTTTAATATTTAAATAAAATACAAATAACCTGTTAAGTATATTAATTTCGTTAAAATCATAATAATAGAAGTATAACTTCTTACGTGCGTACAAAGTACACACACATTCTTTTTTAATTACTTTTAGGTATTTTTAATATTTTTTTTGGGTTACTACAATTAAGAGAGAGAAAATAAAATTATTGATTTAATTATTACGTATTCAATAGTGATTAGAGAGTCTCTGGAAATCATAAAATATTTACTTTTTTTTTATTTCTTCACAAAAAATCATTGGGTATCTGACACCCATGTGTGCGGTTTATTTAAAAAAAAATTAGGTATGATCTTCCAGGGTTAATAATCTCTACGCAACATATTATGTTCGTAATTTAAATTCTAATAATCTTATCGAAATACATTTGTTTCTCTAGTAATAGTAAGTAGCACACATAAGTTTGTTTTATATTTTCCGAAGTCTTTTCGAAAATGTTGGTCAACTCAGGCTTACTTTAATTTATTTTTGACAAATTAATGACAAGTGATTTGTTTGCATTATATGTATATAGTCTGGGCTAATTATCGGAGAATAGGCCATTTTTGGGAAAAGTCATTTACCAGCAATTTTATTGCTGGAATCGAAGCTTATGATTATATATATTATTAATATAGGTATGCAAAGTCCGCAGATAGTGTGCTACTTTTTTTATAAACAAAATGGCGCCCGAAAATCGTGTTTTTTTTTAAATTATTGCTCTATAACTCCGAATATTTTAACTTTACAACAAAAACACTCAAATAAAAATTCACCGCAATTAAATTCTGCATAGAGATATGTTTTTTCCGATCTGCTCCGACGAAAATTTTCCTCGGAAAATCCGGGTTTTCCCAACAAAATCTTTAATTTTCAAATAAAGTTTTAGATAAGTAATTATCTACTCAATAATTAAATAATTTGGTGACTTAAGAGCTTCTTGGTTTGGATTATAGGTCCAGAAGCTGGTGAAAATTGAATGAATATTTTAGCAACAATTCAATTGTTAATTAATAATTTACGGTCGCAATAATAACCAAAATAATTACGATACACTGATCAAACTTTGAAATCTTATAAATATGAGATGCCTTTTTAACATTTTGTCGACAAAATATAAATTTTTTATTTTTTTGCATAATCTTTAAATGTTTAAAAAAATAGTTATAAACAAATTAACGTTTATCAGAAAGTTTTTATTATATTCTAATTTTAAAAAATAGTTAAAATGCGTATTTCAAATATCTTGAAAATGAATGTTTTTAAAACTTTTTTACAACCATTTGCAAAAAAGTTATGAAACAGCAAAAGTAAACATACGATTACTGCGTTGTTTATAATTTTTTTTAATTCTTTCGAAGCGTAAAAGTGAGTTTAAAGTACAACCTAATTACTTACAAAAAATAATGATTATTAGTTTAATGGTTATATTTTAATTAAAGATTATAAATATATTTTTTTGTAATTTACACGCGCGAAAGTAGACTAATACACTACCGCGGTATACCGTAGCTATATGTATTATACCCGTCCACATACACAATACACAACTCGCGCGAGTTTAAAGCGTGTCAGTCGCTTCGAGTGAACATCTCCGGCTCTGTATCAAGCCTACTTTCGCGCTAAAAATTACAAAAAAAAAGTATTTTTAATCTTTGATTAAAATAGAACCATTGAACTAATATTTGATATTCTTTGTGAGTAATTAGATTGTACCTCTCTCTCTCTCTCTCTCTCTCTCTCTTCTCTCTCTCTCTCTCTCTCCTCTCTCTCTCTCTCTCTCTCTCTCTCTCTCTCTCTCTCTCTCTCTCTCTCTCTCTCTTCAATCCTGACCCACCGGAGGGAGTGTAGTGGTCGACGTGATGTCGTGTATTGTCCGTCTCCAAGATCTCTGTCTCTGGTCATTTCTTTTAACTCATGCATAGGTCTTTTACATATTTCTGTAATTTGATCGATCCATCTTGTTGGGGATCTTCCTCGTGATCTTCGGCCTTCCACCTTTCCTTGTATAATGAGTCTTTCCATGTTTTCTGTGTTGGCTCTCATAACATGTCCAAAGTATTTTAATTGTTGGAGATGGACTTTACTGGAGAGCCGTTGGCTAACTTTTAGCTCTCTTAAAATCGAATTATTTGTTCTATGGTCAGTCCAAGGAATTCGTAGCATTCGTCTCCAACAGAACATTTCAGTGGCGTCTACCTTTCTTCTTCCCGAATTTCTCAGGGTCTCAGATTGTACCACAGACTTACTTTTAAGCTTTAAAACAATTAAAACAAATTATAAACAACGGACAAATCGTATATTTAGTTTGCTGTTTCATAACTTTTTGCAAATGGTTGGAATATTATTTTGAAGCATTCACTTTTAAGACCTTTGAAATACGCATTTTAAGTATTTTTTAAAATTAGAATATAATAAACAATTTCTGAGAAATGTTAATTTGTTTATAACTATTTTTTTAAACATTTAAAGATTATGCAAAAAAGTAAAAAATTTATATTTTGTCGACAAAATATTAAATAGGCATCACATCTTTATAATCTTTCTAAGTTTGATCAATGTCTCATGATTATTTTGGTTTTTATTGCGACTGTAAATTGTTAATTAACAACTGAATTGTTGCTAAAATATTCGTTTAATTTTCACTGACTTCTGCAGTTATAATCTATACCAAGAAAGCTTTTATTTCACTAAGTTATTTAATTATTGATAAATAATTCCTTGTCCAAAAAATGTATTTGAAAATTCGAGATTTTGTTGGGAAAACCAACATTTTCCAAGGAAAATTTTCGTCGCATCAAATCGGGAAAAACATGCCTATATGTATAATTAAATTGGGGTAAATTTTTATTTGAGTGTTTTTGGTATAAAGTTAAAATCTTCGGAGTTATAGACCAATAATTGAAAAAAACACGATTTGGGGGCGCCATTTTGTTAACAAAAAAAGTAGCACACTATCTGCGGACTTTGCATACCTATATTATTAATATATAGGATCATAATATTCGATTCCAGCAATGAAATTGCTGGTAAATAACCTTTCTTTGTACTTTACTAATTAGACCAGCGTATTATATCTATTTTTTTTTCAAAATTTAATAATTATGCAAAAAACGAAAAATTTATATTTGCTAAAATATTCGTTTAATTTTCAACCGGCTCTGGAATTACAATCTATACCAAGAAAGCTTTGATGTCACTAAGTTATTTAATTATTGATCAATATTTACTTACCTAAAACTTTATTTGAAAATTAGAGTTTTTGTTGGAAAAACCCCGCTTTTCCGAGGAAAATTTTCGTCGAAGCAAATCAGGAAAAACCTATCTCTATGTGTAATTTAATTGCGGTGAATTTTTATTTGGGTGTTTTTGTTGTAATGTTAAAATCTTTGGAGTTATAGAGCAATTATTGAAAAAAATACGATTTGTCGGCGCCATTTTGTTTATAAAAAAAAGTAGCACACTATCTGCGGACTTTGCATACCTATATTATTAATATATAGGATCTTATAATTCGATTCCAGCAATAAAATTGCTGGTAAATAACTTTTCCATGAATTTTGCTAGTTAGCCCAGAGTAATATTAATAAATCTGCCAATAAAACGTATTTCGATTTTTTAATTTTAAATTTTGACATCAAATATAAATTTAATATTAATAAGAAAAAAACAGTTTCCGTCAAATCGTAATCAGAGCAACACGAACTATTTACCCATGTGCACATGCATATTGCATTATATCGTTTAATGCTCAAATTACGTTTAATATTTATATGAAAATAAAATGTAGTTATCAAGAGTAATGTAATTAGTGTTGTTCCATTAGCAGTTATTTATGAATGGGCTTATATTATTAAATTGTGTATATTCATTATCGTTTTTTGTACTGTTTTGTATCTGGAAGGCGAGAAATTTTGAAATAATTAACTTACATAAATATTTGTACGGTGGACGGCTTTTTGAGTTTTGAGATGTGGCAATTCTGATATAAACGTTAAAAAATATGACATTAAGAACATATATTTTGACGTTTTAATGATATAAACATTCATTAAGTGGATCTCATCCATTTCTATGAATCAATAATTACTATAAAAGCCATAGAAATCGAAAAACGCCCGAATTGTATCAATAAAAGAAATGGCGGCGCCTGGTTGTCGTAAAGATGAAAACCTCTCCTTAGCTATAATTAAAGCCTGAATTATAAGCATGACAGAAAGGTCAAAATAAGCACTTATATAAGCAAAAAATGTCGCAAAAATAAGCAAAGTTTTTATGAAATAAGCAAGGTTCAAGAAAAAAAAACCTGTAAGTAAACATGGATATAATGATATAAATATGAATAAAGGATATTAACATTAAATTACAATTATTTTTAATTATGGTATTATTAGATAATAATATGTAAATAAAAAATTACAAAAGTGTTAAACTTAATATAATAAAAAATAGAAAAATAATTAACATATTAATATATTTTTTATTCATGGCCATTAGCATAAAAACAATCAATAATAATATGTTTTTCAAAATTTTCCTGTAAAAAGCTATGTCTTCTATCTGTATACATTACCAGAGAATGGCAGTTCTCGCCAGTGGCGCACACCAGCACCCCCTACACGCGACACTATACACAGAGTGGCCCAAAAGTCTGGAAACGGCCAATTATCTCGTAAATTGCTTGACATAATTGTACAAAATTTGAGATCCACCTATTTTGGGATACGGAGATTCCATATTTGATATTTGCAATGTTGCCAGATTTGCCGTTTTTCTTATATTAGTAGTAACTTTGGTTTTTCAAATTCATCACCCTGTATATTCAGTCATTATTGGAATCTCCTATTCAGTACGAGTTCAACCATATGTAACACTTATGATTTTATGTAGTCTGGAAGGTCTTAAATACATAAAACAGAAGTCTGGCAACGCCTAATTGTCTCAATAAATTTTTTAGTACTAACTATTTTCAACTACATTAAAACGTAACAATTGATAGATTACAACATTTTTTAACATAATGGTTACTTTATCAAGTGTTCAAAATGTGCTCCATTTGTGAGTTGACAGCACCCTAATCGATGGTAGAATGCGTCTACCACATTTCTCCATGATTGTCTAGAAATTATTCGAGATTCATCGATAATTCGTTGCCTTAGCTCTGCAAGACTTGCTGGTTTAGTTTTATAAACTGAATTTTTCAAGTATCCCCAATAAAAATAATCTTTAGGATTAAAATCAGGTGAACGTGGAGGCCATTCAATTCTACCTCGTCTACCAATCCATCGTCCGGGAAATATCTCATCTAAATAACGCCGAACATTTAAACCAAAATGAACTGGAGCTCCATCTTGCTGAAACCATATATGATTAAAATTGGCCCCAAACAAGTTTCTCAGTGTAGGTACAATTTCATTTCTAAGTAACATTTCGTAACTATCTGACCGATAAAGAATGGCCCAATTAACTGAGTACCTACTATACCTGACCAGACAGTTAATTTTTGTGGTCTTGAGTGGTTTACACGCATCCAATGTGGATTTACGTCGTTCCAATACCTTAAATTGTGTCGATTTACACTTCCACACAGTGTAAAGTTTGCTTCATCGGAAAAACATATTCTGTTAACGAAATTTTCATCATTTTCAATTTTATCCATCATTACCTCAGTAAACTGTAATCTACGATCGAAGTTATCTTCACTTAATTCTTGCAATAAGTTAATTTTGTATGGTTTAAATTTATTCTTACGTAATACACGTAAAACTGAAGAACGACCTACATCATGTACTTGTGCAACCCTGCGTGAGGATGTATGTGGATCTTCAACAAAACTTTGCATTATGTCTCAAGTTTTGTTGTCATTCATAACTCTTTTCGGTCTACCTGATCGGTATCTATCTTTTACTTTTCCAGATTCCTCAAATCGCTTTACAGTTTTTTGTACCGTCGCCTTATGAAAAGGAGAACGGTTTGGGAAAGTATCATTAAACAAGTTGGCTACTTCACAATAAGATCTTTTTCTGTCACCGCACCCTCTCATCATTAGAATAGTAATTCGTTATTTTTCGTTAAGAGCCATTTTAGAGAAGCAATTTATCTTGCAGAACTTTTCAAAACATAACTACTGTTAGTTTTAGTCAATAATGTAAATGGTGAACAAATGTCAAAATCACAGCATTCTACATTTAAATATTTAAATTTATTAAAATTTAAGACCGTCCAGACTACATAAAATCATAAGTGTTACATATGGTTGAACTCGTATTGAATAGGAGATTCCAATAATGACTGAATATACAGGGTGATGAATTTGAAAAACCAAAGTTACTAATAATATAAGAGAAACGGCAAATCTGGCAACATTGCAAATATCAAATATGGAATCTCCATATCTGAAAATAGGTGTACCTCAAATTTTGTACAATTATGACTAGCAATTTACGAGATAATTGGCCGTTTCCAGACTTTTGGGCCACTCTGTATACACGAAATTTTCGATTTTCTAAATCTGATTGATTTGAAAGATGGGCCAAGTCCCATCTTAAAGTTCAGGAAAAGACTCACCTATTCATATGTCCACCATCCATTTTGGTCTAAGGGTGTGGATTTTACGGCCGTTTCTATTTAAGGTCTGTTTTTCGTTCTCGTCCCCAAAACTCCCAAAAACTTCAAAAATTTAAGTCTGACCTTTGCGGCTTCTAATAGTACTGATCATTACCTTTCCAACTCATGTCTAATTTTGAAAATCGGTTATACCATTCAAAAGTTACCTAGCTCAGAATTATGACTCAATTTTTATTTAAAAAAGGGAAAATGTTTGTGGATATGTATGTATGATGTATGTGTGTTTAAAAGTTAAACCGATTTGAATTTTTTTTCTGTATTAGAAGAGGGGGTCTGGGCCGATTCAGAACCGGTGTAGTTTGTGACTTTTGACCACCCATAAGCCAGCTAGAGGACTTGGTAGGTACAAAACGGCATATTTTTTGGGGGTATATATCTTCGGATCAAGAAGAGACAGGAGAACCGCAAATACACCAAATCAATAGTGTTGAGTTAAGCTTTCAAATGGTGTTTAAGCCGTCAGGATCAGACATGCACACGGCTCAGTATAGCCGAAAACCTGAAAAATTATACTTTGAAAATTTTGGCTTTTCGACAATTACTCAAAATTTCAACCTACGAATTGCGCCAATAACTGAGCGTTTGTAGAAGGACTCTAGACGAAGCTAACTGTGTATGCGTCATATCCGGGAAAATTTGAACTTTTAAGTTATAGGCTTCATAAATATGATCAAATCTATTTCCTACGGGAAAAAACGGTTTCTCAAGCTCAATAATTCCTGTAATAGCTTCAGTGATCATACTTTACCTTAGATCCATCAGATACTACTGGTAAATACGTTTCAAACTCATGTTTACTGATCAAAATCGGTTAAGCCTTTTAGAAGTTATTAAGCTACAAAAGTATAATCCAATTAACGATTATTCCCGAAATGGTTTATGTAGTTGTATTGATTACGACGCTAAATTTGATCTGGCAACGGGCAATCCGACTTTATTTACCGGTCATCTCAATATTTTTTTTTTCAATCTATTTCGAATAGAAAAAAATCTAGTGTACATTCGATGGACACTAGATAATTTGGGAGATAATGCAACAAAGGTGACTATTTATAAAGCTTAACGAGTAATAGAGGAACATTGCATTCAACTTCATACATTTAATTTATAAATAACTTTGAAAAACTCCTGATACAAGAATAAAAAACCGCTAAACGCCTTAAAAATGAGTGGCGCATACAATATTTCAGCTACAAAAGATCTGATATGAATATTACGTGGCGCGAAAATGTATTTTCATTTTGATGTAAAACAAAATTCTAGTTTTATTTTAAAAGATTTTTCCGTAATATTTGCTAAATTTGAAGTAAACGTGCCACAAAAGAGTTTCAAAATTCAAACTGTATCAAAGTTACTATTTTGTGGCGCGTTTTCTTAAAATTTAGCCAATATTATGGAAAAATCTTTTAAAATAAAACTAGAATTTTGTTTTACATCAAAATGAAAATACATTTTCGCGCCACGTAATATTCATATCAGATCTATTGTAGCTGGAATATTGTATGCGCCACTCATTTTTAAGGCGTTTAGCTGTTTTTTATTCTTGTATATTTATACGTAGAAAAAGTTCTTTAACATCTACAGATGTGATTGGTGCGTATCTAAATTTAGACAAATGTGCCGATACTGAATGATTAGAATATTCTCCAAGGATAGTCTCTGAGAGAAGTATTTTACAACGATATAATAAAGTCGGGATGTCTGCAAACAAATATTAGTTTATTACATAAACAGGTATAACGATGGGTTTTTCCGTTTATCTCCTAGGCCTAAAGGATTAAAATTCTTATGGTTTATTGAATTATTAGAGTTTTATAGCTACTTCATAGAATTTTGCTTAAGACAGGAAGTACAAATGAAGTTTAACTATAGTTTAGCATACGAAGTAAAATAAACAAAGATAAGCAATATATCTTCAAAATAAGCATTTTTACTAAAAATACTAATTATAAGCAAAAAACAGCAAAAAAAAGCAAAATGCTTATAATTCGGACTTAAGCTATAATACAGCATAGTCTGCTCGATCTACCAATACAGCCCCCCAGCAAGTATACATGCAGTAACTCCAATCCAAACGCCACTGTTGCAAATCACATCACCATCGACGGTATAAATGAAATGTCTCAGATAACGTTTCATAAATGGCTAAACGACATAACCTCAGGGGACCTCAGAAACCTGTTTCACTATCAACTATCACAAATCAAACAAGCCATCCGTTGTCCTTTTTCCTAAGACACCCAAACTGTTCTTCTTCTATCGACGTCTTCCTCCATAACCTTCGCTCTACAGTGCTCTCATAATTTTTTATTGTGTGCGAGATTAACGTTGTTAAATAAGAAAATCTACGGTTTCGTTTTGATTTAAATCTGTTTCCCTTCATCCTGCGATAGTACTATTTCTAGGTCTACCTGTTGTCAAGGAGGCTCTGAGGAAGACAAATTAACACCAACACGACCGTAGTCTCTCGATATAAATTAAAAATATTTATATCGCAGTATGGTTAGAACGCCCTCTAACGGGGAATAAGTGAAATGAATTTCGCCTCGATTCAAGTTCTCTGTTTAACCCAGGTATGACAATACCAAAAGGCACTGCTAGGAAAATATTCCAATTTGCGGTTCAGAGAACCTGTATGAAACGAGTCTGTGTACTCTAATACAGAGTATGGCATTAGTAAAATAAGAAAATCTACGGTTTCGTTTTGATTTAAATCTGTCTCCCTCCATCCATTTTACTTATGCCATACTCTGTATTAGAGTACACAGACTCGTTTCATACAGGTTCTCTGAACCGCAAATTGGAATATTTTCATTGTCATACCTGGGTAAAACAGAGAACTTGAATCGAGTCGAAATTAATTTCACTTATTCCCCGTTAGAAAACGTTCTAGCCATACTGCGATATAAATATTTTTAATTTATATCGAGAAACTACGGTTGTATTGGTGTAAATTTGTCTTCCTCAGAGCCTCCTTGACAGCAGGTAGACCTAGAAATAGTGCTATCGGAGGATGGAGGAAGACAGATTTAAATCAAAACGAAACCGTAGATTTTCTTATTCTACTAATGCCATACTCTGTATTAGGGTACACAGACTCGTTTCATACAGGTTCTCTGAACCGCAAATTGAAATATTTTCCTAGCGGTGCCTTTTGGTATTGTCACACCTGGGTTAAACAGAGAACTTAAATCGAGTCGAAATTAATTTCATTAACTTTGTTCCTCTATAGGTATTACAGTCCTGAATGTACTCTTTCATCTTTGTACAATGAGACCATTACCCTCTCTCTCCATATATTAGGCACCCTTTCTTCCTCATATACAGGGTGTCCCGAAAAGATTGGTCATAAATTTACCACAGATTCTGGGGTCAAAAATAGGTTGATTGAACCTCACTTACCTATATACAATAGTGCACACAAAAAAAGTTACAGCCCTTTGAATTACAAAATGAAAATTGATTTTTTTTCATATATCGAAAACTCTCAGAGATTTTTTATTGAAAATTGACATGTGGCATTTTTACGACAGCAATATCTTAAAAAAAAATTAAGTAAAATTTGTGCACCCCATACAAATTTTATGGGGGTTTTGTTCCCTTAAACCCCCCCAAACTTTTGTGTACGTTCCAATTAAATTATTATTGTGGCACTATTAGTTAAACACCTTATTTTTAAAACTTTTTTGCCTCTTAGTACTTTTTCGATAAGCCAGTGTTTATCGAGATATTTTGAATATTTGTCGAATCCACCACATATTTGTATATGGTTATTTAAGTACGGTTATAGAGACCTGTTAATAATCTGAAAATTTATTTATAATTTACATTTTTAGGTATATTTTGAAAAAGAAGCTACATCTCGATAAAAGGTGACTTATGAACAAAATACTAAGAGACAAAAGTTTTAAAAACACTGTGTTTAACTAATGGTACCACAATAATAGTTTAATTGGAACGTACACAAACATTAGTGGGGTTTAAAGGAACAAAACCCCCATAAAATTTTTACGTAAATATATTGAAAAAAAAGCCGCATCTCAATAAAAAATGGCTTATCGAAAAAATACTAAGAGGCAAAAAAGTTTTAAAAACGTTGTGTTTAACTAACGGTACCACAATAATGAATTAATTGGAACGTACACAAAAGTTTGGGGGGGTTTAAGGGAACAAAATCCCCATAAATTTTTTAGGGGGTGGACAAATTTCACTATAATTTTGTTTTAAGATGTTCCTGACATAAGAATTATATACGTCCATTTTCAATAAAAAATCTCTAATAGTTTTCGATATATTGAAAAAAATCGACTTTCATTTTGTAACTTCAAAGGGCTGTAACTTTTTTTGTGAGCACATTTGTACTAAGGTAAGTTAGGTTCAATCGAACTATTTTTGACCCCAGAATGTGTGGTATAATTTATGACCATTCTTTTCGGGACACCCTGTTATATCCTACTAAACATTTGCCACAAAACATCAACTTGCAGAGTATTTTTTCGAAGTATTTACTCCCAATCAAATGAATTCACCTGTGGAAGTAGACGTATTCTCATTTCTTCAAAGTCCATATCAAATGAGTTTGCCTATTCCGAAATTTAAATCGTCCGAAGTCATCTTAGCTATTAATAATTTAAACGATAGAAAATCTCCAGGGTACGACTTGATCAGTGGAAAAGTGTTGAAAGAATTACCTCTCAAATGCATAAAACTTATAACGTTTATATTCAATGCCATATTAAACTTAGGTTACTTTCCTGATCAATGGAAAGTGTCTCAGATAATAACCATTCTAAAACCGGGGAAACCTCAAGAAGAAACTACATCGTACAGGCCAATCAGTTTTCGAAAAACTATTAGTAAAAAAACTCGAACCCTGGATCAAAAATCTAATTCCAGACCACCAGTTTGGATTTTGGCCCATCACTCAACAATATAACAAGTTCACAGAGTGGTAAAATATATAAATGCTGATTTTGAGGCCAAAAGGTACTGTTCAGCGGCATTTCTTGACGTTAGGCAGGCATTTGACAAGGTATGGCATGAAGGCCTCCTATACAAGCTAAAAATGACATTACCGCACAGCTTTTACATTCTTCTTGAATCATATTTTTGTCAGATAGGTGTTATTTTATTAAATACCAAGATGCAAACTCTATTCTATCAAAGCTGGCGTACCACAGGATAGCGTGCTGGGGCCTACCTTGTATCTCTTGTTTACCTCAGACCTCAGATATACCTCCAACTCTTCAGGAACCACTAGAGGAGAGACCATCTACAGAAAAAATAATGCTAGGAACATTTGCCGACGATACTGCAATCCTAGCCTCACACACTGACCCTATTTATGCATTGCATCTCCTTCAAGCGTATCTAGATACAATACAAGATTGAAATCCACGAGGAAAATAAAATTCCTGTAGCTGGCTGTATACCATAAATCACAAAAAATACAAGATCCTTTGTAAAAGGTATATTTAAAATACCCCAATAAGGGTTACATCACAAAACAAAACGTTTTCGGATTAATAAGTAATCCATCGTCAGTGTTAAGCCCTAAAATAGTAAGTATAACCTAATTAATAATAGAAAATGTGATAAAAGTTGACTAAGGTTAAGAATTGACACAGGCCATACTTACAATAGCATGCATGCGTGAGCCACCAAAAAGTTATGGGTGAAAACCCTTTGAAAGTTGTAAGATGTTAAATGATTCTACATGTTATTGATAATGATGATCGATGTTGCAAATATTCCTGGATATAACCCAGGGCAACAGAGGACTCTAACCCACGTGGATATGATTTGCAAGGAATGAACCTCATGCCCCGCGCACTCTAATAAAAAACATGTAATCGTATTTATTTTCCTTCCATTTTGTCAGAGGCGCTGATGTCGGCATTGTGATTGGTGGAACATGACTTTTGACAAATCCTGCGCTATCTGTGAATCTGTGTTCAGTGTTCGTGTTCGTTCGTGCGTTGTCGTTCAGTTATTTTATATGGTCGGTTATGTGATGTGTTTGTTTCACCATAAAAAGCTGATATTTAGTCGTGTTTTTTGATATTTTGTAATCGAGTACCTTTTTAAAGGTAAGTTTTTCTGATTGTAAGGTAGAGATTTTCTGATTGTAGGTACTGTTTATCCAACAGTTTTAAAATACACACTTTATTTCGCGTTTTGTTGTTAGGTCTAATGGCTCCGTTCAGCTGTTGTGTGCAGACGGTGGAAAAGTTCAACAAGTAAACATTTATTTAATCCAAATTAAATACTCATATTTCTATGTACAATGTCACATTATTTTATAAATAAATAAGTAAGAAACAAAAGTTGTTTGTGTTTTACCTTTTGTCCACTTGAATAAAATATTAAATATTGCAAGTACCGTATGGAGGCTATGTACCTAGCATGGAGGCTAGATTATTGCACCCTTTCTATCCAATCAACAACAAGAACGTTTAAAATTTCACACCTATCATGTCGAAGCTACAGACCACTTATGTGGAGGCCAGATTTGTAGTATCCTTCCATTTAACCAGGTGCTGAGATGGCGCTGAAATACGTGACATGTTTTTTAAAGAGTAAGATCGCATTCTACTAAATCACACAACACTTTTTTCTATGATGAACCTTACATATAGGGCTTTTCATTCACAGTCATTTGTTTCGAGCTTCTGTCATGTGTCACATAATATTAATTTATCTAAGTCATACGTTATTGGTATATAAACAATACAAACCAAAGACGTATGGCGTAGATATATCAATATTATGTGACACATGACAGAAGCTCGAAACAAATGACAGTCGATGAAAAGCCCTATTGAAAATTGAGTGTCAACTGAACTGACAGGTAAAAGAACTTCAGAAATATGTCAGTGACAGATTAGATTGTCAATGCAACGTTATGAACTATTTTGTTACTTCAGCCAATGAAATTTAAAGTTTATGTCGATATTAAAATAAAACATTATCAAATATCCATATATTGGTGTTAAAATTATATAAAATTATATAGTTAAAGTTGTGTAATATTTGACGATTAAACATATGAATATGTCAATAATTGATAAATAGGTACTACGAGTTATGCAGTCAGCAACACATTAATCTCGTAATGGTGATATAATTAGAATTTTTTTTTGAAAGGCCTATTACGCAATGCGTCTAGGATATCAGAATTTGTTTAATATGTACAAAATGTACAATTCTAAGATAATGATTAAGGTGTGAGTGTTTTGGTGACTGATAATTTGATCTAAGTTGTTGAGTACAGATGAACTTGAAAATTAGAAAGTGATGGTATATTTCGTTTGGCTGAAGAAATTTTGTAGTTATGTGCGAAAGAGAATGAGACTAAAACCACTTGATAAGACTGATAACCCAAGAGACTCAACCACAGACCGACCCAAAACGAATGGATGAATAATGAAGAAGGGTGTAGGATCAGGGTGGGAGGATGTGGAGATAAACAATGTAATAAATAAAACGAATAATGTAGAAGTCTGTCTAAATTACTGTAGAAGTGAAAAATAAGAATATGGAATGATAAAAGGTAAATAAAATGTATTGAGACTTTGAAGTAGGATGTTGGGTATAGAAAATTTGTATAGAAATAAAATAGGTTGGATGATAGTGAAAGTCTGATGACAAACATAAGATGAGAGTATATAGATGATATGTGTTATGAAAAGAGTTGTCGGTGTAGGGGTTGAAAATCTCGATTAAAAGAAACATGGCGATTAACACAATTAGGACTTTTCTGCTAAGTCCTCATACAGGTCCAATCTTAGGAAGTTTTTTTGAGAGATGTTATGTAACAATGAGACGTCTTCTGGGATGTTGAGAGTATGTTTATTTTGTATGAGATGTTGTGAGAAAGTTGAAGTGTTCTCTCTTTTAGTATGTTCTAATAAACGAGAAGCTAGTGATCTACAAGTTCTACCTATATATGTAGCATCACAATTGGAGCATTGTAATCTATAGACTCCACTACGATTCATATAGTTAATAGGGTCTTTAGAATTGGTAAGACACTGTCCTAGATTATTTGATACTTTAAAAGAAATGTGAGTGTTATCAACTGCTGTTTTAAGAAGGTATCTGATATCACCGGAAAGACGTTCATGATGATACATGATGTTATTTGAATAACAACTTCACTACACTTACTGAAGACCCTTCGAAAAAGTTCATGAACAAACTTAAAGACAACCTGAAACCTTTTGCAGAATTCTTTTCAGAACAGTTTGCCTCCTCTCTATAGAGAGAAAATACCAAGCAATCCGCTGACACCCAGACTGTACGGTTTACCTAAGATACATAAAGAGGGCATCCCCATTCGTCCAGTTGTTAGTTTCATAAACACTCCAGTCTCTATTCTCTCAAAATTCATTTTGAACCTCATCAACAACTTGACGAACTTCACCCCTCGTTTTTCAGTCAAAAATACTAGTCATCTTGTCAACAATCTCCAACAAATAAATCTTCGTCCCAACATTACTATGCTTTCATTCGATGTTAGCAACCTTTTCACTTCTGTTCCTAAACAAGAAACTATTAATATGGTACACTCTCTTCTAAGAGCCAACTCTATCACTATTTCTACCACCAATTCCATTATTCAATTACTACAATTTTGTCTAGCTCAAGACTTCTTTGTATTTAATAATACTTTTTACAGACAACCTGATGGCCTAGCTATGGGCAGTTGTTTGTCTCCTCTTCTAGCTGATATTTTTATGGATCATTTAGAATCCACACTTATCATAAAAAACCCTGAAATACTACATTGGTTTCGATATGTTGACGACATTTTAGTCCTTATTTCAGGTAATTCTGAATCAGCTGATCTATTACTTTCTAAAATTAATTAAATTCACCCAAACAAAACGAATTTTGTTTGGGTGGAAAACCCCGCTACGCGTCGGGCAGTAAACTTCATTCTCGGGAGGAAAAGTAGCACTTTCCTCCCTTGTTATACAAATAGCTATTTCACTAGTTCATATTGGTGGTAAAAATTGTGCTTTACTTTTTGTATATATGTACCAACATATCACCTGTATAACCATAACCCGTAATCATAATTCAAATTACACGAAAAACTGCAAATCATGATGAGAATAAAAACACATCAACACGTTCCACTTCATATTTTCCGATGTCTCGTAATTAAACTAGGAGTAAGTATATAATGGCTTGTCGGAATAATATTTTTCTGATGACATATAACCAAAATATCAATCAAATAATTGCAAGAAAGGGCGAAATACATCAAGGGTGAGATCAGTGTGGTGTACAAATGTTTTCGTAAGGGATATTAAGTTTTTATTTTAGTTTTGTATTATAATAACCCGAATCATTATCCACTAACAAGAAAATAGTTATGAGCTGTATATGATTTTTATGGTTTATGTGGGTTTAACTCGTCGTTGGTTTTTATATAAAACCATTGGTTGAACCAAGATCACACTTGCCACTGCCAAGTCAGATTACTTTCGCATTTTATAGATGTCTGTGAGAGACATCTGATATCTAGGCCGATTCAGTCTCCTTTGGGATATACTAGTTGTGTGTCTTCCTATTTGGGTGTTCTAGGGGTCCTGTTTTAGGTGACTTTTTCCGCCTTTTCAGAACATGTTTGTACGTTGTACATGGAGGCACTGATTTTTGGTTGTTGGTCCTGGTGGTGTTTTGGTGACGATTTACTGGTGTCTTGAGGAGGAAGGTATCTTCATAGGGTGTTCAGAGGAGCAAAGCCCTGGTAAATAGTTCTTTTCATAACTATTGTGCTGTGTTATTGCGAATTAGTGACTAAATTACGCGATTTATGGATATTTTTATTCTAGTGCCACGTGATAAGGGCAGCTGTGGCTGTTACCTCCCTATGGACAGGTATAATTGTGCAGTGGGATCGAAAAACTACTGAAAACTGATCCTTCCTTCAAAGGATCGAAGCAAAGCTTGAAGTGAGCTATTTATCTAGGATTGCGGTAAAAAGGGTCCTCCATATCTAATGTGTCGATGTATTCGTCAGAAAGTTCGTAGCTGTCTGAGAATTTTGTAGGTAGGAAGGGGAGTTCTCTCTTGAATGAGTTAACCAATACAAAATCCACAAGGAAAAGAAAATGTTTTTCCTGTAGTTGGCTGTATACCATCAATCACAAAATTGGAAAAATCCTTTGTAAAAGGTATAAAATTTTATTAAAATCACTTTAAAGGGCTACATCACAACAAAACGTTTTCGATTTTTATAAAAAATCATCATCAGTGTTAGATCTAAAAATAAGTATAACCGATTTAATGAATATAAAGTTGGTATTTAAATTTTGACTAAGGTTAGAGCAAGTTGGTTATACTTACAAACTGGATGCTAGCTAGGCCACAAAAGAAAAAATATCCGGGTACAAACCCTTTAAATATAACATAGATGCGTTAAAAGTGCATACTTTAATAAATAGCCTTATGATGGTCCCATGGCAACTAGGATAATGCCCTAAGGTAATGTATTGATATTTTCCAACACGTGGGATTGAGTTGTTTACATGTCAATGACTTAATGGCAACTAATTGCGAAATGAGTGATGTTTCTGAAAGGTGTCAAAAAACAAACGGACAACGTGACATAGAAGTTACCCTGTATTACCTCAGCCAACTAATTATAATAAAAGATTTTTTAAAAAATTTACACAGTAATAACAAACATCAACAAAGTTGTGGCTATAATTACATTTAAGTACCTTGATTATGTAAGATTTAGGTAGAGTATAAAATGATTTTTATAATGCAAATAGAGAATTAGCCAGAATGTATGCAGCCATCTACACCTAATTCAAATGAAGTTGAATTAATTAGCAAATAATGGATCCCTTTAGGTTAAAGAATATCTGGGATCAAATAATTAAGTGGAAATATTTGCTAAGATGTTTTATTTATATGGATAGGTTGATGATTGTGGTTACTATTTAAAATTGAAGTAAGTCCAACTGTGTTGATGAAAATTTAATTTACAATGAATTAAAAGGGAATGTTGGTTTAATTGTACTAATTGGCAGAGTAAATTAGAGAGTCTGTAGTATATGGAAGTCTGATATCAAAGTAGTGTTGAAATTAAGATAAGTAGTATAAGTCACAGGAGGAGACTGATATGATATAATGATATGTAAGTTAATTGGTTATAGATATCTGAGTGTTGAAATTGGAAGTGAAGACAGAATATTAATTGAAATAATAACTTGGGCAAAAGTATGAGGTTCTTTTATGTAACGTAGACATCTAGGACTAAAAATGTTTTTGAATTAGGGATTTTTTACCAAGTTATTGAGTTGAATTGAAAAGGTTTAAAATTGGATGGATGTATGAAGGTGTTTTGGAAAAAATAAGCATTATTGGTAAAAATAGTAGGTAATGAATAATGAATAATTTATGGTTTGATATCAGAATTGTTTACTGTAATGAGGTGTGATGAGAAAGGCTGGGTGCCTCAGAAACCAGACCCCACACCCTATGGGTAAGAGAGTGGAAGTAATAGGATGAAATTTTTATCTATTTTTTCTGAAGTTTAGTTGGACCTAGGACGAAAACCTGAATCAAATGACGATATGTTGTGAAAATGGGGGGAAGAAATCAAATAGTGTCAGTGTTGTGACTGGTCGATTTAATAAAAACTGTGGAAAAGAAGTTAAGTAGATTATTTTGGAAGACTAGTAGAAGTTAAGGGATAATGAGTTGATGTTAGAAATGTCAACTGTTAGACAAGTAAATATGGAGGAAAAGTTAATAAAAATGAAAAAGAATTTGGAAACAGCAAAGAAGTTTGGAAATTTAGGTTAAGAAAAAAGTTGACGATGTAAGGAATTGAAGTCACGATTGAAAGACACATGGCGGTTGACACAGTTAGGGCTTCTTTGCTTTTCTCTAATTATTTCCAAGTCCTCGTATAGGACCAGTCTTAAAAAATTCTTTTGTGGTAAGTTGTGTATTAGAGAAACATTTTCCGGAATGTTAAGAGTATGACTGTTTTGTTTTAAATGTTGAGAAAAGGTGGAAGTGTTCTCTCTTTTTGTGTGTTCAAGGGAACGAGATGCTAGTGACCTACAAGTTCTTTCTATATACGTAGCATCACAGTTAGAGCATTGAAGTTTATAAACTCCACTACGATTCATGTAGTTGATAGGGTCTTTGGAATTGGAAAGATATTGTCCTAAATTATTGGAAACTTTAAAAGAAATGTGTATGTTGTCAACTGATCTCTTGATAATATTACTGATATCACCGGAAAGGCTCTCTTGATGGAAAGGTAATGAAGCATAAATGAATCTTGTGGTCCCTGGGAAACGTAGCCTCCCTCAGAACTCTGAGTTGTCTTTTATGAAGGAGTTTGGTTATAAGGTTCGGTTCGTAACCGTTATTGAAAGCAATTTGTTAACCAATACATTACCGTAAGATGAGTCAGTTTTTGGTGTGTTTTGGACTCTGAAGCTTTAGCCTCTGATGGTTTGTAGAGTTTAACTCCTACTCAGAAAGGAGAGTCTCTCAAGTATGATAGGAATATTCGATAGTTTGTGTATTAGGTTGGAGAGGTAGTCGTTTCTTTCGTAGCTTACGTTACGTAGAATAGTCCTTTTTTAACGCTATCATCTATTGTGAGAGGTTCCGATTAGCAAAGAGTAGATATTAATTAGAGATGTACTTTTTTCACTAGAAACAACAGAAATGAAAATATTTTAACGAATATCAGGGAAAAGTCTGTTGGATAGGGAGAGAAGCGAAAACATAAGATGATCCTGCAATGTAGAAGATATAAATGGATGGTCGACAAAACGGAAACAGGAGTGGAGCGAACACATTAGTAGAATGGTAGAGGATAGGATAGTACGAATAGCACGAGATAAGTCACCTAATGGACGAAGAAGTATTGGCAGACCAAGAAAAGGATGCGTTAATTTAAACAATTTAGGAGGCTAATATTGAAGAAGAAACAGGCTTTAAAGCCTACATACAAGAAGGATGAAGATGAAGAAGAAGAAGAAGAAGAAGAAGAAGAAGAAGAAGAAGAACAAGAAGAAGAAGAGGAAGAAGAAGAAAAAGAAGAAGAAGAAGAAGAAGTATTTTTTCACGGGTCGGATGTACTTGTTTATATGTAAGTATTTTAGCTTGCGTTCGTTCGAATGTTCCACATAGAGCGTTGTATAAACCAAATCTTGTTCTGACACTGTTGTGAGTTGTGGTCAGATCTTGTCTTCAGTTTAGTGTTTCGGTAAAGGGTAAAATAGTTCCTTAAACGAATAGGTAAGTATAGATTTAATTAGAAGTAGAGTATTTGAAATGCAGATTTCTGGGCATCGGATCAAAATATAAGTACAGAAGCATGCAAACGAATAAAACCTTGGATAATGGAATACTGATAGAAAGCAGACGTAGGGCAAAAAATAAAATTTTCCTTCTTAACTTCATGTTTTCTATTACTCTAGATATCACAATAACAAGGAGGATTTGTCGTAGGAGAAAAGGTACAACAGACCACGTCTTTAATGTAAGACGACTAATCGAAACAACTCGTGATTTTAATACCCCTATGGCTATAGGTTTTGCGAACTACTCAACTGCATCATAACTTTCAAGACCTTATGGATTAAATAATTTAAGAAGTTCTTGATGGGTATCGAGTACAAAGGAGAATCGATTAAATTTACCAGGAAAAAGGAAATTAACTTAATGATTAATAATATACGATAATCTCAAAAAAGGATACAGAATATCCATCAAAGTGTACAGAAAGCTGTACACTTATTTAATTTACTGTTCAAATCACAACATAAAAATTACAATTAGATCATCAAAAATACTTGTTCTAGTGAAAAAGCCTTTTAATAAATTGTTGTTAACAGGAGAAATGACAAAAAAACTAAATTACTTTGGCTGTATCACGTGGCAAGACAACTTTAACCAAAATAGATACTCATGCTGAATGAAATGAAAACAAAATAAACGAATAAAAATGGAGGTAGTCCAGTGCCGGTTTATGCACTGGGCGCTTGGGGCGGGCGCCCAGGGGCCCGGGCCCCGGAGGGGCCCGTAGGGACCCGTTCCTTTTATTAATAAAAAAGTAAACTCCGCTAAGTAATCTACACATTTTCCAAAACAGAAAAAACCACGACGAAATACCTGCGATTTCGAAATGGTCTGATTTTAAGACTGATGACTTTATAAAAACTATGAACTTTTAACCAAAGAGTGATTCCTTAGAAAATTGTAAAAAAAATGTGTCAAGATGAAGACAAAGCTTATTATAGAAGATTAAATATGAAAGCAACTTTTATAGAGGCAGAGGAAAACTCAATGGAGGCAAAGAAAAGAGAGATTGGCTAATTATAGGACGCAAGTGCTAGAGCTGTTTATTGTCACCCGCGCAAATTATTTTCAATCGAAAAAATAGTTTAACTGATTTTGGATGGATCCACTGGTAACATTTGAATAGTTTGCTCAAATCTCACGAAGAAAGTAAATTTTATCTGAATTTTATGGTTACATTAATAACAAGATCATCAATAATTGGAGTTATAGACGCTGCTGCCTTGAAAGAGCAAGTAGAACGCGAAGCTGACTATTGGATAAACGTCCTAAGAAGAGTTGTTGTCACTGCTAAATTACTTGCTTCTCAAGGACTAGCTTTCCGTTGATCCAATGACGATTTGACGAGTCATCGCGTCGTAAAGGAAATTGTATACTAGGCTAAATTTGACTACTTCCTAGCTGAGCATTTACAACGGAATGCGAATAAATGAGAGGGTTCAGTTAGCTATTTGTCTCACCAAATTTGCAATGAGTTCTTGGAAGTAATAAAATCAAAACTTGTAGAAACTTTTGACGCTGTAAATGCTTTAGTTAAAAACTAGGGATCCATCAAACCTATTTTTTCCAGTTAAGCAATAACAGAGACGAAAAATTGGCAATTAAAAATTAAGCCAAGACACTGCAGAATAAAATGGATACCTTTGAGACAGCTCCATTAACAGTGATTTGGACAAAAACTTTGGAACGAGTTAATGCAACAAGCAAAACGTGAACGTGAAGAACCTGTGGACTTGTGTCAATTGGAGTAGAATTAATGACACCTATTTTGAGATTTGTTGGAGACGTAAGAAATATATGATAAGCGAAATTGAATAGAAGCCAAAAATATTTTTTACGAAGATGACGATATCCTCTGTTCTCAAAGAACAAATAAGGGAATACCTATTTGTATAACAAGGGAGGAAAGTGCTACTTTTCCTCCCGAGAATGAAGTTTACTGCCCGACGCGTAGCGGAGGGCAGTAATCATTCAAGGAAGGAAAAGGCACTTTACTCCCATGTTATACATATGGTTTTTCCACCTTCCTCAAATAACAATTCATTTTTTCATTCTTACTGAATTTATTTATGTAACTAACCAACAAAATTTATTAAAACTAAAACTAACAAGTAGGTACAATATAACTGTCAACTGTCAAATATAAGTCAAATTATTAATGTAAACATTGTTAAATTAAAATAACAATTTACTGTTTTTTACCATTCTGCAAAATACAGGGTGTTTTTTAAATAAACGTTAAAATGTATAGATACTTACGTAATAGAAAATAGATATTGTACAGGGCGTCAATAAGTTATATCTCATGAATGAAATACCATGACGTCACTTTTACTTTTCCTCCCTAGGGAGGAAAAATATTTTCCTCCCTAGGGAGGAAAAGTACAACTTTGCTCCCTACAATCAGGTCCGGAAACGTATACTTTCGGTAGAGGTAGGTGGAAAAACATTTTTCGATGAAGCAGGTGAAAGTGAAACAATTAAAGGGGCAAGAAAGATTTGGAATTGAAGTATGTATTTAATGTTATAGCCAGTATAATAACTCAAGATATTTTAAAGAGAATTAAATGCTACAAAGATGTTACATCAGCTGTTAGATGTTTTTCTACGCTAGATAAAGAAGCAGTCAATTAATACTTTATGTGTGAAATATAAAAAAGATGTTGATGAAACCAAAGAGAAATTGCATAATGTAATAACTCATTCTATAGCATTATGCCAAAAGTTAAATAAACATTTATAAAATTTGGTGTCATCCAGGATGTAAAGATTGTAAAGGCAACGATTCCCAATATTTTACCTTTACTGCAAGTTTATTTCACGATACCAACTTCTAATGCGTCAGGCAAGCGGCGGTCTTTTTCGGCTTTAAAAAGGATAAAAATATATTTAATGCCAAATTAGGCTCAAGAAAATCTAGACGCATATCACTATTGTATTTTAGAAAATGAAGACCTGGAGCAACTGAATTGTGATAGTATTATATGACAGATTGCTAATGCCTAGTAAAAAAATTATCTAATTTTTGTCATAAGTATGTATTTTTTAGAATATATTTTTTTGTTCGTCATGTGTTGTTTTGTGTAAATTTCTGTTTTTTTTTTTAATTTTTAAATGTATTTTTTGGAATATTTTTTACGTTTCCTATTCTTCTTGTTTGGTTTAAAAAAGTATGGATTTTACAATAAATACATGTGTTTTTTTATTAAAAAACTGACAACGAATAGCAATTAAGGGGGCCCCTAAATATTCAGCGCCCAGGGCCCGCAGTTAGGTTAAACCGGCACTGAGGTAGTCCCCAACAAATGTAGGTAGGTGATATTAGAACTATTACAGGAACACAATGGCTACGTAAAGCACGTGATAGAGATCAGTTTAGAAATGTTTTCTATTTACTTATATATAGATATATACATTTTATTTTACAAATACTCCTTCTTCTTACGGTGTCTATCTATTCCGGATGTTGGTGATCAGCATGGCTATCCTAACTTTGCTTGATGCTATGCGGAATAGTCCGGTTGTAGATTTATTTAACCACTTTCTCAGGTTTTGAAGCCAACAAATTCGTCTTATCCCTGGTTCTCTCTTTCCAAACACCTTGCCCTGAAGACTGAGTTACAACAAGTCGTATACAAGGTGTCCCAAAAGTAACGGAACGGTCGAATATTTCGCGAACTAAACATCGGATCGAAAAACTGAAAAATACGTGTTCAATCATTTTCAAAAATCTATGCAATGACACCAAACACCAAGCCCTACTACACCCCTTGGAAATGGGGTAGGGGGTAACTTAAAATTCTCAAATGGAAACCCCCAGTTTTTCTTGCAGATTTGGATTCGTTACGTAAAAGTAAGCAACTTTTATTGAACACATTTTTTCGAACTGTGGATAGATGGCGCTATAATTGGAAAAACGATTTATCCTGATACCATAGGTAAATTATAGAAACGGTCTAATATCTCGAGAAATACACTTCCAAATGAGAAACAAACCAAAAAAAAAGTTTTAAATACTTTTCGAAAACCTATCGAATAACACCAAACATGACTCTCCAACCAACCCCCTGGAGATGGGGTGGGGGGGGGGGGGTAATTTTAAAATCTTAAATAGCAACCCCCACTTTTTATTGCAGATTCGGATTTGTCATGAAAAATTAAACAACATTTATTCGAAACATTTTTTAGAATTGTTGAATTGGAAAAATACGATTTATTAGCGCCATCTATCAGCAATTTTAAAAAATGTTTCGAATAAATGTTGCTTAATTTTTCATGACAAATTCGAATCTGCAATAAAAAAGGGGGTTGTTATTTAATATTTTAAAGTTACCCCCCACCCCACCTCCAGGGGCTGGGTTGGAGGGTCATGTTTGGTGTTTACCGATAGGTTTTCGAAAAATATTAAAAACCTGTTTTTTGGTTTCTTATTCGGAAGTGTATTTCTTGAGATATTAGACCGTTTCTATAATTTTACCTATGGTATCAGGATAAATCGTTTTTCCCAATTATAGCGCCATCTATCCACAGTTCGAAAAAATGTCTTGAATAAAAGTTGCTTACTTTTACGTAACAAATTCAAACCTGCCAGAAAAACTGGGGGTTTCCATTTGAGATTTTAAAGTTACCCCTCACCCCAATTCCAGGGGGTGTAGTGGGGGTTGGTGTTTGGTGTCATTGGATAGATTTTTGAAAATTATTAAATACGTATTTTTCAGTTTTTCGTTCCGATGTTTATTTTGCGAAATATTCGACCGTTCCACTACTTTTGGGACACTCTATATCAGAGGTGGGCAAAAGCCGGCCCGCGGGCCGGATCCGGCCCTTTTGCTTACTTTATCCGGCCCGTTGAGAAATCCCGCAAGCAATTTTTTAAGAGCATAGGCGCAATGCTTTTTAATTGCATTAATTTTATTCGAATCCTGAGAAAACTAATAAGTATTTTTGAAAAAAAACCCTGAATGAAATATTAAATTATTGCCGAGGGCCGAAAGTCCCTGAAAACTTCTATGTTTATTTTAATAAGTCATAGGGGTAAAAAAAAAGGAGAAAATTTAATGTGTTTTTTAAGTTCAAATATCTCATTCAAAAGAAACTGTTTGTTTATTCTAAGTGATTTTCGGAGCTCGGTAATAATGTAATCTTTCATTCTGCGTTTAAATTTTTTAAAAATAATTTTTAGTTTTCTCAAGATTCGAAAAAAAGAATGCATTTAAAAAGCATTGGTCTGAAATTTTGCGCCCACGCTCTTCATATCTTTTATGCGATTTTGTTGAAATCAACAGTATTAGTGTTCATAGTGTTCAATGAAATGAATCTCTATCTTCTGCTTTTCTTAAAAGCGTCTGTGTGTTTAACCCGGTCCAGGCGCGAATATTTTTCGGCCAGGGTATTTGTCGTCTAACAGGACCCTTTTCTTTCGATTTTACCCTTCATAATCAGCTGCTGCAACAACTTACAACAACGTACTTATCATTTCTAAGTATGTGCCCTTTCTCCTTGCTGTCTTTCTCCTTTTAATGATTTCTCACCATTTCGTTCGTAATATCATCGGTCCATGATATTTTTAAAATTCTTTTAAACAGCCACATCTCAAAAGCTTCCAGCTTTTTCATTAAGTCAGCATTAACAATATAATAAACAAGAATAGAGTGGACATAACATTTTTATTATTATCCTGGTTTTTTTATAGGGTTCTCTGCCTTACGGTTCCCAGTTTTCAGCTTCGTTCGTCCGTCGTTGCGTTCGCCAGGGTGAAGGTTCTCTTTTGACATTACCTTCTGAATGCCACAGAGCTAGGATTGTTTCGGCCCTCCTCTCTTCTTTCCCTTGGCGTCAATTTTAAAATTTGTTTTGACAGCCTGTCGTCGTCCATTCTTTCTACATGACCATACAAGATCAGCTGTCTTCTTTGAATTTCGTCGATGAAGGTTGACTTGACATAACGTTTTACCATTCGGTATCAGATTTGCAGATTGAATCTTTGGCTGGTTACTCAGAAATTTCCTTATCTTCATAAAGGCTGCTCTTGAATTTCTGAATTTCATTTTTTATTTGGATCCTTGTTATGGCTTAATATAATGGACCACATTAAAAATTTCGTAATTTTACTGGGAACAAGTGGTTCGCATGTACACCCACAACCAACTAAGACAATTTATTATTAGTATTATCTATTATTATTAACAGTCAAATGTCTTTATCCAAATGCTTTAAAATGATACTTATAGTATTGTTGTCAAAAAAATTTCTTGGGCAGAGAAAAACATCCACCAAAAACATCAGCGTGTGCGCAGCGTACATACTGGGTATGATATAGGTCTCCGGCCCGGGAGACATTTTGAAAATTTCATTTTGGCCCGCGCTTAAAAGTATTTGCCCACCCCTACTCTATATATTATCTCTGTTCATTTATCATAACATGGACAAGATATTCTAATCAGCGCCCTTTAATCTCGCATTCTTTGCACATTCTTCGCAGGACCTCAACATCAGTACACCATCTACCCATGAAATTCTTAAAACGCGTCTGTAACACCAAATCTGGAAGGCCTCGGGTTTTTTTTAAGAAGCTTCCGAAGGTATCCAGGCCTCGAGTCCGTATACTAACGTATAAAATACATAGCATCTGATGATAGAGATTTTGGTACCAAGTGGTAAATTGTGACTTTTGAAAAGAGACTTTATCATTACGAACGCTGATCTTGCTTTTCCTATGCGTTGTTTTATTTCAATAGAGTGATCCCATTGGCTGTTTATGTTGGTACCAAGGTATGTGTAGCTGTTCACCTTGTCAACTGGTTAGTTAACCTAAAGCTGTGTATTTAATATTTCGCGCTTACTGACTACCAAGTACCTACTTTGTTTTTTTTTTTCGTATTGAAATCAAGTATACAAATATATTAAATACTCTGATATCAACCATATATTTATATTAACTACATAGTTTTGATGGGAACTAAGCCACAATTTTACTAAAAAAATGAATTTATTAACGTTTCGACGCCCAACTTGCGTGTCGTTGTCAAAATACAAAAAATATTAATGAATTAAACAAAAATGTTTTTGCTTAGAAAAAAAATTCTTCTAATAATTTATTTAATCTGACTCATTTATGTCGGCAACGGAATGGGACGTTTTATCGCCGCCGGTTCATCGCCGCCGTTTCGATGTCGCCGGTTCATCGCCAGTCCATTTCATCGCCGTCATATCTGGCATTTCCTAGAACTCCTAATTAATACTAAAAATAAATAATAATTGTAACTGTCGAAAATTCGAAAATATATCAGATAGCGATTAATTGACTGGCGATGAATCGGCCGGCATCGGCATCGAACTGGCGGCATCGAAACGGCGGCGATGAAACGTCCTAGACAAGACTTTAAAATGATATTGCCAATATTTATGAGCTGCGTTCCTGAGACGACTTTATTGAAAGATAGTTCATTCGATTACATGAAATTAACCCCAACTCAAGAATATCCGTCACAAAAAAATCATAACATGTGATCTGTCTTTAAAAAGACAACCACATGCAATGGTGACAGTAAAATTCTCGCGCTAGAGATTCCTTAATAAATCACGAGGGAAAATCAGGAAAAAAACCTCGTGATACTATCCCGACATCGTTAGTATTAGGTCTTACTTTAGTTTACTCTCAAAACTAATACCAAATTCTGACCTTAATATGTACATATGTTATTTTAAATTATAAATAATATTACTAATACCTAGATACATAAACAATACTAAAATATAAAATATGTACTAACTCGATATGTTATTGACTTACTAATCCTGGTATTTTCTTTCTATTGACTTCCTCTTTTAGTATGGATAACCACATCCTACTGCATTCTACCGAGAAATTTGCGACACAATTGGTTTCATTTAGCATAATTAATGCCGCTTCTTTGATTTTTCTCTTTTTACTATCTGTTTCTTTCAGGACTATACTTGAACCTCTCCACTGAACTCTATGTTCATTATCCCATGCGGATTGACATATTTGAGATCTATTAAATTCTCTATTTTTAATAAAAGACTGATGTTCACTTATTGTAACTTTTAATGGTCTTGATGTTTCACCTAAATAAAATTGTTCGCATTCACAAGGTATTTTATAAATACAATTCTTTGTTATTTCTTGTTCACTGTTAGGTTTAGTTTTAGATAGAATAGATAATACTAAATAAATAATAACAAATAAATAAATACTAAATAATGATCTCAACATGTTTGTTGTTTTGAATGTTGTTGAAATGTTGAATTTATTTCCTATTGTTTTAAGTTTCTCGAATAGTCCTTGAGTGCTATTCAAGAAAGTAATGCTAGTCAAAGTAATATTTTATGTTCTTTCAGGGATACAGCACTGTAAAAAATTATTATGTACGATATCATAAGATTTTTAACTTATTGGATATATTAATATGGAAGAAATCGTGTTTTGTGTCTGTACGACACTGCCAAACCTGCAACCCTTGAGTTGAAAAGCAAACGGCTGCTCGCGAGGACCCACTGCCGATGCCGGTAGAACTGTGAGTAATTGATAATCGATAGAGGACGAGTCTTGTCCGAAGAGGTGTCATTAGAGGCCCGTTGAAACAATAATAGTATACTCTTCTAATCTATATTGTACCTTTTACTTTTTATTACAGTTAGCCTTTACTATCTTTTGTTGATGGGATAGAAAAAAAAATGTGTTCAATCACGAAATTTTGCAAGCCAAAGATGACAATGACATGCCTCTAATTTTAAACAATTTGTCCGTATTGTTTCTTCATCTTTTAGTGCCTTCGTTGGCGACCATCAAGGCAATCTGGTACTTTGAACACTGGTGCTTTGAAAATATGTGTGGTTGTTGTGTTGAACCACGTACGTAGATTTTTCAGCCAGGAAATTCTTCGCCTTCCTGGTCCGCGTTTGCTTTCCGTGTAAAATTAATTGCAGCAGTCCATATTTCTCGCTGTTCCTCATGATGTTACCGATGTATTCGATTTTGGCTGTTTTTGTTGTGGTCAATAGCTCTTTCTCTTTTTGTATTCTTAATAAAACGCCCTGATTAGTAACGTGGTCGGTACAAGATATCTTCAGGATTTGACGGTAAAGCCATATTTCGAAAGCTTTTTTTTTAGGTGGTGTATGTGAAAGTCCTCGACTAAACTTCGTATAACCTGAAGAATAATAGTGTGACGAATTACCGACCGCAAATAACAGGTTCCGTCTCAACAGCCCCTCATATAAGGAGACATCTGGAACAATGACTCACCGAACGAGTGAGGAAACGATTTCTCGTGAATATTCGACAGTCAAGGCCACGGATTACTAGTAATGGGCGGTTCCGTTTTACTGGAACGTTCAAGAAAATGTCTGGTATTTTGTATTCAATATATAAGGAACGAATTTTGTAAATAGAGTTAGCCTGTAAAATAAATATTCGTCTGTACAGTTATATAAATAAAGTCGTATATAAATACGAACCGCTAGTTTCATTGTAGTTATAAGTTATTACAGTAAAAAAACCGCAACAATAGTAACCTGAGTTTTATGGGTATGGATAAATCATACCATTTGAATACCTTAGCCATTGGAGGAAGAAGACGAACCTCCTGATTATGAAATCTTAGAGAATGGTTTAGTCTGAGCTCTAATCAACTATTTAGAGCTACTGTAAATAAAATAAACTGAGTAATTTGAGATATGCTGACGACATTGTAATATTCGCTACAAGTTTCGAAGAATTACAGACCATGATGACATAACTATTTCAAGCTTCGGAAAAAGTAGGTCTTTTGAACTAGAACTGAAGTAGATGAACTTGGAAAAAAACAAAAGTAATGACAAATACACCGAACATTACAAAAATAACGTTGAATGACATAGATTTAGAAACAGTAAGCGAATAAATCTACCTGGGACAGATAATGAAAGTTAACAAAGAGAATCAAACTGCCGAAATTACTAGAAGAATAAGGTTACCGTGGGCAGGATTTGGAAAACTGAGTTGGATCTTGAAAAACACTAAAATAGAACAACATAAAATCCTCTATAAAAGGTATATTTGTTAAAATCGCTATACAGGGCTACATCAAAGACAGAACTAGTTTTCGATCGGTTGACCGATCATCATCAGTGCAATCTTAGAATCTACATGCAAGCCACCAAAGTAAAAATAACAGGGTAAAAACCCTTTACAATTGATCCGTCATCGGAGCATATGACAAAGATGTGAATTATAACATGGATGATTAAGATATCCAATGTTTTTCGCCCGAGGTACCAATGAGCTATAGAGCTATAGAGCTCATTGGTAGCTCGGGCGAAAAACATTGGATATCTTAATCATCCATGTTATAATTCACATCTTTGTCATATGTTTCGATGACGGATCAATTGTAAAGGGTTTTTACCCTGTTATTTTTACTTTGGTGGCTTGCATGTAGATTCTAAGATTGCACTGATGATGATCGGTCAACCGATCGAAAACTAGTTCTGTCTTTGATGTAGCCCTGTATTAGGGATTTTAACAAATATACCTTTTATAAAGGATTTTATGTTTTTGTAATGGTATACAGCCAACTACAGGAAATTTTTCCTCGTGGATTTAAAATAGAACAAATATTTGAGAACCAGAGTTTACGATCAGTGTATCCTCCCTATACTTACGTATGGTTCACAGACGTGGACATTCACCAAGGCCAATATGGATAAAACAGTAAAGGCACAGAGAGCGATGGAAAGATCAATGCTCGGGGTGAGGCTCATAGACAAAAAGACAAATACATGGATTAGAAGCAAAACCAAAGTAAAAGACGCAGGAGAACATGCTGCCAAATTAAAATGGAGCTTCGCAGGACACAATGCCCGACTGAAGGATAAAAGATGGAATCACTAAATACAACAATGGAGACCATGGTTAGTTACTAAGGAGAAGCAGATGAAGGCCACAAATGAGATGGGCCGATGACATAGAGAAGTTTGGAAGATACAACTGGAAACAGGTGGAGCAAAATAGACAACACTGGATTGAATTGGGGGAGGCCTATGTTCAAAGTTGGATTACTGAAGGCTGAAGAAGAAGAAGAAGAAGAAGAAGAAGAAGAAGTAAATAAAATAAGAACGGCAATGTTGATATTAAACCTTCGATAGAAGATGGAACCTTAAGAAGAAGACTCTGCTTAGAAAAATATATAATTAAATTTGACAACGTGAGATGAAATACTGGAACATAAAAAGAGAAGAACGAAAAAAATGGTTCGATGACAATTGCCTGAAATCCATAAAAAGAAGAAACGTAGCTAGAAGGGACATAATACAAAATTACTTTAAAAAAACCTTGAAAGTTACAAACAGATAAGAAAACTAACAGAGACACGAAAACTAATGAGAAGGAAAAAGAAAGAGTACCAGGAACAAAATCAGACATATAGAAGAAAATCGGAAGAACAGCCAAATAAGACAATCCTTTAAAGAATTTTTAGCGATCAAAACCGGATACCAAGCAAGAACAGGAAACTTTCTTTAAAACAACAGTTTCATCATTTCTTTATTTTAAACTTTTTACTGGGATTTTGTCTAGACGTACTGCTTTGCTATCTTCGCTATTTTTATTGGTATTTTAATTTTCTCATTCTTCTTCTTCCTGCTTGTTTCTCAGGCTTTAAAGCCTGTTTCTTCTTCAATATTAGCCTCCTAAATTGTTTAAGTTATCGCACCATCTTTTTCTTGGTCTGCCAATACTTCTTCGTCTATTTAGTGATTTATCTCGTGCTATTCGTGCTATGCTATCCTCTGCCATTCTACTAATTTGTTCGTTCCACTCCTGTTTCCGTTTTGTCGCCCATCCATTTATGTCTTCTACATTGCATGATCTTCTTATGTTTTCGCTTCTCTCCCTATCCAACAGACTTTTCCCTGATATTCGTCGTAGTATTTTCATCTCTGTTGTTTCTAGTAGTCGTCTCGTTTTAGATGTGTCAGGTCTTGTCTCCGCCGTGTATGTTAATATAGGTCTAATTGCTACTTTATAGATTCTTGCTTTTGTGTCTTGTCTTAGGTGTTTGTTCTTCCAAATTGTGTCATTAAAAGATCCCGCCGCTTTACTTGCTTTTGATGTTTTGCAGAATTGCGTGGATGTTAATTAAACACCGAAGTACTTCTAGTCAGTTTTATTTTAAAAGAAAACTCAATAATTCTACAAATAACTTAAACATCAAAATCAACATTTATTTTTTCTTTGACACTTATTTTTGCTTACAGTTGACATCTGACACTTATATAACATTGTTTCCAACTACATCATACAATAACAAAAATCCCCTAGATTTGCCGTTGCTTATTTTTACTGGGTATTCAACACCCCCCCTCAACGGTAAATCTCCTAGATCTAAATTAATTTTTTATTCTAAACCTAGCAACTCTCTAAATTTTTTAAACAGAGTTAAACCTAATGGTTTTGTACATATGTCAGCCTGTTGGTCACTTGTATTAAGATATTTTAATACAACAATATTTTCCTTAATTTTATCTCGTACAAAATGAAATCTAATATCAACATGTTTTAGTCTCTTATGAAATTCCGGATTTCTACTAACCCTTATAGCGCTTTGATTGTCTGCATGAATTAGAACCGCTACATAATCAGGTTTTATTTTTAAATCATACATTAAGTATCTTAGCCAACATGCTTCACTCACACATACACTTAGTGCAACATATTCAGCTTCAGTAGAGGACAAACTGACTGTAGACTGTTTCCGTGATGCCCATGACACCGTGCAATTAAAAACTTTGAATACATATCCTGATGTAGATTTTCTATCAGTACGGTCACCTGCCCAATCTGAATCTGAGTACCCTACTATCAAATTTTCCTGTTTATATTTATGTTTATAGTATATCAAACTCATAGTAACTGTGCTTTGAATATATCTCAATACTCTTTTTATTGCTACCCACAAATCGTTACTTGCACATGTTTGATACCTGCTTAATATACCTATAGCTATACACAAATCTGGTCTTGAGCATAACATTGCATACATCAAACATCCTATAGCAACTCTACATTTCTTTTCTATCTCTATGCTCTCAGATTTTTTTCGTTTGAGAAAATCGTGGTGAAAATTATTATCCATTGGTGTTGTTGATGGTTTGCAGCTTGACATGTCAAATTTCTTCAAAACATTTTTTAAGTAAACAGTTTGATTAATTTTTATTTTGCCTTCAGACAAATTTTGAGTTATGCACATACCCAAAAAATGTTTTATTTGACCTAAGTCGTTCATTTTGAAGTTTTTGTTTAAAATGTATTTTATTTTCTCAACTTCTTGATCATTTGTACCTGCCAACAGCAAATCATCAACATACAGCAAAATGTATATCCTACCTTTTTCATTTACTTTAATATAAAGACAATATTCATATTCAGATCTTGAAAAACTCAAATTTTGCATCAAATTATGAAATTTGTCATTCCAATTTTTAGGTGAACTTTTCAAACCATATAAGGATTTTCTTAATTTGCAAATAGTGCCCTCTTTTTCTTTAAATCCCTTTGGGAGTGAAATAAAAACATTTTCTTTAATATCCCCATTTAGAAATGCACTACAAACATCTACTTGATGAATTTTCATATCAAAAGTATTACACATGGCTAAGAAAATCCTTATTGATGGTAATTTTGCTACTGGACTATAAATATCATTAAAAAACATACCAATTTGTTGAAAACCTCTAGCTACCACACGAGCTTTATATTTCACTACTTTACCATTTTCATTTTTCTTTTTCTTGAACACCCACTTGCACTCAATGACTTTTTGACCATCACTACTTTGCACAAACTCCCATGTTTCATTTTCTAGCAACGCATTTATTTCTGATTGCATAGCTTTCTTCCAATTTTTACACTCACTACTGGCCACTGCATCATCATACGTCTGGGGTTCTTCATCATCACTAAAAGTCAACAAACTCATTTCGTCATCATCCAGAACATAATCATCATATCTTGAGGGTCTTTTTATATGTCTTCTCAGGTCATATCCATGCTCCTGCTCTATTTCATTCACATCTTCAACACTGCTATCAGTTTCGAGGTCACTCTCACTGCTTTCTTCTCTATTATTTTGAGGTTCTTCTGCTTCACTGTCATCTTCTTCTGACTTTATCTCCTCACATATCATCTGTATGTTTTTATTCATGTCTGTCTCCCCATTTTTTATTTCTATGGTTTTCTCGGGCAAAAATATGACATCTCGATGAATTTCAACTTTATTTTTGTCTGGGACAAATATTTTGTAACCTTTTACATCCTCACTGTAGCCAATAAAGAAACCAAACATATTTTTTGCATCCCATTTTAATCTCTTCTCTTTTGGGACATGCACTGATACTCTAGAACCAAAACTCTTGAGTGTAGAGATATTATTGACTTTCTTTTTGTACCATAATTCATAAGGTGTCACATTTTTTATGCTACTAGGGCCTGTTCGGTTTAAAACATACACTGCTGTATGTATGGCCTCTGCCCACAAGTTTTTATTCAACTTTTGCCCTTGTATCATAGTTCGGGCTGATTCAACTAGGGTTCTATTTTCCCTCTCAGCCCTACCGTTCTGCTGAGGCGTATACACTACTGATCTCTGATGTTTTATGCCTTGATAGTCAAGCATCTCCTTTATTTCTTGGTTCATAAACTCTAAACCGTTATCTGATCGTAAATTTTTCATCTTGCAGCCTGTCTCTCTCTCGGCTAATGATATAAAATTTTTAAGGTGTTTCTTAACTTCTGATTTATTTTTCATGAAATACGCGTACCTATAATTTGTATAGTCATCCTTTAACAACAGGAAATACCTATTTCCCCCTAAAGACTCTTCTTCCATAGGGCCACATACGTCTGTATGCACTAATTGTAATGGCTCACTTGCTCTTGATTCACTTAACTTGAATGGTATTCTGTGTTGTTTACCTGTTAAACACTGTTCACACACGAATTTTTCGTCTATAAAATCAATGTTATTTTGCCTTAAAAAGTTTCTCACATATGTAGTATTTTGATGTGCTAGTCTGCAGTGCCAAACTCTCAAACTTTCTGTTGTTTTTGCAGAATTACACTCTGATAAAAATACATCTACTAAACAGCTGTTTTCTTGAACTTGACCGTCAGACAAGTTTTCGTTAGGGGTGCGTTCCGAAATTAAAATATTTGCAAAGGTTTCAGTGTTTTGTTCTTGTGAGAATAACATTTTGTATAATTTGTTATCCCGTGTTGCCAATGCTCTTATTTCTCCTTTGTCATTATAAAATTCACATTTTTCATTGTTTGAAAACATCTTATAACCTTTATCTAAGGCACATCCAGCTGAGAATAAATTAAATTGTAAATCTGGCACAAATAATACATCTGAAAGGGTTGACTTTATAAATTTCTTACCATTAAATGCCCATAGAGTTATTTTTCCAATACCTTTAACTGGTAATTTTTCTCCATTTCCGACTTTTACTTGTTTTTTATAGCTTATCTCTATCAAATCTTCAAACAGATCTTGATTCCAGCACATATGTTCGCTAGCTCCTGTGTCCAAGCACCATTCATTTTTATTTTTCTTACTCCCAGTATATACCATGAATGCATTACTGTCAATTTTATTTTCTTCTCTGCTTGTCTGTTGTTTTTCATTTTTATTTTTATTAAACCAACACTCTTGTAAGTTGTGTCCTCGTCTTTTACATTGACTGCATACTTTTATGTCTTTCTGGCTATTATTATCTCTCTCTTTCTTCTTGAAAAAGCAATTTTTCGCAATATGGCCACCTCTGCCACAAAAATGGCACTTTAATCTGGTTTTCTTTTGCCCTTTAAATTCTCTGCTTGTATCACTTTTCATCGCCAATGCTGTGCTGCCCTGTGCTGACTTACTTCTTTCTTCTTCGATAAGTAGTCTTGATGTAAGTTCATCTAGGGTTTGTTTATCAGATGGTACGGATTCCCATGCGGATCGAAAATGCTTATATTCCTCTGGCAATGCCATAAGTATTTTTGTCATGATCATTTTATCGGACAGCTCTTCACCAGCTTGCTTTAGCTTATTTTTTATCTCTTCAAGCTGTGATATGAATGAGGCAACATTTTTACCTGATGAAAACTCCAAGAGAAAAAACTTTTGTTGCATTAAATGAATGCTCACCTCTGACTCTTTGTCGTAGACAGACTTCAACTTTGTCCACATATCTTTCGAGGTCTCACAGGATAAAATGTGTGTCATAGGGCCTTGCTCTATTCTGGTTACTATAAATTCTTGTGCTTTTGAATCACCAGCATCCCATTTCTTTTGGTCATCTCCAGTAGTGCTCGGTCTCACAGACTTTCCTATTACTATGTCATAATAACCACGGCTTTTTAGCACTACCCTTGTTTGAAATTTCCAGGCTACCCAGTTGTCACCACCACTAAGTTTCAACGCAGCCGATGAATTTTCCATTTTTCGGATTTATGTTTTTCTTTTTTTATGTATATATACTCGAGCTTCTTTTTCACCTTTTTTTCAGCTTTTCTTTTTTTTATTTTCGTTGGCCGCGGCAAACTACCGACACAGGCTCTTCAACACTGACTTTTTTACTGGCGAAATACTCACGAAACAAGTGATCTGGGCCCATAACCTGATGTTTTGCAGAATTGCGTGGATGTTAATTAAACACCGAAGTACTTCTAGTCAGTTTTATTTTAAAAGAAAACTCAATAATTCTACAAATAACTTAAACATCAAAATCAACATTTATTTTTTCTTTGACACTTATTTTTGCTTACAGTTGACATCTGACACTTATATAACATTGTTTCCAACTACATCATACAATAACAAAAATCCCCTAGATTTGCCGTTGCTTATTTTTACTGGGTATTCAACAGCTTTTAAGCTTTGTTGTCGTACTTTCTCTTCAACGTCTCCGTAACTGGTTATATCTATTCCCAGATATCTAAACCTTGCTTCCTGCTTTATTATTTTCCCACCAATTTCGATTTTACATCATAGTGGGTATTTAAATGTTGTCATACATTTGGTTTTTTCTGCTAATATCATATTGTATTTCTTGGCTGTTGTATTTAAGATGTTTGTTAATCTTTGGAGATCGTCTTCTGTCTCGGCGATTAATGCGGCGTTGTCTGCATAACATAATATATGGATTTTTTTGTTCCCCATTTTGTAACCATGACCTTTGCGTACTGCTTCTATTATTTCGTCCATTATTATATTAAAGAGCAGTGGGCTTATCAAGTCACCTTGTCTGACTCCGCTTTGTACTGGTATAAACTGCGTTAGTTTTCCATTTATCTTTGCCTCTATTCGAATATGAAAGTAGATGTTTTCGATGGTTTGTATAATATTGATTGGTATGTTTCTTCTATACAGTAAATGTAAGACGTCTTCGACTTGGATGCGATCGAAAGCCTTTGTCAGGTCTATAAAACATAGATTATATTAAACTTCCTCTTTCAATATCTTTAAAGCCATACCGTCTTCTACTTCTACTTCCATTTGTTCTGTTCTCTTGTCTTTGAACAACTCATTAATGCATTCTGTCTATCTTCCCAGTTGACACAAATTTTTAAGATTCACACTAATTAGACAAGGCGAAAACGGCGGGTTAGTTAGAAAAAATATTCCCATGAGATTTTTTTGCATAATCACATTATTGAGACATCCCAGAATAAGGTTCAAGAAGTCGCCCACGTGAAAAGTGGTCAATTATTTTAACAATTTGTTTTAATCAAATTGCAAAAATCAATAATTTTGGCCCGTACAAATTTTTGTTAGGTTTTTTGGACCATTCTGGACAAAAAAGGTCTCTTATAATTTTTCTCTAAAGTTGATTGTTTTCGAGTTATAAACAATTTGAAATTGAAAAAAACGAAAAATGGCGATTTTCAAGGCTTAATGAATTGGTTAAAAGTTATTATTATGAAAGTCAGAAAGTGACTAAATCAAATTTTAAAGCCCCCCCTACAAGATCCTGAAGAAATTTTTGTCATAATTTTATTAATAAGCTGTTATTTTTAAGTAATAATAATGCACGCCAGCACGTATGAGGCGGCCGTCTATGGTGAGTGCGACAGAGATGCCATTCCGGCAGTCCAATGGGGCATCTTACTCGCACTCACATTTACA